>NC_044567.1:45643979-45979126 GCF_007565055.1 Rhinopithecus roxellana
TAGTAGAGACAGGGTTTCACCATGTTGGTCAGGCTGGTCTTGATCACCCGACCATGTGTCCACCCGCTTTAGCCTCCCAAAGTGCTGGGATTACAGGCCTGAGCAACCGTGCCTGGACTTTTCTTTTTTTTAATCAATTATGCCTACTTAATGAAGCCTCCATTAAAACCCCAAAGGATGGAGTTTGGAGAGCTTCCAGATAGCTGAACACATAGAGGTTCTTGGACAGCGGCATGCCCAGAGAGGGCATGGAAGCTCTGTTCCCCCTCCCACTTGGCTTGCCTTATGCATCTCTTCATCTGTGTCCTTTGTAATATCCTTTATAATAAACTGGTAAATATAAGTACATGTTTCCCTGAGTTCAGTGGCAGAGTTTGCCACTCTAGCAAATAATTTAACCCAATAAAGGAGCTTGGGATCCCTGATTTATAGCTGGTCGGTCAGAAGCACAGGTGAAACAACCTGGGACTTGTGATTGGCATCAGAAGTGCAGTGCAGTCTGGTGAATTGAGTCTTCAACCTGTGGGATCTGACGCCATCTCCAGGTAGATAGTGTCCGAATTGAACTGAATTAGAGAACACCTAGCTGTTGTTGCTGCAGAATTTATTGCTTGCTTGGTGTGTGTGGGAAAACCCCAAAATATTTGGTCAGAGGGTGTCGTGGCTCTGTAACCGCTCAGTGGGATCACCTTGCCCACTGCCTAGACAGAGCCAATTTATCAAGACATGGGAATTTATCAAGAAAGGGGAATTGCAACGGAGGAAGAGTAATTCATGCAGAGTTGGCTATGCAGGAGACGGGAGTTTTACTATTAAACAGTCTCCCAGAGCATTTGTAGATCAGAGTTTTTTAGGATAATTTGGCGTATGGGCTCGGAAAGTGGTAAGTGCTGATTGGTTGGGTTAAAGATGAACTCATCGAGGGGTGAAGTGAGTTCTGCTTTCTGACTTATGCTCCCAAGTGGAATTGCAGAACTGGTTGATCCAGGTTATCGGTCTCGGTGGTGTCATTTGCTGCACTGGAATGCAGGGTCCACAAAATATCTCAAGCATTGATCTTAGGTTTTGCAACAGTGATGTTATTCCCAGGGGCAATTTGGGGAGGTTCAAACTCTTGTAGAGGCTGTATGGCCCCTAATTGTAATTTCTAATCTTGTAGCTAATTTGTTAGTCCTACAAAGGCAGACTAGTCCCCAGGCAAGAAGGGGTTTTTCAGGAAAGGGCTATTATCAATTTTGTTTCAGCATTTAATCTATAAACTAAATTCCTTCCCAGGGCTGGTTTGACCTATGCCTTTGTTCGTACCAGAAATGAACAAAGACAGTTTAGAGGTTAGAAGATGGGGTTAGTTAGGTCTGCTCTCTTTCACTGTCATAATTTCCTCAATTATAATTTTGCAAAGGCAGTTTCAGCTCTTGCCTATTATCCCAACGATTCAGGAGACTGAGGCAGGATGGTTTGAGGCCAGGAGTTCAAGGCTGCAGTGAACTATGATGGCACCACTGCACTCCAGCCTGGGTGACAGCAGGACCCTCATCCCTAAAACTAAAAATAATTAAAATAAACATTTGGTTACACAAGTCTTCTGTGTTGACTGTGGTGTAAGAGCAGAGGGAAAACTTTTTTTTTTTTTTCGTTAGACCATTCTTTTACAATGCCCTCTTAATTCCTGAGGGTTCATCTTAATTCGCTTCTTTATTGGCTATATCTCTTTGCAATAGTTATTTTCAAAAAGGGCTTATAACTGTCATACTCCCTAAGTTTTTACATAACTGGAAATGTTTGCCTATTGCTTTTCATGCAAGAGAACACTTTACTGGGTAAAAAAATTATCGGCTCACACTTTCTTTCTCCTTGGAATTATATGGGCATTACTAATTCCGGTATGGAGTATAACTGGGGAAGGACAAAGTCAACCTGAAATTCTGTCTTGCACATTACTTCCTTTTCTGCCTAGATGCCCATTTGCTCATTTATTCCTGAAATTTAATTACTTCAAAAAGACATGTCTCAGTTTTGACTCTTCTACTTTTTATGAGCTACAATTTACCTTTCCAATAGATTTAAGTGTTTATTTCAGCAACATTTTTCTGTTATTTATTGATTTTTTTTTTATGTTCTTTTTTTTGTTTTCAGATGGAGTTTTGTTCTTGTTGCCCAGGCTGGAGTGCAATGGCGCGATCTCGGCTCACCACAACCTCCGCCTCCTGGGTTCAAGCGATTCTCCTGCCTCAGCCTCCCGAGTAGCTGGGACTACAGGCACATGCCACCTTGCCCAGCTAATTTTGTGGTTTTAGTAGTCATGGGATTTATCCATGTTGGTCAGGCTGGTCTCGAACTCCTGACCTCTGGTGATCCGCCTGCCTCAGCCTCCCACAGTGCTGGGATTACAGGCGTGAACCACTGCGCCCGGCCTATGTTTGCTCTTTTCTTTAGGAACACTAATTATGTGTATTTGATTATCTTTCTTTAGTTACTGGTTTTCTCTGTAATCACATTTGTATTCATTTCATTTTTTATTATTTCTCCAGGCTTCACTGTGACCTTGTCATGATTATTTTCGTTGTTCCTTATGTGAATTTCATCTACATAATGCTTTTCATTTGCCCTTCCATTTATTTCCTCAGCTTTGTCAAATCACTTCTCACTTCTTTTTATTGCTTTCTAATCTATTTTGTTTTTGGCCAGGCATGGTGGCTCATGTCTGTAATCTTAGCACTTTGGGAGGCTGAAGGATCGCTTGAGGCCAGGAGTTTGAGACCAGCCTGGGCAACATAGTGAGACCTTCTCTCTACAAAAAATTGTTTTAAACTAGCTGGATATGGTGGTGTGCCTATGGTGTCAGGCTGAGGTGGGAGAACTGCTTGAGCCCAGGAGTTTGAGGTTGCAGTGAGCTATGAATGCACCACTGCACTCCAGCCTGGGTGACAGAATGATAGCATGTATGAAAAAAACAAAAGAGGCTGGGCGCACTGGCTCACGCCTGTAATCCTAGCACTTTGGGAGGCCGAGGCAGGAGGATTCCTTGAGACCAGGAGTTCCAGAACACCCCGGGCAACATGGCAAGCCCCATCTCTTCAAAAAATTTGGCATGTGTGCTGCAGCATGCCTGTAATCCCAGCTACTTGGGAGGCTGAGGTGGGAGAATCATCTCAGCCTGAGAGATCAAGACTGCAGTGAACCATGATTGCACCACTGCACTGCACTCCAGCCTGGGTGACAGAGTGAGACCCTATCCCAAAAAAAAAAAAGTAAAAAAAAAAAATGGCCAGGCCGGGCGCAGTGGCTCAAGCCTGTAATCCCAGCACTTTGGGAGGCCGAGACGGGCGGATCACAAGGTCAGGAGATCGAGACCGTCCTGGCTAACACGGTGAAACCCCGTCTCTACTAAAAAATACAAAAAAAAAAAAAATAGCTGGGCGAGGAGGCGGGCACCTATAGTCCCAGCTACTCGGGAGGCTGAGGCAGGAGAATGGCGTGAACCCAGGAGGCGGAGCTTGCAGTGAGCTCAGATCTGGCCACTGCACTCCAGCCTGGGGGACAGAGCGAGACTCCGTCTCAAAAAAAAAAAAAAAATGGCCTGGCACAGTGGCTCACACCTATAATCCCAGCACTTTGGGAGGCCAAGGTGGGAGGATCGCTTGAAGCCAGGAGTTCAAGAACAGCCTGGGCAGCCCTACTGCTATTATTTTTTCCTTTTTCTTTCTTTCTTTCTTTTTTGTTTTTTGGCTACATGACTCGATGTTTTTTTTTAATTAAAAATGTCAAATTTTTAAATGTGTAATCTGTTTTAAACCCTTATATCTCTTCTTTAGGCTTTTATTTAAAGAGTTATTTTGTCTAAAATTTCTTTGAGATAATGGAGAACTCTCTGCTGAATGTTTCCTATTAATTTCCTTGTATTCCTCATGGATGGATGTTTCTTTTCTTTTCTTTCTTTTTTTTTTTGAGACAGAGTCTCGCTCTGTCGCCCAGGCTGGAGTGCAGTGGCGCGATCTCAGCTCACTGCAAGCTCTGCCTCCCGTGTTCACGCCATTCTCCTCCCTCAGCCTCCTGAGTAGCTGGGACTACAGGCTCCTGCCACCGCGCCCCGCTAATTTTTTGTGTTTTTAGTTGAGATGGGGTTTCACCGTGTTAGCCAGGATGGTCTCGATCTCCTGACCTCGTGATCCACCCGCCTCGGCCTCCCAAAGTGCTGGGATTACAGGCGTGAGCCACCGCACCCGGCCTCATGGATGTATGTTTCTAATCTGTTACTCATGTGCCTTTCTTTCCTTTATTCTTCCTTGAAAATACGTATTTTTTTATTTTAAGCATACATCCTACAAATTTATCTTAACAATTACTACTCAATAATGAATGAAGCAGGCTCTTTTTTTTTTTTTTTTTTTTTTTTGAGACGGAGTCTCGCTCTGTCGCCCAGGCTGGAGTGCAGTGGCCGGATCTCAGCTCACTGCAAGCTCCGCCTCCCGGGTTCACGCCATTCTCCTGCCTCAGCCTCCCGAGTAGCTGGGACTACAGGCGCCTGCCTCGTCGCCCGGCTAGTTTTTTTTGTATTTTTTAGTAGAGACGGGGTTTCACCATGTTAGCCAGGATGGTCTTGATCTCCTGACCTCGTGATCCGCCCGTCTCGGCCTCCCAAAGTGCTGGGATTACAGGCTTGAGCCACCGCGCCCGGCGCAGGCTCTTTATTAAAAAGTACTATGGGAACAAGCAGAGGAAATTGAGCCCAGGCACTTCAAAGCCTTCATACAGATTTGCTGCCACAAACACCTCATCAAATCTAGAGGCACACCTTCCTTCAGCTTTTGGCATTCAAGAGTTCAGTATGACACAATAAAAGCCCTTCAGATCACAAGTTTTTTGTTAAAAAAAAAAAAAATTGGGCAGCCTTTAATCTACCATCTTTTAAATAGTAATCTGCTTCTGAATTTTGAAATATATATATATATCTCAAACCAAAAGAAAAAAACCACTATACTCTTTAAGGGAAAATTATGACAAAGCCAATTCTTTCCAATAATAAAGGTTGGGGATTTGATAATATGGACACCCAAAAGCAGTAAGCCCACTGTCTTTCAGTTGCAGGAGAGGGTATGGTATTTAAATGAAATCCAAGGCCAGGTGCAGTGACTGACACCTGCAATCTCAGCATTTTAGGAGTCCAAGGCAGGAGGATTGCCTGACCCCAGGAGTGTGAGACCAGCCTGGGCAACATGGTGAGACCATATCTCTAAAAAAAAAGAAAAAAAAAGAAGAAGGAAATCCAGCCTTTTTTTGTTCTAGGGACATATTACTTAATATTTAAAGGGTAAACAATAATAATAGTAATAACAGCAGCTGACACATAGTGCTTTCTATATGCAAAACACTGTTCTAAATGTTTTATGTATATTTATACATGTTTGATTCTCATAACAAGTCTATGAGGTAAATACCATTATTATGTCCATTTTATAGATGAGGAAGCTAGGGCACTGAGAGCTCTGTGATTTGCCTGAGGTCTTACCATCATTAAGTGGTGGAGCCAGGTTTCAAACTCAGGCAGTTTGCCCTTCAGTCCATGCTCTTAATCACTGTGCCATGTTGCTGCTCATTCACTGCAAGAAGATTAATGACTAGAGTCCCTATCAGCAGGACCATGCTCCCAAGGAGCTCAGAAATGTGTTTTTGTGACTGACTGATATGGTTTGGCTCTGTGTCTCCACCCAAATCTCATCTTGAATTGTACTTCCATAATTCCCACATGTTGTGGGAGATAATATGAATTATGGGGATGGTTTCCCCTATACTGTTTTCGTGGTAGTGAACAAGTCTCATGAGACCTGATGGTTTTATCATTGGTTTCTGTTTTTGCATCTTCCTCATTTTCTCTTGCCACCACCATGTAAAAAGTGCCTTTTGCCTCCTTCCATAATTGTGAGGCCTCTCAAGCCATGTAGAACTGTAAGTTCAATTAAACCTCTTTCACAGTCTCGGGTATGTCTTCATCGGCAGCGTGAAAACAGACTAATATAGTAAATTGGTACCAGAGGTCCTGCTGAAAAGACACCCAAATATGGAAGCAATTTTGGAGCTGTGTAACAGGCAAAGGCTGGAACAGTATGGGGGAGCTCAGAAGAAGACAGGAAAATGTGGGAAAGTTTGGAACTTCATAGAGAGTTGTTGAAGGGGTGGCCTGCCCCTCTACACCTGTGGGCATTTCTTGTTAGGTGGAACAAGAGACTTGAGAAAAGAAATGAGACACAGAGACAAAGTATAGAGAAAGAAAAAGTGGGCCCAGGGGACCAGCACTCAGCATACAGAAGACCTGCACCGGCACTGGTCTCTGAGTTCCCTCATTATTTATCGATCATTATCTTTACCATCTCAGAAAAGGGAAAGTGGCAGGACAAAAGGATCATAGTAGGGAGAAGGTCAGCAGAAAGACATATGAATAAAGATCTCTGTGACATGAAGAAGTTTAAGGAAAAGTGCTGTGCCTTGATATGCATGTGCAAACATCTCCATAAACCTTTTTAGTGCATAAAGAGCAGCATTGCCACTAGCAAGTCCCACCTTCAGCCCTAAGGCAGTTTTCTCCTATCAGTAAATAGAACATACAATCGGGTTTTACACCGAGGTTCCAGGGACAGGCAGGAGACAGATGCCTTTCTCTATCTCAACTGCCCAGAGGCCTTCTTTCCTCTTACACTAATCCTCCTCAGTCACAGACCCTTCACGGGTGTCAGGCCAGGGGACAATTAGGTCTTTCCCTTCCCACAAGGCCATATTTCAGACTATCACATGGGGAGAAACCTTGGGCAGTACCTGGGTTTCCTAGGCAGAGGTCCCTGCGACCTTCCGCAGTGTATGTGTCCCTGGGTACTTGAGATTAAGAGAATGGTGATGACTTTTCACAAGCATACTGCCTTCAGGCACTTGTTTAACAAGGCACATCCTGCACAGCCCAAAATCCGCTAAACCTTGAGCCACCACAGCACGTCTCTTGCAAGGACAGGGTTGGGGTAGGGTTACAGATTAACAGCATCTCAAATACAGAACAAAATGGAGTCTCTTATGTCTACTTCTTTCTTTTTTTTTTTTTTTTAGAGACGGAGTCTCGCTCTGTTGCCCAGGCTGGAGTGCAGTGGCGCGATCTTGGCTCACTGCAAGCTCCGCCTCCTGGGCTTTCGCCATTCTCCTGCCTCAGCCTCCCAAGTAGCTGGGACTACAGGCGCCCGCCACCTCGCCCGGCTAGTTTTTTGTATTTTTTAGTAGAGACGGGGTTTCACCATGTTAGCCAGGATGGTCTCGATCTCCTGACCTCGTGATCCGCCCGTCTCGGTCTCCCAAAGTGCTGGGATTACAGGCTTGAGCCACCGCGCCCGGCCATGTCTACTTCTTTCTATATAGACACAGTAACAGTCTGATCTCTCTTTCTTTTCCCCACACTTGTTGAGTGGCTTTGACCAAAAGCCTGACAGCAATATGGACAATAAGGTCCAGGCTGAAGTGGTCTCAGATGGAGATGCGGAACTTGTCAGAAACTGGAGCAGAGGTGACTCTTGTTATGTTTTAGCAAAGACACTGGTGGCATTTTGCCGCTGCCCTAGAGACTTGTGGAACTTTGAACTTGAGAGAGATGATTTAGGATATCTGGTGGAAGAAATTTCTAAGCAGCAAAACATTCAAGATGTGACTTGGGTCCTGTTAAAGGGATTCAGTTTATAAAAGTTCAGAAAATTTGCAGCCTGACAATGTGATAAAAAAGAAAAACCATTTTTCTAAGGAGAAATTAAATCAGGCTGCAGAAATTTGCATAAGTAACAAGAAGCTGAATGTTAATCCCCAAGACAATGGGGAAAATGTCTCCAGGGCATGTCAGAGTCTTCACAGCAACCCCTCCCATCACAGGCCTGGAGGCCTAGGAGAAAATGGTTTTGTGGGCCAGGCCCAGGGTCCCCATGCTGTGTCCAGCCTAGGGACCTGGTGTGCTGCATCCCAGCCACTCCAGCCATGGCTGAAAGGGGCCAATGTAGATAGAGCTCGAACTGTGACTTCACAGGGTGCAAGCCCCAAGCCTTGGCAGTTTCTACATGGTGTTGAGTCTTTAGGTACACAGAAGTCAAGAACTGAGGTTTGGGAACTTCCACCTGGATTTCAGAAGATGTATGGAAACGCTTGGATGCCCAGCCAGAAGTTTGCTGCAGGGGCAGGGATGTCATGGAGAACCTCTGCTAGGGCACTGCAGAAGGGAAATAGGGGGTTGGAGCTGCCATATAGAGTCCCTGCTTGGGCACCTTCTAGTGGAGCTGTGAGAAGAGGGCCAATGACCTCCAGACCCCAGAATGGTAGATCCACCTACAGTTTGCACCATACGCCTGGAAAAGCCGCAGACACTCAACACCAGCCCGTGAAAGCAGCCAGGAGTGAGGCTGTGCCCTACAAAGCCACAGGGGTGGAGGTGCCCAAGACCATGGGAACCCACCTCTTGCATCAGCATGACCTGGATGTGAGACCTGAAGTCAAATGAGATCATTTTGGAGGTTTAAAATTTGACTGCCTTGCTGGATTTCAACTTGCATGGGCCCTGTAACCCCTTTGTTTTGGCCAATTTCTCCCATTTGGAACAGCTGTATTTACCTAACAATACCTGTGCCGATTGTATCTAGGAAGTAACTAGCTTGCTTCTGACTTTACAGGCTCATAGGCAGAAGGGATTTGCCTTGTTTCTGATGAGACTTTGAACTGTGGATTTTTGGGTTAATGCTGAAATGAGTTAAGACTTAGGGGGAGTGTTGGGAAGGCATGATTGATTTTGAAATGTGAGGACATAAGATTTGGAGGGGCCAGGGGCAGAATGATGTGGTTTGGCTCTGTGTCCCCACTCAAATCTCATCTTGAATTGTACTCCCATGAATCCCACATTTTGTGGGAGGGATATGGGGAGAGAGAATTTGAATCATGGGGGCAGTTTTCCCCCTATTCTTATGGTAGTGAATAAGTCTCATGAGATCTGATGGTTTCATCATCAGTTTCTGCTTTTGCATCTTCCTCATTTTCTCTTGCCACCGCCATGTAAGATGTGCCTTTCACCTCCCACGATTCTGAGGCCTTCCCAGCCATGTGGAACTGTAAGTCCAATTAAACCTCTTTTTCTCTCCAGTCTCAGGTATGCCTTTATCAGCCGCATGAAAATGAACTAATCCACTGGGGAAGGTCAGGGATTTGATAACATGGACACTCAAAAGCAATAAGCTCATCTATCTTGTAATTTCAGAAGAAATAAAATTGCCATACAAAAGGAGGCAATTTCATCAGAATATCAGAAAGAAAAATGTGAAGTCTGAGAAAAAGAGAATTGATTTCTATTGAAATGACAGCCAATTATTTTTATTCTGAGGCATAGTACAGATTTGCGTAACTATCATGGTATATTGGGAGGAACGAGCAGTATGCTGGTTATTAATTTATTGCCTCTCAACTCCAAATCCGCCATCTTTGTTTGCTTGTGTTACAAAGCTCGATTCTGTAAACATTTTTCCTTTGCCAGTTGGTACAAGATTTAGACTTTGTCAACAGAGATGCTGGAGGGACAATGCATGGCCATAGGAAGAGAAACTAACTTATTTTCCTGGTACCAGTGTGCTGTTCTATTTTTGTTTATTTTAATTATTTACTGATGTGGCTGCTAGCATATCAACTTGTGGAAGGCCTGGTGGCACTTACCCTAGTGGGCTGCTTCCTGTGAACCAGTTCAGGCCCAGCCACACCATCTAGCAAGTTCCTCCCCCATCCAACAGGCCACTTCCTGTGGACCAACTCCAGATTGCCCTCCTCCCCCAGTGAATTAATTCATCACCCTTTAGGCCACTCCCAGAGCCCAGCTCCAGCCTGCACCCTGGCAGGTTTCTTTACCAACAGGGTATGTGGTAGCACAGGTTCCTGTGATAGCCACAGTGTCTCTAGTGAAGTCCACATTCTCAGCTTTGGCAGGGAAAGGTCTGAGTTCTTTGTTCCTCCCTCTTAGACTGCCCAACATAGTGAAGAGGTGATATTTGTATTTCAGGAATCATAGAATGATCTACTTATCATTTCAGATTCTGAAAACAGGAATAAGATGAAGGAATGAAAATCAAAGATGGAAATTTCTGAAGAAAAGAAGTCAGCAAGGGCTGCATCCAAAAAACTCCAAAGACAGATCACCCAGGAATGTGAGTTAGTTGAAACCAGTAATTCTGACGACAGATTGTTGAAGCACTGGGTAAGCCCTTTAAAGGATGCAGTTAGACATCTCCCTTCCCAAAAGAGAAGTATCAGGGAAATGCGTATTATCCCCAAGAAAGCCATTGTGGGCGAGATTGGCCATGGATGTAATGAAGGAGAAAAAATACTTTCTGCAGGAGAAAGCTCCCATAGATATGAGGTTAGTGGCCAAAACTTCAAACGTAAGTCAGGATTAACTGAACATCAGAAAATTCATAATATAAATAAGACCTATGAATGTAAGGAATGTGGAAAAACCTTCAACAGGAGTTCAAACCTGATCAGACATCAGAGAATTCATACAGGAAATAAACCATATGTGTGTAATGAATGTGGAAAAGACTCTAATCAAAGTTCAAATCTTATACATCAGAGAACTAATACAGGAAAGAAACCTTATATATGTCATGAACGTGGAATAGACTTCAATCAGAGCTCTAATCTGGTGAGACATAATCAAATTCACAGTGGCAGGAATCCCTATGAGTGCAAAGAGTGTGGGAAGGCTTTTAAGGGAAGCTCAAATCTTGTCCTACACCAGAGAATCCACAGTGTGGGGAAGCCATATTTATGCAATAAATGTGGGAAGGCCTTCAGCCAAAGGACAGATCTTACTATACATCACAGAATTCACACTGGAGAGGATCCCTATGAATGTTATGACTGTGGACAGATGTTCGGTCAAAGTTCACACCTTGTCACACATCAGAGAATTCACACTGGAGAGAAACCCCTCAAGTGTAATGAATGTGAAAAAGCCTTCAGGCAGCATTCTCGCCTTACTGAACACCAGAGACTCCACAGTGGAGAGAAACCCTATGAATGTCACAAACGTGGGAAGACCGTCAGTGGGCGCACAGCTTTCCTCAGACATCAGAGACTGCATGCTGGAGACAAACTTGAAGAATGTGAGAAAACCTTCAGCAAGGATGAGGAGCTTACAGAAGAGCAGAGAATTCACCAGGAAGAGAAAGCTTATTGGTGTAATCAGTGTGGTAGGAATTTCCAGGGCAGCTCAGACCTCATCAGACATCAGGTAACTCATACAGGAGAGAAACCGTATGAATGTAAAGAATGTGGGAAAACTTTCAATCAGAGCTCAGACCTTCTGAGACATCATAGAATTCACAGTGGAGAAAAACCTTATGTATGTGGCAAATGTGGGAAATCTTTTAGGGGTAGCTCAGATCTTATTAGACACCATCGTATTCATACTGGAGAGAAACCCTATGAATGTAGTGAATGTGGGAAAGCCTTCAGCCAGCGGTCACACCTTGTTACACACCAGAAAATCCATACTGGAGAGAAGCCCTATCAGTGCAATGAATGTGGGAAAGCCTTCAGACGGCGTTCCCTCCTTATTCAACATCGGAGAATTCACAGTGGTGACAAACCCTATGAATGTAAGGAATGTGGGAAACTCTTCATTTGGCGCACGGCTTTCCTCAAACATCAGAGATTGCATGCTGGAGAGAAACTTGAATGTGAGAAAACCTTCAGCCGGGATGAGGAGCTTACGCAAGAGCAGAGAATTCACCAGGAAGAGAAAGCTTATTGGTGTAATCAGTGTGGTAGGGCTTTCCAGGGCAGCTCAGACCTCATCAGACATCAGGTAACTCATACAAGAGAGAAACTGTATGAATGTAAAGAATGTGGGAAAACTTTCAATCAGAGCTCAGACCTTCTGAGACATCATAGAATTCACAGTGGAGAAAAACCTTATGTATGTGGCAAATGTGGGAAATCTTTTAGGGGTAGCTCAGATCTTATTAGACACCATCGTATTCATACTGGAGAGAAACCCTATGAATGTAGTGAATGTGGGAAAGCCTTCAACCAGCGGTCACACCTTGTTACACACCAGAAAATCCATACTGGAGAGAAGCCCTATCAGTGCAATGAATGTGGGAAAGCCTTCAGATGGCGTTCCCTCCTTATTCAACATCGGAGAATTCACAGTGGTGACAAACCCTATGAATGTAAGGAATGTGGGAAACTCTTCATTTGGCTCACGGCTTTCCTCAAACATCAGAGATTGCATGCTGGAGAGAAACTTGAATGTGAGAAAACCTTCAGCCGGGATGAGGAGCTTACGCAAGAGCAGAGAATTCACCAGGAAGAGAAAGCTTATTGGTGTAATCAGTGTGGTAGGGCTTTCCAGGGCAGCTCAGACCTCATCAGACATCAGGTAACTCATACAAGAGAGAAACTGTATGAATGTAAAGAATGTGGGAAAACTTTCAATCAGAGCTCAGACCTTCTGAGACATCATAGAATTCACAGTGGAGAAAAACCTTATATATGCACCAAATGTGGGAAATCTTTTAGGGGTAGCTCAGATCTTATTAAACACCATTGTATTCACACTGGAGAGAAACCCTATGAATGTAGTGAATGTGGGAAATCCTTCAGCCAGAGGTCACACCTTGCTACACACCAGAAAATCCATACTGGAGAGAAGCCCTATCAGTGCAACGAATGTGGGAAAGCCTTCAGGCGGCATTCCCTCCTTATTCAACATTGGAAAATTCATAGTGGTGAGAAACCCTATGAATGTAAGGAGTGTGGGAAACTCTTCATGTGGTGCACACGTTTCCTCAAACATCAGAGACTGCATGCTGGAGACAAATTTGAAGAATGTGAGAAAACCTTCAGCAAGGATGAAGAGCTTAGGGAAGAGCAGAGAATTCACCAGGAAAAGAAAGTTAATTTGTGTAATCAGTGTGGTAGGACCTTCCAGGGCAGCTCAGACCTCATCAGACATCAGGTAACTCATACAAGAGAGAAACCATATGAATGCAAAGAATGTGGGAAAACTTTCAATCAGAGCTCAGACCTTCTGAGACATCATAGAATTCATAGTGGAGAAAAACCTTACGTATGCAACAAATGTGGGAAATCTTTTAGGAGCAGCTCAGATCTTATTAAACACCATCGTGTTCATACTGGAGAGAAACCTCATGAATGTAGTGAATGTGGGAAAGTCTTTAGCCAGAGATCACACCTTGTTACACACCAGAAAATCCATACTGGAGAGAAGCCCTATCAGTGCACTGAATGTGGGAAAGCCTTCAGGCGGCATTCCCTCCTTATTCAACATCAGAGAATTCATAGTGGTGAGAAGCCCTATGAATGTAAGGAATGTGGGAAACTCTTCATGTGGCGCACGGCTTTCCTCAAACATCAGAGACTGCATGCTGGAGAGAAACTTGAAGAAT
This sequence comes from Rhinopithecus roxellana, assembly GCF_007565055.1. Taxonomy (NCBI): domain Eukaryota; kingdom Metazoa; phylum Chordata; class Mammalia; order Primates; family Cercopithecidae; genus Rhinopithecus; species Rhinopithecus roxellana. The sequence goes on from NC_044567.1 coordinate 45,657,446, forward strand.
GTGAGAAAACCTTTAGCAAGGATGAGGAGCTTAGGAGAGAGCAGAGAACTCACCAGGAAGAGAAAGCTTATTGGTGTAATCAGTGTGGTAGGAATTTCCAGGGCAGATCAGACTTCATTAGACATCAGGTAACTCATACAGGAGAGAAACCATATGAATGTAAAGAATGTGGGAAAACTTTCAATCAGAGCTCAGACCTTGTGAGACATCATAGAATTCACAGTGGAGAAAAACCTTATGTATGCAACAAATGTGGGAAATCTTTTAGGGGAAGCTCAGATCTTATTAGACACCATCGTGTTCATACGGGAGAGAAACCCTATGAATGCCCTGAATGTGGGAAGGCCTTCAGTCAGAACTCACACCTTATCAGTCATCAAAGAATTCATACCAGAGAGAAACCCTTTGAATAGCAGCAACTGTGGTAAGGCCTTCAGGGGGTGGACAGCTTTTCTTAAACACCAGAAACTTCACATTGGAAAGGAATTTGAGGACTGTAAGAGAGTCTACAAACAGGACCTATTCTAATAGATAGCAGAAACCAAATGAATGTAGTAAAACTACAAAAAGCCTGATGGAGACCACATCTTATTGCACTACAGATGGGTTTTATTAGGAAGACCATGTGAAGGTGGGAAAGCATAGAAAATTCCTGCCGGATTTGTCAAAGATGTAAGTATAATCAAGTGGAAAAGCTAAAAGCTCTTGGACGTAATCACCTTTTTTTTTCTGTCTCAGAATTGACACTAGAATATGGTCCCAACGATACAATTTTTTTTTTTTTTTTTTTTTTTGAGATGGAGTCTCGCTCTGTCACCCAGGCTGCAGTGCAGTGGCCAGATCTCGGCTCACTGCAAGCTCTGCCTCCCGGGTTCACGCCATTCTCCTGCCTCAGCCTCCGGAGCAGCTGGGACTACAGGCGCCCGCCACCATGCCTGGCTAATTTTTTTTTTTTTTTTTTTTTTTTTTTTTTTTTTTTTTGAGACGGAGTCTCGCTCTGTCGCCCAGGCTGGAGTGCAGTGGCCGGATCTCAGCTCACTGCAAGCTCCGCCTCCTGGGTTTACGCCATTCTCCTGCCTCAGCCTCCCGAGTAGCTGGGACTACAGGCGCCCGCCACCTCGCCCGGCTAGTTTTTTGTATTTTTAGTAGAGACGGGGTTTCACCGTGTTAGCCAGGATAGTCTCGATCTCCTGACCTCGTGATCCGCCCGTCTCGGCCTCCCAAAGTGCTGGGATTACAGGCGTGAGCCACCGCGCCCGGCATTTTTTTGTATTTTTTAGTAGAGACTGGGTTTCACCATGTTAGCCAGGATGGTCTCGATCTCCTGACCTCATGATCCGCCCGTCTCGGCCTCCCAAAGTGCTGGGATTACAGGCTTGAGCCACCACGCCCGGCCACAATTTTTTAAATTATTTATTTTTTAAAATACAAAGAGACGAGGTCTCACTATGTTGCCCAGGGTGGTCTTGAACTCCTGGGCACAAGCAGTCCTCCCTCCTCAGCCTCCCAAAGGGTTGGGATTATAGGCATGAACCACTGCACCAATGTTTCAGGGGATGTCTATCATTATTAAAATCATTATAAATTGCTCTGGCAACAACCCCGAAACTAAATTATTCATGGAAAGAGCCATTTCAATCTCACGAGTGACAAGTTTAAATGTGGGAAAAAAACCCTGTGAAAGTAAGGATTGTAGGCCAGGTGTGGTGGCTTGTAGCTGTAATTCCAGCACTTTGGGAGGCCGAGGTGGGTCGATCACGAGGTCAGGAGTTGATCACAAGGAGTTACTATGCCTGGCCAACATAGTAAAACCCTGTCTCTACTAAAAATACAAAAATTAGCTGGGCATGGTGGGGCATGCCTGTAGTCCCAGCTACTTGGGAGGCTAAGGCAGGAGAATCACTTGAATCTGGGAGGCAGAGGTTGCAGTGAGCTAAGATCGCGCCACTGCACTCCAGCCTGGGCAACAAGAGTGAAACTTCATCTCAAAAAAAAAAAAAAAAAAAAAAAAGTCTAACTCTTTTACTTGTCTTTACGATGCTGTACAGTGACAGCTAATGTTTATAAGGATAAACAGGATACTTAAAGGGATTTGAAGGTAATTTACTGCAGTGGTTTCCAACTTTTTAATCACCAAGGCCTTCTTTTTACTACCCTATGTCCTGTGTTTTAAAAGATTATGTTTACCAAACTGCATTTATTAAATAATTATATTTTGCTACATAAAGGCATGTACAACACAAATCATGCCTCTGACTGGCATCATGTAAGCAGACCTAGGTACTAAAATTCCAGCCCAAAGCAAATAATTAAACATTTTCATTAGCCTTTTTATCCCTTTTGTGGGCAAACATATCACCTATCTAAGTTAGGCTTTTTGAAATATTAACTATTACTTGTAAACTGCAGATTAAAAACTAATTCATCTTTGATGGAACTTGAATCAAATTAAGGGTATTGGACTTTTGAAAGACTGAAATTTTTGTTACAGTACGGAATGTTTTCAACTGTGAATGCTGAAATAAAAGTTATTTAAGAATTACTTAGTGACTGTTTAGTATGTGCCAGGGTCCATAATTAGATGGGGCTAAAGAAGGACAGTCATTTTTCAAAGAATTTACAGTCCAGTGGGGACTGAAGGAGTACAAAGAGTTAATCTTCAGATAATCAGATAATTAGTGAAATAAAAGCCCACCTATTCAAAGCTTTTATAGGTAGCAGAAGCTAATGTAGTAGTGTCCAGTTTGTAAACCTGAATTCTGCAAAATAAAACCTACCTGTTAAGGAGGAGTCTACTTTGGAACTTTGAGAAAAGAGCCTAAATGATCAAAGTTTGCCTTCATAAGATTTTAAACAGCTAAAGAACCAAACTCCAAGAGGACCAAAGCTGAGAAAGTCAGAGTGTGATAATCTCTTTGAGGAAGAGGGGTGATGGGAATGTGGCTTAGGAGAGGTTTCTTCATACAAATATTTGATAGTGATAGAGGCAGGACAGGAAGTTGAGAAATTCTAAGCAGATGTGGCAGGCCCCCAGTGAAACCCCACCTTTGAGCCGAAAAGCCTGAAACCCACAGCCCAAAGTAAGAACTTCTATTCCTGTTTGCTTGCTCCCTCCAAGTTGGTTCTTTCTGAATAATGTCTTCTTACCAATTGAATGTTGCCTTTTCCAAAACTATCTATGGCCGCCCCACCCTCATTCTGTGCCTACAAAGACCCCAGACTCAGTCAGTAGACTGGGAGAGATGGCCAGACTTTCGGGAAGAGATAGCCAGACTTTGGGGAGAAGATGACCTGCCCTTTCTATCCCCTCTCTAGCTCCCCTCTCCACTGAGAGCCATTGTGACCACTCTATAAAATTCTCCACCTTCATCATCCTTCAAGTGTTCTACACAACCTCATTCTTCTTGGATGCCAGACAAGAGCTGGGCACCCACCAAGTTTGGCTACCCAGAAGGCTGTCACACCCGCCCTCTGCCCTCACTGGTGGCGGGTAGCCATCCCACGCAATGAGGCTAGGGGCCAGCTGAGCTGTTAACACACAGCCATCCTCAAACAGTGGCACTAAGAGAGCACTGTAACACTCCCTCTGGAGCTTTGGGGTCACAGGCACCCCTACTTGGGTACCACCACAGACCCCAAATGGGGACTTGCTCCTGAAGCTGCCCAGAGCAGCCAACTAGATCTGCAGTCATTTGCTCATGCCTGCTCTGGTCACAGGCCCTGCATAGAGCTTGCTTATGCTGGTGCCTGTAGTGGCCAGCCAGATCCTGCATTTGCTTGCTTACCTGCACACTCCTGCAAGAGGCTGAGCACAGTGGGCTGAGTAAACAGGGTGCCCCTGTCCTGAGTCCCACAAAGGAATCAAGGAAAAAAATCCTGCATCAATAGGAAATAAGACGGTCACTACCATCCCTGAGGTAGCGAGTGCATGACTATGGTAGAATAAGTGAATGCTATCCAATAATCTGCCAATATATTCCACTTGTCTTTTTTTTTTTTTTTTTTTTTTCCTGAGATGGAGTCCCACTCTGTTGCCTAGGCTGGAGTGCAGTGGCATGAACTTGGCCCATTGCAACCTCTGCCTCCTGGGTTCAAGTGATTCTCCTGCCTCAGCCTCCTGAGGAGCTGGGATTACAGGTGCAAGCCAGTACACCCAGCTAATTTTTGTAGTTTTGGTAGAGACAGCGTTCCACCATGTTGGCCAGCCTGGTCTCAAATTCCTGGTGATCTGGCTGCCTTGGCCTCCCAAAGTCCTGGGATTACAGGTGTGAGCCACTGCACCCAGCCTCACCTGTCTTGATTTTTAATGCCCTTAGAGTGAGGCCACCATCATCTCTTGCTTGTACTATTACCCAGCCTCCTAACATGCCTCCCTGATTCCAACCCTTCTCTACAGGGCAGCTGGAATGATCTTCCTTCAGAACAAATCTGATAGTGCCACCCCCTCTCTAAATTTCCACACTGATTTCCCACTACAGCCTGAAGTCCAAAGTCCTTAATGTGACATACATATTCTGATGCAATCACATTTATCCACTTGTGCCATAAATATTTACTGAGCTTTTTTTTTTTTTTGAGACAGAGTCTCGCTCTGTCACCCAGGCTGGAGTGCAGTGGTGCAATCTTGGCTCACTGCAACCTCTGCCTCCCGGGTTCAAGTGATTCTTCTGCCTCAGCCTACTGAGTAGCTGGGATTACAGGCATGTGCCACCACACCCGGCTAATTTTTGTATTTTTAGTAGAGAGTGTGTTTCACCATGTTGGTCAGGCTGGTCTCGAACTCCTGACCTCGTGATCCACCCGCATCAGCCTCCCCAAGTGCTGGGATTAGAGGCGTGAGCCACTTCACCCAGCATTATCGAGCTTTTAATATGTGTTAAGCATTGGGTGCTACAAAGCAGGGTGAGCATAAATGGACAAGTCTCTGGCCAGATGGAGGTTATAATTGTAGAAGAGAAACTAATTAGAATCATTAATAAAGTTGCAACCATAGTAAGTGCCTAAAAGGAGAGGCATATGATACTACAGTGGGGAGTCTGACCTAGTTGGGGAATGGTTTCTGCAAAGTACTTACTTTTCCTTCCTATTATTTACCCATGAACTCTCTGCAGTTCCCCAAGAATGCAGGCACCGCCCTCTTGCCCTGTGGCCATTCCACGAGATGTTCCCTGTCAAGGGGGAAATCAAATCCCGGTGAGCCCGACTCGAAAGGGGTCTCGGCGGTACAGTCTTGTGTCTCCCAAGTCCTTCCTGTTCAGGCCTCACGTATCTGCCCGTCTTTCCTGACGGACTCCTGGTGACGGTCTAGTGCCTCCACGGGCCACGGCCATGGCAAGGCAGCAACTCTAACTTGTCGCCTGCTCCACTAGGCTGAGCTCTTCCTGGACAGGGACCAGCCTTTTCCCTTTTGTCGGCTCCGTGACTCCGGGTAGATGCCCCTGAGACGTCACGCACGACGGTGGCTCACGTGGGCCAGAAGTGTTCCCCCTCTCTCCCCACGGCTTTTCTAGGAAAGCAGGAGGACTCGGTTCGACTCGATGGTGCGGCGCCCCAGCCCCGTGAAGCCTGGAGTGGTGAGGCCGGCCGCCCGCAGACTGGCAGTCAGTGACGGCGCGCAGAGAGCCCGCAGGCGGGAAGTCCTCGCAGTGAGCATCTCCAGCGAGGCCCGCGACCCCTCATCATGACTACTAGTTGGGGCGGGGACAGCATGGGCGCGGCCGCCAAGGTAGCGCCGAGTGAAGGGAAGACTGATGGGCGCCTGGAGACAAGCTCCCACAGAGGCCGCGTATTTGGAGCTGGGAGCCGGGGCCCGCCCATCCCGGTGAGCCGCTAGCTGTCCCCTCCGCCTGGGCTCCGTGCCTTGCGCCCCCTAGCGCCGTCCAGCCCTGCAGCTTTGAGGCCCTTCCGGCGCAGGCACCCCGCCCAGATCCCCTGGCGCTGCCCCGGGAGGCTCTGCCTAGCCCGGCGCCTCGAGGACCCGGGCCTCAGTGGCCAACGGCGGCGCGGGGTGCGCCCAGGCCCTGTCCCCGGGAGGCTGGACCGCCAGTCCGCGCATGAGGCCATCTGCGAGGCACGAGTGCAGGAGAGTAAAGGAGACCGGGGCTTGCTGAGTGAGGACCTCCTTCAGTGACTGGAAGGTTATTCATGAGGGCTTCTGACACTCTAAAAACGGAATTTCTCCAGGGTTTGATGAGCATCAGGGTGGTGGCTTCTTGAGTTTTGAACAGGCATCACAAATTTATCCCGCTGGAACACAGAACTGCATCTGTTCCATTTTGGGTGTTGTGTTGTGTGTGTGTTTGGAGACGGAGCCTTGCTGTTGCCCAGGCCGGAGTGCAGTGGCGTGATCTCAGCTCACTGTAACCTCCACCTCCCGGGTTAAAGCTATTCTCCTGCCTCAGCCTCCTGAGTAGCTGGGATTATAGGTGCCCACCACCACGCCAGGCTAATTTTGTATTTTTAGTAGAGAGAAGGTTTCACTATGTTGGCCAGGCTGGTCTTGAAGTCCTGACCTCAGGTGATCCACTGGCCTCGGCTTCTCAAAGTGCTTGGATTACAGGCGTGAGCCACTGCACATGGCCAGAACTCAGTCCTTATAGAACATCAGAGAATCCATACAGGTGAGAGGTCTTATAAATGCAGTGGTTATGGGAAAGATGTGAGGGGTAACTCACAACTTATTCAGCATCAAAGAATTCACAGTGGAAACTTTATGAATGCAACGAATGTTCAAAGACTTGTAATCAGAGCTCACACCTTATTCAACATCATAGAATTCATAGTGGAGGAAAGCCCTATGAATGCGACAAGCATGGGAAAGCCTTCAGATGGAGCTCGGACCTTGTGAGGCATCTGGAAATTCATACTGGAGATAAAGTTTTGGAATGTAGTGAGCATGGAAGAATTTTCAATCAGAGCTCAGGTCTAATACAGCATCAAAGAAACCAAACAGAATCATAACCCTAGGAAGACAGTAATGATAAAGATGTCAGTATGTACATATAGGAAGAGAGAAGGAGAGTTTGTTTTTGCCATAACTGCTTGGAAAATTCTAAGCTTCCTAAGAGCTAATTTTCATCTGATTCGGTGTATAGTACTTAGTCTCAGGTCATGTGCAGATATGTCCTCCCCAAATGCTTACCACAAGATAAATCAGAATTTTTTTTTTTTTTTTTTTTTTGAGGCGGAGTCTCGCTCTGTCGCCCGGGCTGGAGTGCAGTGGCCAGATTTCAGCTCACTGCAAGCTCCGCCTCCCGGGTTTACGCCATTCTCCTGCCTCAGCCTCCCGAGTAGCTGGGACTACAGGCGCCCGCCACCGCGCCCGGCTAGTTTTTGTATTTTTAGTAGAGACGAGGTTTCACCGTGTTAGCCAGGATGGTCTCGATCTCCTGACCTCGTGATCCGCCCGTCTCGGCCTCCCAAAGTGCTGGGATTACAGGCTTGAGCCACCGCGCCCGGCCAAATCAGAAATCTTGACTGGAATAAGCTTCTAGTTCCATTTCACCCCTTTATTGTCAGAGGTTCCACACCACAGGAAAATCTTGTAAATGGTGGAAGCTGCATAAAGCACCATCATCATCACAAAATGGTGTCCTTGTGTCTCCTGTTTAGCAGCACTGGGAATCTAATAGCTATCCCCTTGTCTTTTTTTTCCTTACTATGAATTGTGCCAGGGGAACAGTAAAATGGCTATGATATCCTGAACTCTAGGGTGGATGTCTTTCTGGGACAGAATCTAATCCAAAAGTCTGCAAATGGACTTAAGGTTTTCACATTAGTATAAATGTCAATATGTAGTTTAGGGAGTTTGCGTTATTCCCCCATTCCTAGCAAAATTAGACACAGAAGCAGCTAATTAAATCAGGAAAGGGAAATTGATGGTAAGTCGTAAGACCCATTGTCTTCTTTCATGTAAAAGGAGAAGTTGTGATTCAATCTATTCTGTAGGATTTGAAAGTATAATGGCACGTTGAAGTCTGACATACCGAAATCCAGGCTCTGTCAATTTCATCTCTGTAACCTTTATTGTTTCTGAGTCTTGATTTTTCTCATCTGTAAAATCAAGATAATGACATTAATACAGTCCCTTGTGGGGCGACTGTGAGGACTAAATGAGACAATTTCATTAAGTTCCTAGCATAGTTCTAGACACATAGTAGACATTCAACAAATGATAACTAATTTTATCCATAGCTCCTACGTGCAGTAATTATCCATGGCACTTTGAAGGAAAAAAGATAATATATCCCCCAACCATGACCTTGAGGATTACAAGATTCTGCACTTCCTGATCCTACTTGAAGTCAGACGGGGCTTGGCCCAGTATAAGTAAATTACAAGGATTTGGAGGGGGGGGGGGTGTTATGTACATTTTCAAGGATACTATATCTTGGAGAAACAAGTTTAATAATCTGAGAACTACACAGTTGAATAACAATTTTTCCTGGAGAGACTAGGATTAAGCTATTTTATAAAAGTATTGAGAGAAAAGCTATTTTATGAAAGTATTGAGAGACTGGATCAATCAATATCCTGCAAATTTGATAGTGAGATGAATTTATGTATGTATTTATTTATTTATTTATTTTTTTGAGACGGAGTCTCGCTCTGTCGCCCGGGCTGGAGTGCAGTGGCCGGATCTCAGCTCACTGCAAGCCCCGCCTCCCGGGTTTACGCCATTCTCCTGCCTCAGCCTCCCGAGTAGCTGGGACTAGTAGCTGGGACTGCAGGCGCCCGCCACCTCGCCCGGCTAGTTTTTTTGTATTTTTTAGTAGAGACGGGGTTTCACCATGTTAGCCAGGATGGTCTCGATCTCCTGACCTTGTGATCCGCCCGTCTCGGCCTCCCAAAGTGCTGGGATTACAGGCTTGAGCCACCGCGCCCGGCCAATAGTGAGATAAATTTATTTTTAATTAATTTTTTTTTTTTTTTTTTTTTTTGAGACGGAGTCTCGCTCTGTAGCCCAGGCTGGAGTGCAGTGGCACGATCTCAGCTCATTGCAACTTCTGCTTCCTGGGTTCAAACGATTCTTCTGTCTCCTGAGTAGTGGGGACTACAGGCGCCTGCCACCACGCCGGGCTAACCTTTTTGTATTTTTAATAGAGACAGGGTTTCACCATACTGGCCACCACGTCTCAAAAAAATAATAATAATAAAAATAAAAATTAAAAAATTAAAAATAAACAAAAAAACACCAACTCCTATTTCCCGCACCGCAATAAAATTAACCTTAGAATTCTTTTTTCTCCTCCCCTCCCCGTACCCGGCCAGTGGTTGGGGAATATTTTTTCGTGGAGGGAACCGTCTTCCTCAGCTGTGACCCTCTCATCAGGTCTGGGAAGAGGTAACTGGAAAATAGAACTCTTGGCCGGGCGCGGTGGCTCAAGCCTGTAATCCCAGCACTTTGGGAGGCCGAGACGGGCGGATCACGAAGTCAGAAGATCGAGGCCATCCTGGCTCACACGGTGAAACCCCCCCCCCCCGCCCCCGTCTCTACTAAAAAAATACAAAAAACTAGCCGGGCGCGGTGGCGGGCGCCTGTAGTCCCAGCTACTCGGGAGGCTGAGGCAGGAGAATGGCGTAAACCCGGGAGGCGGAGCTTGCAGTGTGCTGAGATGCGGCCACTGCACTCCAGCATGGGCAACAGAGCGAGACTCCGTCTCAAAAAAAAAAAAAGAAAAGAAAATAGAACTCCTGGATAAGTGTTACCACAGGCCATGCACAAGGCCAGAATTTCCCTGACATCTGTCCGCCAGCACCGCCCTTTCAGGTACAACTCCACAAGAGACCCGCCAAACTTGGTGAAGTCACCCGCTTACAGGGCTCGCTCTCCACCTGAGCAAGGACTGCAATTCCCAGGGGCCTCCAGGGCATCCGGCCGCGCCATTCCAGTCATGCAGGCGGCGCGCTCTTTCCTGCTCGGCTCAAGTACGGGAACCGGTTCCCGGGCTCCCAGCCTTTCGGCAGGACCCACGCGCCTGGGCCAAAGTCCGCAGCGGAAGCCGGCGTCGCGGAGGCTTCTGGGAGATGGAGGCCGAGGCTGCGACCTGCGCAGGCGCAAACCTGCAGCTGGGAGTGAGGGCTGGAAGTGGCGCGGTTCGGGGCAGCGCCCCGATGGAACCTCCTGGTCCTGTGAGGTGAGTGTTGGCGGCGGCTTCCCCGAGGTCCACCTCTCGGCTTGGCTTTTGCCCATCCCGCAGGCAGCGGCGGCTCTGCAGTGAGCAGGCCTGGCAGGCAGCTCCGCGGGCGTGTTTGGAGAGGGGTTTGGGTTGCCCACGGTGCCCGCGCTGCGCTGCCCGCGTTGCGTCACGTGCCGTGGAGGGGGGTCTTGATGTCCCTCTAATCTTTTCTCGAGACCCCTGGGTAGGGAGTGAAGGGTGGGAGGGGGAGTTGTACCTGGCCTGGACGACGGCCCCCTTCCCGGGCTCCCGGGCGGGCACCTGCTCCAGGCCGGGGTAGAGAAGTTTTGCTGGGGCCAGCGCCGCCGGGCATCACCCTGGGAGACAGGAGCTCCGCGTTTTGCTTCGCGCCTCCTTTGTCTTCGGCCAGCGGCCCCTCTTTGTGCTCCTTTCGTGGCCTCTGATGCGTCCCACCTCCTTCCCTGTGTGAAAGGAAAATAAAATCTCAGGACCCCAAACTTACTATGCCAAAGGGAAGAGTTAAGCTTGGAAACTGAGTCACGGAAAAAAACTGCTTTTCCTTTTGTTCCTAAACCGATAGCTGCAAGACTGAAAGCAACATATGCCCCCAGGTGGCCTCCCTCACCCTGGCAATGTAAATGAACAGCCCAGCTTCACCGGACCAGACTAGAAATCCTTCCTCCACCCGGAGACAAAGCTATTTGACTTCTTCCTCTACTCTATATCTACTTTATCTTGTGGAAAATGCAGATTTACTGAGCACGAGACAAATTCATAATTGACTTCCTCTTTTCACGTGCAACAGGTGAACTCAGCTCTAATCAAATCCTCACAAGAATGCGGCCACTTACCTCACTACATACCCCCCCTCTTCTTTACTCCTTCCCCTCCTGCCAGCTTTCTCCCCATTAAATTGAAACCCTCAAAACCCTCGGTGGTAAAAGTGCGGGCCGCGGATCTTACTGTGGCTTGTGTGTCTTTTTCCTGGCTGCATCCTCAACCTTAGCAAAGTAACCCCTAAATTGGTTGAGACCTATCTCAGCTGCTTTTGTGGTTTACACCTGTTAGATTCCTTGACGCAGGTCACTGTACCCGAGTTTTGTTCATAGCTGCCCCTTAATAGGGCTTCTGCGTTTGAATGAGATCCAACTCCTTGGAGGGGACTTAACGACTTAACGTTTTTCTTTTGCTGAAACTGCTACTTCAGAAAATTTTTAAAGCAGGGAGGAGCCTCCCCAGCAAACCCCACCTTGCAGTGAAAGCTGCTTGGCTCTGGGCTCTGCATCTGGAAACTTGGGTTTTGCTTCAAACTTGTTTCTTCCCAATAGTCATTTCTTCCCATAGGCCCCCACAACTTTTTTTTTCTTGATATTTTTTCCTGTTAATGGCGTTTATTTAGCTGTATTGTAGAAAACCACTTTACATCCCCGTCTCTACAACAATGCAAGCTTCTCAAAAACATTGACTTAGTACATCAGAATTCTCGGGAGGGGTGGAAGAAAAAGCCGGACTAAAGGGTATATATAGTACAGGGTTTGACTCTTTGTAGTGCTGAGTATATGTTTAATGAACGAAAAAAAGAAGAAGAGGCCAGGCATGGTGGCTCATGCCTGTAATCCTGCCACTTTGGGAGGCCGAGGCGGGTGGATCACCTGAGGTCAGGAGTTCAAGACCAGCCTGGCCAATATGGCAAAACCCTGTCCCTACTAAAAATACAAAAAAATTAGCTGGGCGTGGTGGCGGGCGCCTGTAATCCCAGCTACTCGGGAGGCCGAGGTAGGAGAATCTCTAGAACCCTGGGGGTGGAGGTTGCAGTGAGCTGAGATCGCGCCACTGCACTCCAGCCTGGGTAACAGAGTGAGACTCTGTCTCAAAAAAAAAAAAAAAGGAGAGGAGGAATGATTTCTTCTTATGTTACAGGGGGCCCTTGCAATATTTCAGCTGGTATGAGCCTTCTGCAGAGCTAGTCCAGACTAGAATGGCTGTATCACTAACAGCAGCTGAAACTCTGGCCCTTCAGGGTACACGGGGACAAGAGAAGATTATGATGATGGAACCAAAGGAAGAGGAACAGTCTTGTGAGTATGAGACCAGGCTACCTGGGAACCACTCTACCAGTCAAGAGATCTTCCGCCAACGCTTCAGGCATCTCCGCTACCAGGAGACTCCTGGTCCCCGGGAGGCCTTGAGCCAACTACGGGTACTCTGCTGTGAGTGGCTAAGGCCAGAGAAACACACGAAGGAGCAGATCCTGGAGTTCCTGGTGCTAGAACAATTCTTGACCATCCTGCCTGAGGAGCTCCAGTCGTGGGTGCGGGGACATCACCCTAAGAGTGGAGAGGAGGCTGTGACTGTGCTGGAGGATTTAGAGAAAGGACTTGAACCAGAGCCGCAGGTGGGAAGGGGGATTTGGTCTGTTATGGGAGCCAGATCAATGACCTTCAGGCTGGACAGAGGGGCAGCAGTAGGGGGAGTTGCCAAGTTCAAACCTCTCTTGGGCCAGGTAGAGCAGTTAGTATGTGTTTCTGTGTCTGTCTTTTCCGCCCTCGAGCCCTGAATGAGAAAGAGACTCTAGTTCCTCTTCCTTCCCTTGTGCTGACTCCGAGGAGGCTCTCTAAAGTCTTCTTGGAAGCTTTGGTCCAAGGAGGGTCACATCTGCAAGTGTCCAGGCAGGGGACAGGAACCACACTAGTAATTTGAAGAAAATTTAAAACTGAGTGGTGCCTGATCACCTCCAGGTCCCAGGCCCTGCACATGGACCTGCACAGGAAGAGCCATGGGAGAAGAAGGAATCTCTGGGAGCAGCCCAGGAAGCACTGAGCATCCGACTCCAGCCTAAGGAGACCCAGCCTTTCCCAAAGAGTGGTGAGGAGCAGGATTCTGTGGGGAGGGAGAGGAGAAAGAGGGATGATAAAGGGCACAGTACCTAGTACCTGTAAAGGGTAAATAGTAGTAGGCACTTAAATGTTTGGTATCGTCACAGCCTTACTATTCTTATCTCTTAGGTGAGAGACTTTGCCTGTTTCATCACTTGTAAAATTAGGAGTAAGAATAACCTGCCTCATAAGATAGCTCTGAGGATTAAGCTGAACTTGGGTCATATCTAGATATAAAGCCTGGCCAGCGTCTCTTAACTTTAGAGAGCCCTAAATCAGGACCAGGAAATACTTCATTCACTTATGCCTTATCATCTTCACTGCACTTAACTCCTAGTCTATAATAACTCTGCCCTGAGCTAGAGGCCAGCCTTGAGATCCTTTTTTTTTTTTTTTTTTAAACTCCTGAGGCCTCGCGAAACACACTTTTTAAGCCATAAAGCACTCCTGTGTGAGATACAGCCTGTCATCACCTTTACCACCTCTTCCTCATGTAAACAGCCCTTGTCATCACATTATCTACCACCTCTTCCTCATGTAAACAACCCTATTTGAAACTCTCTTATGTGTGCCCTCACCTTCTACCCTTCAGATTCACTACAGAAACTTCCTTCTTGGCCTGCATACATACCGGCAAACAACCTCTCCTCTCTGCCAGTGGCAAACACTATACTTAGAGCCTCAGGGGTGTGAACTCTCCTTGTTGACCTCTGTAGCATCGTGACCATATTGTGAATAGGCTGCTAAACAAAAAGAGTCTACTTGATACTTGCTTTTACACCATAACCCCTCCCCGACATCACTATCACCAAACCAAGGCATTTGAAAAAATCAAATTCTTGTTAGTTACAAAATGGGAAAAAATAGAAATGGAGATTAATTAGATTAATTAATTAGATTCTGTCCCAAAAGTATGTTTCTACTTCTTAGCTCTTCTTTCTTCTTTGCCTTTTTTTCAGACTTTTTCTTGTCTCCTTAACTTCTGTTTAGTAAGCCTGTATTCATTTATCACTTTTATTACTTTACTTTCAAAAAGAAGCTAGCTATTGTGTGATTTTTTTTTTCCTCTATAGCAAGCATATTTCAGATTTTTTTAACCACAGCATTTAACCTGAAAAAACAAATTTTTAAAAATCAAATGATCTTGGCTGGGCACAGTGGCTCTCACCTATAATCCCAGCACTTTGGGAGGCTGAGGCAGGCGGATCACTTGGGGTCAGGAGTTCAAGACCAGCCTGGCTAACATGGCGAAACCCTGTCTCTACTAAAAATACAAAAATTAGCCGGGTGTGGTGGTACGCACCTGTAATCCCAGCTACTGGGGAGGCTGACGCATGAGAATCACTTGAACCAGGGAAGCGGAGGTTACAGTGAGCCAAGACCATGCCTCTACACTCCAGCCTGGGCGACAGAAAAAAAAAAAAAAAGTCAAATGACCTTGAGTTATCTTAAAGCAGTTGGTTTCTGTTCTCCTTAGGCTATAGGGAGTGTTACAACAGATAAAACATAAAATGTGCTATGGACATTTAAAAACAAAAAGGCAGGCCGGGCGCGGTGGCTCAAGCCTCTAATCCCAGCACTTTGGGAGGCCGAGACGGGCGGATCACGAGGTCAGGAGATCGAGACCATCCTGGCTAACACTGTGAAACCCCGTCTCTACTAAAAAATACAAAAAACTAGCCGGGCGAGGTGGCGGGCGCCTGTAGTCCCAGCTGCTCGGGAGGCTGAGGCAGGAGAATGGCGTAAACCCGGGAGGCGGAGCTTGCGGTGAGCTGAGATCCCGCCGCTGCACTCCAGCCTGGGCGACAGAGCAAGACTCCGTCTCAAAAAAAAAAAAAAAACAAAACAAAAAGGCAACGCACTCTTTTTCCCTTTTTAAGGAAGAGAAAGGCAGAAATCACCAAGCAGATAGGAGGCAGGGAGCTGGAAGTCCTTTTGGTAAAGGAAGCAGTTAGTTGAGGATCCTCTAAAGAGACTATAGATTTATGCAGCTGGGAAATGGATGGGCAGAGGTGAAGGTTGCAGAGCCAGGAAGGGCACAGTTTTTTTGCCTTTAGAAACCTCCCTTTTCCAGGCTGGGTGCGGTGGCTCAAGCCTGTAATCCCAGCACTTTGGGAGGCCGAGACGGGCGGATCATGAGGTCAGGAGATCGAGACCATCCTGGCTAACATGGTGAAACCCCGTCTCTACTAAAAAAATACAAAAAACTAGCCGGGCGAGGTGGCGGGCGCCTGTAGTCCCAGCTACTCTGGAGGCTGAGGCAGGAGAATGGCGGGAACCCGGGAGGTGGAGCTTGCAGTGAGCTGAGATCTGGCCACTGCACTCCAGCCTGGGCCACAGAGCGAGACTCCGTCTCAAAAAAAAAAAAAAAAAAAAACTCCCTTTTCCTTAACCCTAATGATTCTTGTTTTTTCCTTTCATCACACCATCACTCCCTGATTCCTTGAAAATATGAAAAATCCTTAAAAAAAGACCATGCTTTTGTAATTGCCTTCATTTTTTCTTTTTTTGAGATGGAGTCTTGCTCTGTCTCCCCGGCTAGAGTGCAGTGGCACGATCTCGGCTCACTGCAAGCTCCGCCTCCCGGGTTCATGCAATTCTCCTGCCTCAGCCTCCCGAGGAGCTAGGACTACAGGCGCCTGCCACCTCACCCGGCTAGCTTTTTGTATTTTTTTTGGTAGAGACGGGGTTTCACCGTGTTAGCCAGGATGGTCTGGATCTCCTGACCTCGTGATCCGCCCGCCTCAGCCTCCCAAAGTGCTGGGATTACAGGCGTGAGCCACCGCATCCGGCTTGCCTTCATTTTTTCAATACAACTTCTTTAGTGTTTCATTATGGAGAAATTAGGGGAAAAAAAGCAGACAAATGGGAGAAATTAAAAAGCAGAAACTCTCTTCTCTGTGTAGTCCCATCACCAAGAGATAACCGTTGGTAATATCCAAGTAAATATTCTTCCAGTCTTTGTCATATATATAGTAGTTTTTAAGCATTTGTTTTCATTCCAGAAATGTAAATTTTAATCTAAGTGTCATTTCTTCATACATCCAGAACAGGTATATTTACATTTTCTGTCAGTTGTTACAGAAGATGGCCCAGAGCCCAAGGACAAAGGATCATTGCCACAACCACCCATTACTGAAGTGGAATCACAGGTGTCCTCAGAAAATCTTGCTACTGACACCTCTACATTTGAAGCTACCTCCGAGGGTACCTTACAACTGCAACAGAGAAATCCCAAAGCGCAGACACTGAGGTGGTCCCCTGCTCAGGGGAAAAGTTTCATGCAGATGGTTGTCACCCATAAGGAAATTCCCACAGGGAAAAAAGACCATGAATGTAGTGAATGTGGTAAAACCTTCATTTATAACTCACATCTTGTTGTCCATCAGAGAGTTCATTCTGGAGAGAAACCCTATAAGTGTAGTGACTGTGGGAAAACTTTCAAACAGAGCTCAAACCTCGGTCAGCATCAGAGAATTCATACAGGAGAGAAACCCTTCGAATGTAACGAATGTGGGAAGGCCTTCAGGTGGGGTGCTCATCTTGTTCAGCATCAGAGGATTCACTCAGGAGAGAAGCCCTATGAGTGTAATGAGTGTGGGAAGGCCTTTAGTCAAAGCTCATATCTCAGTCAGCATCGGAGAGTTCACAGTGGAGAGAAACCTTTTATATGTAAAGAATGTGGGAAAGCTTATGGATGGTGCTCAGAACTCATTAGACATCGGAGAGTTCATGCCAGAAAAGAGCCTTCCCATTGAATTGAAGGGGAGAACGTCTCCAGACAGGATTCTACATTGGTCTAATCTACTTTAGGACTGGATCCCATAAAAGTTATAAGCTCCTTAAGATTTTTCCTGTGTCTTTCTTGATTTAGGAAAAACTGTTTACTTAGTTCTGCCTGTAGACCATCCCTTCATGTCCTTTGATTAAGATACTGATATTCATTAGGACGCCTTTGGCCGCAAGTAGTAGCTAAGTTGGTTTGCTTCTTTCTAGCATGATCTGCCTAGTTTGCCCACCAATAATGTCTACTTCATTATAATTTTTTCTTTTTTTTTTTTTTTTTGAGATGGAATCTTGCTCTCTCGCCAGGCTGGAGTGCAGTGGCATGATCTCAGCTCACTGCAACCTCCACCTCCTGGGTTCAAGTGATCCTCCTGCCTCAGCCTCCCAAGTAGCTGAGACTACAGGCATGCGCCACCACCACCATGCCCAGCTAATTTTTTGTATTTTTAGTAGAGATGGGGTTTCACCATGTTGGTTAGGCTGGTCTCAAACTCTTGACCCTATGATCTGCCCACCTCTGCCTCCCAAAGTGCTGGGATTACAGGCCTGAGACACGATGCCTAGTTACTTCATTAGAGTTTTGGTTTTTTTGTTTTTTTGTTTTTTGTTTTGAGATGGAGTCTTACTCTGTAGCCCAGGCTGGAGTGCACTGGTGCGATCTCAGCTCACTGCAAGCTCCACCCCCCAGGTTTACGCCATTCTCCTGCCTCAGACTCCCGAGTAGCTGGGACTATAGGCGCGTGCCACCATGCCCGGCTAATTTTTTTGTATTTTTAGTAGAGAAGGGTTTCATCATGTTAATCAGGATGGTCTTGAACTCCTGACTTTGTGATCCACCCACCTCGGCCTCCCAAAATGCTGGGATTACAGGTGTGAGCCACTGCGCCCGTCCTTCATTAGAATTTTTAACCAGGTACTGAGCAGCTGCTTGAGAAGTGTTATATTTATCGTGAATGGGGCTTTGGTCTGGCTCCCCCCTTTTTTTTGTTGTTGTTGGTAGAGATGGAGTCTCACTATGTTGCCCAGGCTGGTGCCAAACTCCTGGCCTCAAGCAATCCTCCCGCCTTGGCCTTCCAAAGTATGGGGATTACAGGCATGAGCTGCACTGCCTGACCAGTTCTGGCCATTTCTCAGACCCATACTAGTCTGCCTGCTCAGACGGGGTCATATCTGCAAATGTCCAGGCAGGGAACAAAAACCACACTAGTAATTTGAAGAAAATTTAAAGAAGTATTAACTAGTAAAAGGAGTATTTGCTAAAGGGAGTAAAGAGATCTCTAAAGAATATAGGGAAAAAAAAAAAAAGAATATAGGGGCTGGGCGTGGTGGCTCATGCCTATAATCCCAACACATTGAGAGGCTGAGGCAATTGAACCACTTGAGGTCAGGAGTTTGAGACTAACCTGGCCAACATGGTGAAACCCCATCTCTACTAAAAAGACAAAAAAAAAAAAAAGTATCCGGGCATGGTGGTGGCGGGCGCCTATAATCCCAGCTATTCAGGGTGGCTGAGGTAGGAGAATTGCCTGAACCTGGGAGGCAGAGGTTGCAGTGAGCCGGGATCGTGCCGCTGCACTCCAGCCTGGGTGACAGAGTGAGACTCCATCTCAAACAAACCAAAATAATATAGGAATAGGCCAGGCATGATGGCTCACTCCTGTAATCCCAGCACATTGGGAGGCCAAGGTGGGCAGATGGCTTGAACCCCGGAGTTTAAGACCAGCCTGAACAACATGGTGAAACCCATTCTCTACAAGAAGATACAAAAAATTAGCCAGGTATGGTGGTGCGTGCCTAGAGTCCCAGCTACTTGGGAGGCTGAGGAGGGAGAATCACCTGAGCCCGGGAGGTTGAGGCTACAGTAAGTCATGATCACACCACTGCACCCAAGCTTGTGTGATGGAGTGAGACCCTGTGTCAAAAAATAGAGGAATAGCAGAAAAGGGAACAGCTAATTCTCAAGAAGCAAATTTAGAAGAGCCCACACCCACCCTGACCAAGATTGAAATTGACACCTTATTGTGTAGGGTGTGGGTTTTCCAGTGTTGTGCTAGAGCCAGTCTGTACAGGCTGGCCAGAGCCAGTTTCGCACATCCCTTCCCAAGTCTGCATTGAAATCAGCCATGGTGAGAGTATTCACACTATAGAAATCAGCAAACACAGCAAAACTAAAAAGGTTTTGAACTACCTATTAGCTAGTTGTTAAATGTCTGCCAACACAAGTCAGGCCCAGTAGCAGGTACCTATAGTCCCAGCTACTTGGGAGGCTGAGGTGGTCCAGCCTGGGCAACATAGCAAAATCCTACCTAAAAATAAAAAAATAACCTTTTTTAGCGTGCCTATCGTATAGAGTGCAAGGGACAAATGCATTTGATGCGGCTGGAGAGACGACGTTTAGCAGATATCAAAGCCTTTTAAGTCAGGTAAGGGATTTTCGATTTAAGAGCAGTGGGGAGCCACTACTAGGGAGTGACACCGTCAGTTCCTCAGTTGTGTACTTCAGAAAGATCACTTCATCTACAGTGGAAAACTGCAGACTCCTATTAGGAGACTTGTGGTAACCTCCAAGTAATACGGCTACCTAAACTGAGGGAGTGACCATGGGGAAGTAGAAGAGGAGACAGATTTGAAAAGTATGAAGGGGGCAAGATCAGTAGGACTTTTGGGGGTAGATCTGACTGCCAGGCAGAAACCAGCTCACCCTGCCTCAGTTTATGCTTCAAGCAAACAGTGCAAATGGCTCCAAGTTTTCCTCCCAAGAGCCTTGGGCTCTGTCCAGCAGCCCCATTCTACAGGCCTTTCTCGGGCACCTGCCTCTGCACACACCCAAGAGGACCCTGAGGCCAGAGGTGGCAGAGTGGCTGCCCTACAGACAGTGTGGCCGTAAGCCCTGGAGGGAGGGAGGAGAGCTGCAAACCAGGGAGCACATGGAAACAGGGAAGTTTTGGGCTTAGGGTTAAGGGAGTCAGTCTCCTCTTCTTCCAGCCACCCGAAAATTACTGAAGCAGTGTTGTAACTGTACTGCTAACCTTCAGAAGGAGGCTTTATATTGCAATGTTATGGATGAAGAAACAGACTAAAATAGATGAAATAATTTGTCCAAGGCCACATAATTGGTAAGTGACAGGGCCAAGATCTGAACCTAAATATGATTTCAGAACCTGTGCACCTGGTACTCTTTACTCAGCGCTGCAGGGAAGAGAAGGGGGGCTTTTGCATTTCTAACTTGAACTGTGGAGCAGAGAAAGCCAAACTCACTGTCCCAGTCAGCACTGCTTCCCAGACAGATGAGTGCATGGTCCCACCAATGAGACTATCTCTGCTGCCCAGGAACCAATGCAAAGTTTAACTAAATTGAAAATTAAATGTAATTGGATGGGCATAGTGGCTCACGCCTGTCATCCCAGCACTTTGGGAGGCCGAGGCAGGCGGATCACCTGAGCTCAGGAGTTTGAGACCAGCCTGACCAACATGGTGAAAACCCATCTCTAGTAAAATTACAAAAAATTAGCTGGGTATGGTGGCGGGCGCCATAATAATTCCAGCTACTCGGGAGGCTGAGGCAGGAGAATCGCTTGAACCCGGGAGGCGGAGATTGCAGTGAGCCGAGCTCACACCACTGCACTCCACCCTGGACGAGCGAAACTCCATCTCAAAATAATAGATTAAATGTAATTAATTCTTGTTAATTAATTCTGCAAATTAATGCTGTCACCTTAATTGCTTAATGGAACAATGAGAAATGAGGGTCTTTATTTAAAAAACGAAAGCCTTGAAAGAGTTCCATCAGCCACAAAATTGGCATACCCATAAACTTTATATCAAATGAGCAAATTTGGCTGGGCGCGGTTGCTCACACCTGTAATCTTAGCATTTTGGGGGGCTGAGGCAGGCGGATTACTTGAGCTCAGGAGTTCCAGACCAGCCTGGGAAACATGGCAAAACCTTGTCTCTACAAAAACAAAAACAAAAAAAAAAATAGCCAGGCACGGTGGCACACACCTGTAATCCCAGCTACTTGGGGGGCTGACACAGAAGGATTGCTTGAACCTGGGAGGTCGAGGCTGCAGTGAGCCAAGATTGTGCCACTGCACTCTAGCCTGGGTGACAAAGTGAGATCCTGTTAATAAAAAAAAAAAAAAAAGGCCGGGCGCGGTGGCTCAAGCCTGTAATCCCAGCACTTTGGGAGGCCGAGACGGGCGGATCACGAGGTCAGGAGATCGAGACCATCCTGGCTAACACGGTGAAACCCCGTCTCTACTAAAAATATACAAAAAACTAGCCGGGCGAGGTGGCGGGCGCCTGTACTCCCAGCTACTGGGGAGGCTGAGGCAGGAGAATGGCGTAAACCCGGGAGGCGGAGCTTGCAGTGAGCTGCGATCTGGCCACTGCACTCCAGCCCAGGCGACAGAGCGAGACTCCCTCTCAAAAAAAAAAAAAAAAAATAGAAGCAAATTTCTTTTTTCTGCTTCCAAGTATGAAACCATGATGGAGTCACGGACTGAATTTACCATCCCACATTTAAAAAGCCAAATAAAATACATGAAACAATAATTTTCAGAACTGGGCAACAGGCAATGTGGAAGAGCCCTGAGAGAAGGGAAACAAATGGGAGGAGTCCTAGCATTGGCCCAGCTTTTTTTTTTTTTTTTTTTTTTTTTTTGAGACAGGGTCTCATGATGATAGTTCACTGCGACCTCGACCTCCTAGACTCCCAAGTAGCTGGGACCACAGGTGCACAGCACCACACCCAGCTGATATTTGTATTTTTTTGTAGGGACAGGGTTTTGCCATGTTGGCCAGGCTGCTCTGGAACTCCTGGGCTCAAGTGACCCTCCTGCCTTGGCCTCTTAAAGTGCTGGGATTACAGGCGTGAGCCACCACGCCTGGCCCAGCATTCTATAGGGTGAGTTTCTAGGCTGGAGTGCCAGGAGGAGGAACCCAAACAGCCAGCAGACTCCCTGAGTTGAGGAGACAGACTTGTGAATTCAGAGAAGCCGCGGTAGAACAGCACCAGAGAGGAGAGAGTCACACAGGGCTCCAGAGATCTGCAGGAAGTTCCCTCAGTTCAACTGGGGACTGATCCCCACAAATGTTCACAGAATGTCTCCCTCTGGGCCCAGCCCTGGACTGGGCAATGCCTGGGACTTGGAGGTGATTCAAACCTAGTGTCTGCCCTTGGGGAGCTCCCAGTCTAGTGGGGAAGACGGACTAAGTCAACAACTGTGAACCAATCCTTGGCCTTAGGAGGCCTTGGGAGGAAACTGCTACTGCCGGGGGGTTGGAGGACAGTCAGGGAAGGTCTCAGAGGACAAGCCCTTTGCAATGGCCCTTGAAGCTAGAAGTAAAGAAGGTGGGGGGGGGGGGGGTGGTGTTAAATGGACAGCAGTGCCCTGGGAGGAGGGATGGAGTCTGTAAAGGAAAGGAGGCATCTAAGTGCTGGGTGTATGTGAGTATAAGCCGATCAGGGTGACTGGTGCATGGTGCTGGTGCCGGGATGGGAGGTTCTGGGACCAGTTGTCAAGGGTCTTGAATGCCACAGAAAGGATTTTTCCCCTAGGATGCCACAGTCTCCAGGGGCAGGGTGGGGATGGGGAGAAGGATCCTGAGAAGTAAGGGGTATGATGAGAGCTGTCATTTCCAAAGCGTGGGGAGGATAGACAGGAGGTGGCGAGAAGTATGAAAGAAAGATTTTTGAGGATGATACAGGCAAAAGATCTGACTTCCTCTTCCTTTGCTTTGCAGGGCTGAAAGGGATGCGTTTTTTTGTTTGCTTTTTGAGATGGAGTTTCGCTCTTGTTGCTGAGGCTGGAGTGCAATGGTGCGATGTTGGCTCACCATAACCTCCACCTCCCAGGCTCAAGCGATTCTTCTGCCTCAGCCTCCTGAGTAGCTGAGGTTACAGGCATGTGCGACCTCACCCAGCTAATTTTGTATTTTTAGTAGAGACGGGGGTTTCTCCATGTTGGTCAGCCTGGTCTCGAACTCTGGACCTTAGGTGATCTGCCCGCCTCAGCCTCCCAAAGTGGCGTGAGCCACAGCGCCTGGCATGGATGTGTTTAAAGCAACCTGTGGCTATCTTGTTTTTGAGTAAATGGTATGATAAATTCCCTCAACTAAAGAAAGGTTTTGGTTCACCTGTTCAACATTGTACTTGCCCACATCACAGAAAAATCAGATCATCATTTGTTGCCTCTTTTTTTTTTTTTTTTTTTTTTTTGAGACGGAGTCTCGCTCTGTTGCCCAGGCTGGAGTGCAGCGGCCGGATCTCAGCTCACTGCAAGCTCCGCCTCCCAGGTTTACGCCATTCTCCCGCCACAGCCTCCCAAGTAGCTGGGACTACAGGCGCCCGCCACCTCACCCAGCTAGTTTTTTTTTTTTTTGTATTTTTTAGTAGAGATGGGGTTTCACCGTGTTAGCCAGGATGGTCTCGATCTCCTGACCTCGTGATCCGCCCGCCTCGGCCTCCCAAAGTGCTGGGATTACAGGCTTGAGCCACCGCGCCCGGCTGTTGCCTCTTATTTATTATTATTTATTCATTCATTCATTTATTGATTTGTGAGTGGCAACCCTGGGGTGAACACTATTCTGCAAGTTAGCCCTGTCCTCAAGGAGCAAAGCAAAATTACTGCTCCCAGTGAAGAAGAGGCAAGATCAGAGTTCCATGTCAGAATGAAAGTGTCCTACAGTGAGTAAGCCCCCATATCCCTGGGCACTGTGCATGCTCGGATGCTGAAGTTGACGAGAACTGGGCTGGTCTTCCCCACATTGGCATTCAAAGGTCCTCTCCAGTGTGCATTTCCTGATGAACTCCAAGGTGAGAATTCCATCTCAAGGCTTTCCCGCGCTCTACATAGTAGTGTTTCTCACCAGAGTGAATTTGAATGCAGAGGTATCCCCCATCTCCACCTGAAGGCATGAAGCTCTCCCAGGTCCTTCCCACATTCAAGGCACTCCTGGGATTTCCCCGCCTTCAGATTCAGTGGAATGGAACCTAGATTTATAGTGCCTACTCCAACTAAAGTCCCTCCGCACCCCCATCCAGAGTCCAGCTTGGAGAATGCGTGACATACCCAACTGACCAAGGGCACAGAAGCATTTGCTCTTTTAGCTTTTTCTTTTCTTTCTTTCTTTTCTTTTGTTTTCAGATGGAGTCTCGCTGTGTCACCCAGGTTGGAGTGCAGTGGTGCAATCTCGGCTCACTGCAACCTTCACCTCCCGGGTTCAAGCAATTCTCCTGCCTCAGTCTCCCAAGTAGCTTGGATTACAGACACCCACCACCACGCCCGGCCAATTTTTGAACTTTTAGTAGAGACAGGGTTTCGCCATGTTGCCCAGGCTGGTCTCAAACTCCTGAGCTCAGGTGATCCACCCGCCTCAGCCTCCCTGCTGGGATTACAGGCGTGAGCCACCGCACCTGGCCCGCATTTGCTCCTTTCTTGATGACTCTCTGGATAATCTGCCAGAAAGCCTCCCAGATCTCTGCCCACTCCCAGTGCATAACCACCGTCGCTCTTAGCAAAAGGCCTCAAATGATCAACTCCACTGTCTCTGACTCTCATAACTTCCATACCTATCTTTCTCTTTTTTTTTTTGGGACGGAGTCTCGCTCTGTCGCCCAGGCTGGAATGCAGTGGTGCGATCTCGGCTCACCGCAACCTCTGCCTCCCGGGTTTAAGTGATTCTTCTGCCTTGGCCTCCCAAGTAGCTGGGACTACAGGCGCCCGCCACCACGCCCAGCTAATTTTTTTGTATTTTTAGTAGATACGGGGGTTTCACCAGGTTGGCCAGGCTGGTCTCAAACTCCTGACCTCGTGATCCACCCACCTCAGCCTCCCAAAGTGCTGGGATTACAGGCGTGAGCCACTGTGTCCGGCCCTTTTTTTTTCTTCTGAGATGGAGCCTCACTCTGTTGCCCAGGCTGGAGTGCAATGGTGCGATCCTGGCTCACTGCAACAACTGCCTCCTGGGTTCAAGTGATTCTCCTGCCTCAGCCACCCGAGTAGCTGGGATTAGAGGTATATGCCACCATGCCCAGCTAATTTTTGTATTTTTAGTAGAGACGGGGGTTTCACCATGTTGGCCAGGCTGGTCTTGAACTCCTGACCTCAGGTGATCCGCCTGCCTCGGCCTCCCAAAGTGCTGGGATTACAGGTGTCAGCCACCGCGCCCGGCCCTCCATACCTATCTTCTTAGCCCCTCTGACACTCTTTGACCACAGTGACTTCTTTCTAAAGCCAACCCTGCCTTTCGTGTTTTGAGTCTGTGCTTCCCGACTGCAAATAAGTTTAACTGTAATAATTATATATTAAATAGTTATAACAGGCCTGGCTTGGTGTCCTGAAAAGCCTGGGCCGCGGAAGGGATTCCGTAAATATCCATGGGATGGTGAAACGTCCTCACAAACTGTAAATCCCAGCAGGCAGAGAGACAAAAGTACAGGCCCATTGATTTGCCCCCAACTGCCACCCCGACCCCACCCCGCACACGCACTTGGGGGTCTCCGCGGACGCCCCAGAGCCCGCGCACGCGACCGTGGGCCCGCCCGGCGGGGTGGGGGGGGGTTAGTCGGCCCTCAGCGGCCACCCCACTGGTCCCCGACAGAAAGGCCCGCCGGATGGCAGCTAATCCGCGCGAGGCGCGCCGCCCTCAGCCCTCGAGCCCCGCCCCCGGCCGCCGAAGTCCCGCGCTAACGAGGGGGCCTCCCGGCGTCCTAGAGAGGCCCCGCGACAGACACGCTTCCGCCCGCGCCGCCGGGGCTCTTACCTCTCGGATACCGGGCTGGCAGGCCTACTAGCGCATTTGGGGACTTTTTGGAGAAGACGAGTACCCACAGAGTTGGGTCCATCAGAAGACACCTGCCTGTGAAGTAAAAACAATGGGTGTTCTTGTCCGCGGTACTGCAGGAGAGTGGAGTGGCCGTCGATTCCCAGGATTAGGAGACAAGGACGTGGGAAAGACGCCTGGGGGATTGGAAAGGGGCCCGAGCTCGGGTCCCGGGGCTCCTGAAATGGACTTCCACTGTCCGGTCGGTCACTGCCCTCAAGTCACCTTCCTCCTTCCCTTCTGTGCATCGTGCTGGCTCAGCGCTTCGGGGAGAGGGACAGGTGGGCGCGACACTGCGTGGCCGCCCTGCGTTTGGGACCCTTTCCTGCTCCACAGCGCTGACGCCTCTGGGCTGTTGAGGCGCCCGCGAGTGTCGGGGCTTACCCGCCGCGCCCAGCGCAGGTGCTTCACGTCACAGGCGGCCAGCGAGTGGTTGACGACTGTGTCCGCCTGCCCTGCTGAGGCTGCTCCCTTTCTCATGTGATCGCCAGAATCGTCCCCGCCCCTTCCCGCTGGGCTCTTACTGAGGTCCAGCTGACCTCCATTTGCAGGGGTTCACCCAGACAGGTCTTTTTGACATAGCTTCATTCCCAAAGCTGAGAGGTGCGGTGAAGAGGAAATTATTGCAGAAGTGACTCGGTTTTTTTTTTTTTTTTTTTTTTTTTTTGAGGCGGAGTCTCGCTCTGTCGCCCGGACTGGAGTGCAGTGGCCAGATCTCAGCTCACTGCAAGCTCCGCCTCCCGGGTTTACGCCATTCTCCTGCCTCAGCCTCCCGAGTAGCTGGGACTACAGGCGCCCGCCACCTCGCCCGGCTAGTTTTTGTATTTTTAGTAGAGACGGGGTTTCACCGTGTTAGCCAGGATGGTCTCGATCTCCTGACCTCGTGATCCGCCCGTCTCGGCCTCCCAAAGTGCTGGGATTACAGGCTTGAGCCACCGCGCCCGGCCTTTTTTTTTTTTTTTAAAGGTAAAATGTTTGATTTGGGAAACAGTGGTCAGAGGATGAGTTTCAGGAAGTCCATGAATTCTCTGAAACTGCATGTACATTTTTCCCGGCAGAGCTTTCCCGGTTCTCAAAGAAGATTCATGACTTAACAGCATTAAGAACCTGGCATCCGGCCGGGCGCGGTGGCTCAAGCCTGTAATCCCAGCACTTTGGGAGGCCGAGGCGGGCGGATCACAAGGTCAGGAGGTCGAGACCATCCTGGCTAACACAGTGAAACCCCGTCTCCACTTAAAAAATACAAAAAATTAGCCGGGCGAGATGGCGGGCGCCTGTAGTCCCAGCTACTCGGGAGGCTGAGGCAGGAGAATGGCGGGAACCCGGGAGGCGGAGCTTGCAGTGAGCTGAGATCCGGCCACTGCACTCCAGCCTGGGCGACAGAGCGAGACTCCGTCTCAAAAAAAAAAAAAAAAAAAAAAAAAAAAAAAAAAAAAAAAAGAACCTGGCATTCGCCAGGAGTCACAACACTTGTAAAAACTGAATGGTAAACAAGCAGCAGCACCCGCCGCCACCCTGAAATTTCAGTAATAAGGTGATTTTTTGTTAAAGGCCATACAAATGGTCCGGAATATCTTAAGTTGCTAATCACGAAGAAAAACGTGTATACCAACACACACACAATAGATAACACTTGTCCTGTTATTTAAGATGAAGGATCTCACCAAGCAAAGCAGAAGATCAAGGACACAGAATGTACACTGTATGCAAAACCAGAAGCTAACAAGCATGTTGGGGTACTTCGGTAAGGTGAAACTTACAAGGTGGGGACAAAACTGGTAACCAAAGTCGTATTAAAAACCACAGTGAAACATAATGCAATTTGGAATAATAAACATGACAAAGGCATTATCTCAATAAAATAGTAAAGAAATTTTATTCACCTAAGGTGTTAGTATACCATTAAAATTAGGGAAGGAAGAAAATGTACATGGGCATAGCTTCAAAAATTCTGAAGAGTATTTCTGGGTATTTAGGTAGGACTTTAAGATTGAGGCCTGTGCGGTTTTTTAATGGGTCTAAAATTAAGACAATTCATGTCCTTTCCTTGATAGTATTTGCACAAATCATCATTACCAGTCATGACTGTGGTCAGATGCTGACTCCCAAGTAAGTCGAAGAGGGAGGCAAACAGAAGGAGAAGAGAAATCTTCCTGAGATATCTGGGTAAGACGTGGAAGAGGACAGGGAATTGAGGTTAAGGATTTGTGTATAGTGTACCTAACAAGATGCAGGTAATTTCATTCACCAGCAATCTTCTGGGGTGGGGGTGGGGGGGCAGGGGCAGGCGGGTGGGGAACACATTTCTATATACGGTAGATTTTTCTGGGAGTGAGACGTGAGACTTCCCCCTTAAGAACATGCTCAGGTACAACAGGTCACTAAATTGCCTCCTAATGTTCCATTGAATTAATGGTGAACTAGAGGACATTTTGCTGAGCAGTGATGGGATTGAGCCAGGGCCAGGGGAGGTGAGGGGATGGATTGTATATCTAGTACGCAAAAAGGAGTTGAGGTGACTGGGCCTTGAGAGGGGAGGACAAAGAGAAAAACCTGCATTGGTGGTTTGGCCAATAAGGTACTTCTGAGAACAAAACATCTAATAGGATGCACAGTGTGAGCTCTTCTCCTTTGCTTACACACTATCTTCAGTGAAGTCCAGATTGCTCAGGGGTGTTTGTGTGAATAGATTGTTTAGGAGAAGCCTGAAGGGGTGCCGAATTCTCTGTCAGGGCTGACAAGAGGTAAATGTGGAAATGAAATATGCAAATGTGGGAATCAGGCATGGAAGGGATAGGTGAGATCCAGGTTTCATGTGGGAAAGATATGGTCTGGGCACAATTCAATCTGTGCTCCAGCAATGAGAACAGGAGGAAGAGGGCGCACTTCACTTGTCATCAACCAAAGGGAAGAAGTAAATCAAACAGCTTCCCTTACCAAGAGTGTGACTGTTCGAGGCAGAGGTATCTGAAGGACGTGAAAACTCTGCAGTCATCTATTTGTACAACCCTTTTCTCAAGCCAAGTAGATAAACCTGGGAAGACACCTATATTAGAGTACAGAATAAACCCATTTGGTGAATGTATTTGGCTGTGATCAGTTCTGTTACCAAGGACATGATTTAAATTCATTATATTCAGATCTACGTAGAAATCAGTAATAGAATATGTGCAAAGGATTTCAGATAAGGCGGTAATGAATCTGCTTTTCTGCAGCACAGCACTGTGGTTAAGATCATCAACCAGGTTTGGAGTCTTGGCTCTCGCTCTTACTAGCTGTGTAATCATGGGTCAATTACTTAACACTGCCCCTTCCGCCCCTCCTTATCTTTTAAATTGGGGTAAGAATACCCACATCATTGATGGTTGCACCACTATATAAATTAAAAATCATTCAACTGAACACTTAAAACAGGTGCATTTTATAGTATGTAAATTATACCTTCATAAAGCTTTAAAAAAATGAGTACCCATCATAGAAATGATGTGAAAATTAAAATGTAAACTGGCACTGTGCCTGTCAGGTAGTAAACACTCAATAAATATTAGTGACTAATACTAGTGTAACAAAGATGAGGTTAAAGAACAATAAAGATATTTAAAGTTAAATTTTTTAAGAATTAAGGAATTACTGGGCTGGCTGAAACTTTAGCGATCATTTAGTTCAACTCTTCCATTTTACAGATGAGAAAATTGGAGACCAGCAGGTGAAGTGCCTTATTCAAGGTCTAGCACTAAGACCAGACCCCAGGCCTGCTGGACCCCCATTAGTGCAATTCCCACTAACACCCACTACCTCAGAAACATGGACACATGAAAAATGGAGGCTGTTTCCTTAAAGAAGAAATAAATATAGAACACAAAAAACATGCAGCGATGGTGAAGAAAGAATTTCAAGTCTGGGCATGGTAGCTCACACCTGTAATCTCAATACTTTGGGAAGTGTAGGCAAAAAGATCACTGGAGCCCAGGCGTTCAAGACCAGCCTGGGCAACACAGCAAGACCTTATCTCTGTTTTTTAAAAGTTATTCAAGAAAAAAGAACTTCAAGGCCAAGGGGGAAAACCAAGAGGCTGCCACATCCTGTCTTAGCCAGGGCCTCCAGTGGGGTCCAGGTAATGAGAACTGAAGTGCTCTGGCAAGGCCAGACCCTGGATTGTCATCAAGTGAACCGGCTCACCACTGGAGCCAGGTGCCTGGAGGAGGCGAAGCCACAGTCCCCTCTGCTACTTCCCGTCACAGTATCTGTCAGCAGTGGCAGGAGATGGGGCCAAAAAGGTATGCAGCAGAATTCTTAGGAGCAGTCAGTCTGAGAACCCCTGAAGCGTGGACAGCTCCTGAATAGCTGCTTCTGCCCATGCCAAGTAGTGTGACCTCAACTGTTTATCCCCTGTTGTTGCCTAATCGTCCCCTCTGGATGCTAAGGCCTTCACTTATAACCCTGTTGTAAATTGCCTGGCAGTTCCTCCATCATGGCAGCCCCTTCAGATGAATAAGGAAGCCTAACAGACTTATGAAATGACCCTGCTTCTTCATTAATGCTGCCATCTTCTAAAGTAACTCGATAGCAGGGCTGGAAGACTTTGAAGCTAATAAAAACTCACTAAATTATTCCAATGCTAAACAGTGGACAGGAGAATGAGGTGTGTCTTCTAAGTTATGACTTTCTAGTATTTCAGGGGGTAACATTCAGTGAGTCAACTCTGTCATTCTTAGGAGGTGGTGGAATCCTGTTCCCACAATTTTGCTGAAGAGTAATTTAGGAAAGATGGCTGGTACAGACCCTTAATGTTTGTTATGTGATCCACTGGGGGAGGAGAAGGGAAAGGAAGACTGGACAGAGGGGAAATTAAGGCCTGAAATAGCTTTTCTGATTTAACTCAGTACATTGAAACCTCTCAATGAATAATTCATAAAAGTGCCTCATTAGCACCTGCAGTCCTAGCTACTTGGAAGGCTGAGGCAGGAGGACTGCTCGAGCCCAGCAGTTCAAGGAAGCAGTCAGTTATGACTGTGCCACTGCATCCCATCCTGGGCAAAAGAGCAACACCCCAACACTTTAAAAAAAAAAAAAAGTGCCTCATCTTCTTCAACCCACTGTTTAAGATCAGTGGGAGGACAGAGGTTCTGTCCATTCATTTGATTTGAATACTTGGGACACATATTATAAACAAATGAATACATTGGAGTTTAGCTTTTTCCCTAAAAACTTTCCTATTTTGCAGATTACTCCATACAGTGAACACTTTGATGTCGGAGGAGGTGAGAGCTCCGACTGAAAGTCTTCTGACATTCTTGGCACTCATAAGGCTTCTCTCCAGTGTGAATTCTCTGATGTATGATAAGTTGGGAATGCTGGCTAAATGTTTTCTCACACTCACTACATTCATAAGGTTTCTCTCCAATATGAATTTTCTGGTGGAGAAGCAGCTCAGAATTATCCCAAAAGGTTCTTGCACACTCATTACACTGATGGGGTTTCTCTCCAGTATGAATTCTCTGGTGGACAATCAGGTGAGAGGTCCGCCTGAAAGCCTTGCCACACTCAAAGCATTCATAGGGTTTCTCTCCAGTGTGAATTCTCTCGTGTCTAAGAAGTTCTGAGTTTCCCCTGAAGGCCTTGCCACATTCCTTACATACATAGGGCTTCTCACCAGTATGAATTCTAATATGTCTAATAATCTCTGAGTTCTGGCCAAAAGTTTTCCCACATTCATTACATTCATAGGGTTTGTCCCCTGTATGAATTCTCTGATGCCGGATAAGCTCTGAACTCTGACCAAAGCCCTTCCCACATTCATTACACAGATACGGTTTTTCTCCAGTATGAATTTTCTGGTGTCTGATAAGGCCTGAGCTATGCTTGAAGGCTTTGCCACACTCGTTGCATTCATGGTATCTTTCTTCAGTATGAATTCTCTGATGCTGAATAAGCTGTGAACTAACCCTAAAGGTCTTCCCACATTCATTACATTCATACGGTTTCTCTCCAGTATGGATTCTCTGGTGTAGAATAAGGGCTGAATTTTGACTGAAGGCTTTACCACATTCTTCACATTTATAGGGCCTCTCTCCAGTATGAATTCTATGATGGTGGATAAGATGTGAACTCTGAATGAAGGCCTTTCCACATTCATTACAAGCAAAGGGTTTTTCTCCAGCATGAATTCTCAGGTGCCGTCGAAGGCTTGAATTAGTTCCGAATGTCTTTCCACATTCTTGGCATTCAAAGGGTTTTTCTCCACTGTGAACTCTCATATGCTGGATGAGATGTGAGTTCTGATTAAAGGCTTTCCCACATTCTTTACACGTGTGAGGCTTTTCTCCCACAGAACTTCTCTGTGTTTTGTGAGATTCTAAAATCTCTATGAAGTTTTGGCCAGAGGTAGCAAATGCGCTCACTCCGTCTGTTGTAGTAGCTCCCTGATGTGTAACCAGATTTGCGCTGGGACTGCAGCCTCTCTCACTCTCATTATTCTCCTGGTCTTTCTCACTTGAGGGTGATTTCTTAAAGATCATCAACCCTGATGGAAAGTCTCTCTCCTGAGGAGATATCTGCTCTAGAACCTCTTCCATGGACTCCTTTCTCGAATGTCCCTCCAACCTGTCTTCTTCACATCCTGCTCCAAACTCATGACCTTGGTAAACCAGTTTTGGAAATTTTTCTAATATTGACCCATGTGGCTCAGATTCTTCAGAAATTTCTTCCTTGGGAATCACCTCCTTGTTCTCAGTCCCCATCTCACAATCTGAAATGAGAAAGGGTAAGTATGTGAAGGGACCGTATCATAGTTAAATGAAGCTAACACTGTAGGACAACAGAGCTTTGATGTAGTTCTCATAGCACTCAAAAACACTCTTGGTAAGGGGAAGAGGGCAGCAGCTGAGGCAGGGGGATTGCTTGAGCCTGGGGAGGTCAAGGCTGCAGTGAGCTGAAACGCACCACTGCACTTCAGCCTGAGTGACAAAGCAAGACCCTGTCTCAGAACAACAAAACAGTCTTGGTATCTGGTGACATGACAGCACACTGCCAAAAAGAAAGTAAAGATTTAGGATTATGGTGGACATGCTAAACAGTGGATGCTGACTAACAGGAGTGAGAAGAGATTTCAAGAGAGAAGTAGGAAATGGATGGTAAGGAGATGCTGATTTAAAAAATGTTCCATAATATTAATGGTGAGTTGGGATAGAACCTGAAGGTGATAAAGAAAACATCTAGGGAAAATGGTGGCCATATTAATAGATAGGTATATGATAAATGCTGAAAGAAGGGACAGAAATGACGTGGTGGTTCACAGCCTGTAATCCCAGCACTTTGGGAGGCCGAGGCGGGCGGATCACTTGAGCTCAGGAGTTCAAAACCAACCTGGACAACATGGTGAAACCGTGTCTACTAAAAATACAAAAATTAGCTGGGCACAGTGGCGGGCACCTGTATTCCCAGCTTCTTGGGGGGCTGAGGCAGGACAATCACTTGAACCAGGGAGGCAGAGGTTGCAGTGAGTCGAGACTGCACCACTGCATTCCAGCCTGTGTGACAGAGTCAGACCCTGTCTCAAAAAAAAAGGACAAGTTAATAGAAATAACTTTTGGGTGTGTGGGGAAGTAACGGCAAAACAAGTAACAAGACGACTATTCTTAGTCCTGTTCTCTGATACTCATCAGCTGTGTAGAGCAGGAGAGGGGATATACGGGGCTTACCCCTTCAAAAGGTGAATGTGTCTTAAATGAAACTAGCACAGAAGCACCACCTTTGACTCCCTGACATTCGGAGCCACTGGCTTTAATCTTCTCCAGATGGCTAGTGAATTGTGTCAATACCATTTATTGAATAATTCTCTCCCCTACTGATTTAAAATGCCACCTACGCCATAGTCTGAATATCCATCTATATTTGGGCCAACTTCCAGATTCTATTCAGTTCCACTGATCTGTGTCTTCTCTAATATCAAACAGTTCAGCCTGTTAGCTTTATTAACATTTTTAATATATGCTAGAGAAAGTTCTCTCTCAGTTTTCTTTTTCACACCTTTCCTGTCTATTCTCATATCTTCCCAAGTAAACGTTAGTATAAATTTATAGTCCAAACTTATTCTGATGTTGTTTTTATGTTCATCATGTCTCTGTACCTCTTTTCCTTTAGTGAGTTTTTCTTACATTTTGTAACTGGCTATTACTTTTATATATACCAATGCTGTTGATCATTACATATTAATTTTGTAATCAGCTCTCTTATAGTATTTTCTTAATACCTTCATAAATCTTAAAGAGTACATTTTTCGGCCAGGCGCAGTGGCTCACACCTGTAATCCCAGCACTTTGGGAGGCCGAGGCGGGCAGATCACAAGGTCAGGAGATCGAGACCATCCTAGCTAACATGGTGAAACCCCATCTCTACTGAAAATACAAAAAAATTAGCCAGGCGTGGTGGCAGGCACCCGTGGTCCCAGCTACTTGGGAGGCTGAGGCAGGAGAATGGCGTGAACCCGGGAGACGGAGCTTGTAGGGAGCCGAGATGGCGCCACTGCACTCCAGCCTGGGCGACAGAGCGAGACTCTGTCTCAAAAAAAAAAAAAAAAAAAATTGGCCAGGGGCAGAGGCATGTGTCTGTAGTCTCAGCTACTGGGGAGGCTGAGGTAGGAGGGTCAGTTGAGCCCAGGAGGTCAAGGCTGCAATGAGCCGTGATCGTGCCACTGCACTCCAGCCTGGGCAACAGAACAAGACACCTTGTTTCTTGGGTGGCGGTGGGGGGCAGGGGGAGTATATTTTAAAAATTTTTATAAAGATTTTTAGTTGTGGCAAAAATGTTTAGTTGCCTACCCCAATATCTCTTATTCCCCACTGCCTTATAACCGAATAATAAATTTATGTAGTGTGGCAATTACCCTAGCAATAAAAACACATTCCCCAGCTTTTTAATTTTTGCAGTTGGGATTGGCCACATGATCATATTCTACCCAATGAGACAGTGAGATGCAAATGAAACCACATGGGACTACTAGGAAATCTAAAGGATGAGGGGATACATTTATTCCAGCTTGCTTTCCATGCTGTTCCCAGAGCATGATGTGATAGCTGGACACCATCCTAGACCATGAGTATACTGGTATACCCTAGGACTGGGGATCACAGCTGGAAGGAACCTGGGTCCCTGATGACTCCATGGCACTGCCACACCATTCCTGGAATGCCAGCCTCTGGACTTCATTTATCCAAGAGAGAAATAAGCTTTTGCCTTGCTTAAGATATTGGGGGGGTTTTGTTATTATACGAGGCCAAACCTATTCCTAATAAAATTGTCCTGGGGATTTAGCTGTCCCCACCACAGACAAGGGGTCCAAATGCCAGGAGAATAAGCCTCACCTTTGTTCAGATGGTAAACAACCTGGAACTAATATTCAAGTGGCCTTTGCTTAGGGCAGAATATTTGTGCACTACAGCAAATCTGAGGAATACAATCCTCCCGTCAGTGAGAGTGTTCATTGTGGAAGGTGATTCTCAAGGGGGTGTGGGCATGTATGGAACTTCATCCTTCAGACAATGCACAACTATGGGATGGTTTTTTTTAACCAAGGAGTTATGCCGGGTGCGGTGGCTCACGCCTGTAATCCCAGCACTTTGGGAGGCCGAGGCGGGTGGATCACGAGGTCAGGAGATCAAGACCATCCTGGTGAACACGGTAAAACCCCGTCTCTACTGAAAATACAAAAAAAAATTAGCCAGGCATGGTGGCGGGTGCCTGTTGTCACAGCTTCTAGGGAGACTGAGGCAGGAGAATGGCGTAAACCCGGGAGGTGGCCGAGCTTGCAGTGAGCGGAGATCGCACCACTGCACTCCAGCCTGGGCAACAGAGCGAGACTCCGACTCAAAAAAAAAAAAAAAAAATCGGCCGGGTGCTGTGGCTCAAGCCTGTAATCCCAGCACTTTGGGAGGCCGAGATGGGCGGATCATGAGGTCAGGAGATTGAGACCATCCTGGCGAACACGGTGAAACCCTGTCTCTACTAAAAATACAAAAAAACTAGCCGGGCGAGGTGGCGGGCGCCTGTAGTCCCAGCTACTCGGGAGGCTGAGGCAGAGGAATGGCGGGAACCTGGGAGGCGGAGCTTGCAGTGAGCCGAGATCACGCCACTGCACTCCAGCCTGGGCGACAGAGCGAGATTCCGTCTCAAAAAAAAAGAAAAAAAAGAAAATGTCTACTGAGACAATAGAGAATCATATATGAACTGTGAGCACAGATTCAGGGGAATGACAGAAGCAAAAATCAGCTGGTAGTGGACTGAATAATGAATTTGCTGCTGCTTTAAAAAAAAAAAAAAAAAAAAGTGGCCGGGTGCGGTGGCTCAAGCCTGTAATCCCAGCACTTTGGGAGGCCGAGACGGGTGGATCACAAGGTCAGGAGATCGAGACCATCCTGGCTAACACGGTGAAACCCCCGTCTCTACTAAAAAATACAAAAAACTAGCTGGTCGAGGTGGCGGGCGCCTGTAGTCCCAGCTACTCGGGAGGCTGAGGCAGGAGAATGGCAGTGAACCCGGGAGGCAGAGCTTGCAGTGAGCTGAGATCCGGCCACTGCACTCCAGCCTGGGCGACAGAGCGAGACTCCGTCTCAAAAAAAAAAAAAAAAAAAAAAGTGGATGAAAGGAGAAGACCAAGATAGTGTTATAGAGAATGGCTTTTCTCTGATGAGATACGGACATGTTTACATTAGAAGGAATAGTTCCAGCAGAAAGACAGGGGTTAAGAGTGAAGAAAGGATGAGATCACTGAAGAAAAAAGACTCTGAGCAGCAGAGGAGGCTGCAGTCATGTGGTAAGGGAAGGGGAAAGGTAGAGATTTGGGGGTGACTTTGGACTCCCCTTCTCTCTGCCCAGCCTCCGTTATCCACAGGATGTTGGTTACTAACACCATCTGGCTCAGGCACCTCCAGTCACTCATCAGGGAAGCCCTGGCAATGTCCCCTCCCCAGACACCTGGAAGGAACCTGATCTACTGGAATCCTGAAGTCTTAGAAGCTCTTTGTGCTGCACCCAAAAATGAAATGCAACTTTCTTCAACTTTCCCCATCGCAGCATCTTCTCTCATTTTCCCATGAAGTAAGAGAGGGCACCTTAAAACTGTACTTCTCCTTTTTGTTGAACTCTTTGAAAACGACAGGTAATGTATATCTATACCATTGTAAGAATCCACTGTCAGCCAGGCGCGGTGGCTCAAGCCTGTAATCCCAGCACTTTGGGAGGCCGAGACGGGCGGATCACGAGGTCAGGAGATCAAGACCATCCGGGCTAACACGGTGAAACCCCGTCTCTACTAATAATACAAAAAAACTAGCCGGGCGAGGTGGCGGGCGCCTGTAGTCCCAGCTACTCGGGAGGCTGAGGCAGGAGAATGGCGTAAACCCGGGAGGCGGAGCTTGCAGTGAGCTGAGATCCGGCCACTGCACTCCAGCCTGGGCGACAGAGCCAGACTCCGTCTCAAAAAAAAAAAAAAAAGAATCTACTGTCGAGAATTTAGCTGTCTTCTTCCTCCATGGTACCATCTGAGTTGGGAAGTACTGTCTTAAATACATTCTCTGTCATCCCTACCCAAGAGCAAGTTCCACAAGCTGCCATTTCAGTCTCCATCTGTTTCCAACCCCCTCTCTGGTCTTTCCTTTTCATCCTCATGCCTCCTATAGTTGCTTCTTTTCCATCATCTAGTTCTTTACAAAATCAGCATTCATAGAGCTGACATGTGTACCACAATAAATGGAAAATCACTGTTTCTTAGGTATATATTTATCCCCAGTCAAGTAACCAGGACTTAGTTTAAAACTCAAATTCAGGGCCGGGCGTGGTGGCTCACGCCTATAATCCCAGCGCTTTGGGAGGCAGAGGTGGGCGGATCACGAGGTCAGGAGATCCAGACCATCCTGCCTAACACGGTGAAACTCCATCTCTACTAAAAATACAAAAAAATTAGCTGGGCGTGGTGGTGGGCACCTGTAGTCCCAGCTACTCAGGAGGCTGAGGCAGGAGAATGGCGTGAACCCAGGAGATGGAGCTTGCAGTGAGCCGAGATTGTGCCACTATACTCCAGCTTGGGCGACACAGCGAGCCTCCATCTCAAAAAACAAAACAAAACAAAACAAAACTGCAATTCAGAAAGTCTCCCCTGGCCAGGCGTGGTGGCTCATGCCTGTAATCCCAGCACTTTGGGAGACTGAGGCAGGCAGATCACCTGAGGTCAGGAGTTCAAGACCAGCCTGGCCAACATGGTGAAACCCTGTCTCTACTAAAAATACACACACAAAAATTAGCCGGGCGTGGTGGTGTGCATCTGTAGTCCCAGCTACTGGGGAGGGTGAGGCAGGAGAATCACTTGAGCCCAGGAGGCACAGGTTGTAGTGAGCCAAGATCACTCCACTGTACTCCAGCCTGGGCAACAGAGCAAGACTCGGTCTCAAAAAAACACAGAAAGTCGACCGGGTGCGGTGGGTCAAGCCTGTAATCCCAGCACTTTGGGAGGCCGAGACAGGTGGATCGCGAGGTCAGGAGATCGAGACCATCCTGGCTAACACGGCGAAACCCCGTCTCTACTAAAAAATACAAAAAACTAGCCCGGCGAGTTGGCGGGCACCTGTAGTCCCAGCTACTCGGGAGGCTGAGGCAGGAGAATGGCGTAAACCCGGGAGGCGGAGCTTGCAGCGAGCTGAGATCCGGCCACTGTGCTCCAGCCTGGGCGACAGAGCGAGACTCCGTCTCAAAAAAAAAAAAAAAACACACACACAGAAAGCCTTCCCCAACTAAATCTTACCTGCTGTGATCATTATTTTACTTTGCATTCTGCCAGCAACACAATATCAATGTCATTTGTTAAATACTGCCTTTTTTTTTTTTTTTTTTTTTTTTTTTTTGAGACGGAGTCTCGCTCTGTCGCCCAGGCTGGAGTGCAGTGGCCGGATCTCAGCTCACTGCAAACTCCGCCCCCCGGGTTTACACCATTCTCCTGCCTCAGCCTCCCGAGTAGCTGGGACTACAGGCGCCCACCACCACGCCCCGCTAGTTTTTTTTTTTTTTGTATTTTTTAGTAGAGACGGGGTTTCACCGTGTTAGCCAGGATGGTCTCGATCTCCTGACCTCGTGATCTGCCCGTCTCGGCCTCCCAAAGTGCTGGGATTACAGGCTTGAGCCACCGCGCCTGGCCAAGAAATAAAATTTCTAAAGGACCATATTACCTAGATGAGAATCTACATGAGCTGGGCATGGTAGCTCACGCCTGTAATCCCAGCACTTCAGGAGGCTGAGGCAGGCAGGTCACTTGAGGTCAGGAGTTCAAGACCAGCCTGGCCAACATGGTGAAACCTCATCTCTACAAAAATACAAAAATTGGCTGGGCATGATGGTGAGTGCCTATAATCCCAGCTACTCGGGAGGGTGAGGCAGGAGAATCGCTTGAACCTGGGAGGTGGAGTATGCAGTGAGCTGAGATCGCGCCATTGTACTCCAGCCTGGGCGACAGAGCCGGACTCCATCTGAAAAGAAAAAAGAAAGGAAAGGAAAGGAAAGGAAAGGAAAAGGAAAGGAAAAGGAAAAGGAAAAGGAAGGGAAGGGAAGGGAAGGGAAAATCTACATGGAAATCCACATAAAACCCTGAAAATTGCTTAGTAGCCCTGAAATTGTGGCAGGAAGATCTTGTTAGATGAATGTCTCTTAAACAATGGTTCTTGGTTTGGAACTAGGCTAGCTGCATAAGAATCCACTGAGAAATCTGTTAAAAACACTAATTTCCAGGTCCCGTCTCAGATGTCTCAGAATCAGAATCTCTAGTGGGGCCAAGAGATCTCTATTTTAAACAAGTGCCCTAGGTGATTCTGATGCCCAGCCAGGTTTGAAAACCACTGTTACAAAGTCTTTTTTTTTTTTTTTGAGATGGAGTTTCGCTCTTGTTCCCCAACTGGAGTGCAGTGGTGTAATCTCGGCTCACTGCAACCTCCACCTCCCGGGTTCAAGTAATTCTCGTGCTTCAGCCTCTCAAGTAGCTGGGATTACAGGCATGCACCACCCTGCCCGGCTAATTTTGTATTTTTAGAAGAGACAGGGTTTCTCCATGTCAGTCAGGCTGGTCTGGAACTCCTGACCTCAGGTGATCCACCCACCTCGGCCTCCCAAAGTGCTGGGATTACAAGCGTGAGCCACTGCGCCTGGCCTACAAAGTCTTAATGACTGGAGTTATCCTACTCTTAATGTGGTGTATCCATCTCTCCCCAAAATCTGGCCTACAGACAGATCAACACAGGGGTCAAGCAGCAGAATTATGATACATTGCCAGTTCCTGCTTGGACTTTTTTCCTCTTCTCAATCTAGATTGCCCCTGCCCTCCCCTAAACCTGAGAGCAGACAGGGCAGATAGAATACAACTGACGCTGGGCGCGGTGGCTCACGCCTGTAATCCCAGCACTTTGGGAGGCCGAGGCGGGTGGATCACAAGGTCAGGAGATCAAGGCCATCCTGGCTCACACGGTGAAACCCCGTCTCTACTAAAAATACAAAAAATTAGCCGGGCGAGGTGGCGGGCGCCTGTAGTTCCAGCTACTCGGGAGGCTGAGGCAGGAGAATGGCGTGAACCCGGGAGGCGGAGCTTGCAGTGAGCTGAGATCACGCCACTGCACTCCAGCCTGGGCGACAGAGCGAGACTCCGTCTCAAAAAAAAAAAAAAAAAAGAATACAACTGACTGCTTACCTTTTCTCAGTTAAAAACCACCTTTCTGTTATGCTTATCAAACTGACTCTAGTTACTGTAACTGGACCTGATTTTGCCCAAACTGCATAAATCTACATTTACAGCAATCTCTTATGATAGCAATATCACAACTTTTTGAACTTATCTGCCAAAAAGCCACACGGTGATTTGTAGTAAAACATTACAGCATAATCTGTCAGCTGACTGACAACCTGATTACATATTTTAAAAATTTTGTCTACTTAAGGTTACCATGGTGCATCACTCTGTGGTGGAAAATCCTCTAGCGTGCCATACAGAGATAATTTGTTGCGTTTGTTGGACCTTTTGCAATACAAGTCCCAATCTTTGCTCCCGCAAAAATTTTACTTTATTTTTTGAGATAGGGTCTCTTATTCTATCACCCAGGCTGGAGTGCAGTGGTGCAATCACAGCTCACTGCAGCCTTGACCTCCCAGCCTCAGGTAATCCTCCCACCTCAGCCACCCAGGTAACCTGGGACTACAGGCATGCATCACCGTGCCCAGCTAATTTTTTTGTAATTTTTCTAGAGACAGGTTTCACCATGTTGGCCAGTCTGGTCTCAAACTCCTGGGCTTAAGTGATGTGCCCACCTTAGTCTCTCAAAGTGCCAGGATTATAGGCGTGCCCAGCCCCTATAATTTAAAAAAAAAATTTAAAATATGTATTTACTGATATATAATCCCAGTACTTTGGGAGGCTGAGGCGGGTGGATCACGAGGTCAGGAGATCGAGACCATCCTGGCTAACATGGTAAAACCCTGTCTCTACTAAAAACACAAAAAATTAGCCAGGCATGGTGACGGGCACCTGTAGTCCCAGCTATTTGGGAGGCTGAGGCAGGAGAATGGCATTAACCCTGGGGAGGCGGAGCTTGCAGTGAGCGGAGAACCACATTCCAGCCCAAGCTACCACACTCCAGCCCAAGCAACAGAGTGCAACTCTGTCTCAAATAAACAAACAAAGAACAGAAACAGAAAAAACATTTGGATTTCAATGTAGCTTGCACAAGGGTGGGATAAATATGGAAGGGGGGAATATGAGCAAGGCAGCACTGACATTTTGATGTGGAGGGTAATGATAAGCTCTCACTAAGTGCTAAGCAACGTACAGACATTAACCCTCACCACCTCCTGATGAAACAAGCACACTGGAGAGCATCAGAGTGAAGAGGGGCCAATCACCATGCTCTCCTGACTTCTTTCAGTGGCAGTTTTGGCAGCCTGAGAATCCAGGGAGGTGTGTGGTGGAAGACTGAGGAGGTGAGGCCTAGGGAGGTTAGTCAGGACAGAGCTGAGATGACTGAGTGAGACAGGCATGGAAATGAAGTGGGGCTCGGAGGAGTGGGGTGCTAACAGAAGGTTCCAGAGACGGTGAAGGATGTGACGAGCACCTTCTTTGTGCTCCAAGGAAAGGTAACCAAGGGAAGGTATCTGGGAAGCTGGGATGAGGCTTTATTTTGAAAATTTTTAATACCTCAAAAATAATATCCTTTGAAACTCATTAAAATGTATGAGAAATGGAAATGTTTCGGATGTCAACTTGCAAGTGTATAAAGAGATACAAACCTTCCAAAATTATTTTACAGGGTATGTGAGCAAAAATATTTGCAGTGGCTTTGCTTTCCTTGCCAGAGATCTAACCTCATCCAAGAGCTCCAGCAGTACACTCCAACTGAGTTAACCCAGTCAAATAAATGCCCTAATTCTCGCAAGGCACTGGTTCAGAAACAGCAAGGATTCGGGAATTCCTGGTTCAGAAATGCACATCCACCTTCATCTGGGTCAATATTTTGAGGAAGTTTGCTGGGAGCTTCTGAGAATAGTTTCCTGCCATCCTGAGAGAACTATATGATAATACTTCCATATATTATTGCCTGTATCTGCTGCTGCCATCCCACTACCAATCTGTGGATGAGGGCAGCTAAAGAAAACAAGAGAGATACTGGCCAGGCACGCTGGCTCACGCCTGTAATCCCAGCACTTTGGGAGGCTGAGGCAGGCGGATCACGAGGTCAGGAGATCAAGACCATCCTGGCTAACACGGTGAAACCCCGTCTCTACTAAAAATACAAAAATTAGACGGGCGAGGTGGCGGGCGCCTGTAGTCCCAGCTACTCGGGAGGCTGAGGCAGGAGAATGGCGTGAACCCGGGAGGCGGAGCTTGCAGTGAGCCGAGATCGTGCCACTGCACTCCAGCCTGGGCGACAGAGCGAGACTCCGCCTCAATAAAAAAAAAAAAAAGAAAGAAAAAGGAAGAAAGAAAAACAAGGGAGATGCTGCCAGGATTAAATCTGTCCTGAAACCCCTATACCTCTTTTTTTTTTCTTTTCTTTTGAGACAGAGCCTCGCTCTGTTTCCCACACGGGAGTGCAATGGCAATCTCGGCTCACTGCAACCTCCGCCTTCAAGGCTCAGGCGATTCTCCCGCCTCAGCCTCCCAAGTAGCTGGTATTACAGGCATCCATCACCAGGCCTGGCTAATTTTGTATTTTTAGTAGAAACGGGGTTTCACCATGTTGGCCAGGCTAGTCTCGAGCTCCTGACCTCAGGTGATCCACCTGCCTCAGCCTCCCAAAGTGCTGGAATTACAGGCATGAGCCAACACGCCCGGCCTATACCTCTTGACTTCCAATTATGAGAGCCTATATACTTACGAATTTTAAAGCCAGCTTGAGTGGGGTTGTGTTACTTACAGACAAAAGCATCTTAACTGATGCAAATGATTTTCCTTAATCTCTGAAAGGCCAGATCCTACCAGATATTCCATATTTAGTACAAGGATCACCTCCTTCTCAAAGTCTTCGCTAACATCTGCAGGAAAGAGGTTCTCTCTTGGTCCTCTGAGCCAGCATTTCATTGGTCCTTTTCTCTCTTTCACTGTACTATAGTTATCATGTTGCTTCCTGTTTATTGCACCCCAAAGCCTACAGAATAAAAACTCCTTCCCGGCCGGGCGCGGTGGCTCAAGCCTGTAATCCCAGCACTTTGGGAGGCCGAGACGGGCGAATCACGAGGTCAGGAGATCGAGACCATCCTGGCTAACACGGTGAAACCCCGTCTCTACTAAAAATACAAAAACTAGCTGGGCGAGGTGGCGGGCGCCTGTAGTCCCAGCTACTCGGGAGGCTGAGGCAGGAGAATGGCGTAAACCCGGGAGGCGGAGCTTGCAGTGAGCTGAGATCTGGCCACCGCACTCCAGTCCGGGCGACAGAGCGAGACTCCGCCTCAAAAAAAAAAAAAAAAAAAAAAAAAAAAAACTCCTTCCCATGGCTCATAATGTGCCCCCGAAGAAAGCCCATTTCCCTTTCTCATCTCCTGTCCCACACCCTCCATTAACTGCTGGAAGGTGCAGTCATGCTCAGTGTCCTGCAGTTTAAACATTTTCTTTTTTTTTTTTTTTTTTTTTTTTTTTGAGATGGAGTCTCGCTCTGTCGCCCAGGCTGGAGTGCAGTGGCCGGATCTCCGCTCACTGGAAGCGCCGCCTCCCGGGTTTACGCCATTCTCCTGCCTCAGCCTCCCGATCTTTTTTTTTTTTGAGATGGAGTCTCTCTCTGTCGCCCAGGCTGGAGTGCAGTGGCGTGACCTCGGCTCACTGCAAGCTCAGCCTCCCAGGTTCACACCATTCTCCTGCCTCAGCCTCCATAGTAGTTGGGACTATAGGCCTGTGCCACCATGCCCGGCTAATTTTTTTTGTATTTTTAGTAGAGATAGGGTCTCACCATATTAGCCAGGATGGTCTCGATCTCCTGACCTCGTGATCTGCCCGCCTTGGCCTCCCAAAGTGCTGTGATTACAGGCGTGAGCCACCGTGCCCAGCCTAAACATTTTCTTTTTTTTTTCTTGAGACGGAGTCTCGCTCTGTCGCCCGGGCTGGAGTGCAGTGGCCGGATCTCAGCTCACTGCAAGCTCCGCCTCCCGGGTTTATGCCATTCTCCCGCCTCAGCCTCCCGAGTAGCTGGGACTACAGGCACCCGTCACCTTGCCCGGCTAGTTTTTTGTATTTTTTAATAGAGACGGGGTTTCACCGGGTTAGCCAGGATGGTCTCGATCTCCTGACCTCGTGATCCGCCCGTCTCGGCCTCCCGAAGTGCTGGGATTACAGGTTTGAGTCACCGTGCCCGGCAACATTTTCTATTCTTTAAAGCTTCTTTGCCTTTGAGAACAAGTTATTCCCGCTTCCTGAAAATCTACTGCCTACTTTATGCACTTCACAAGCATCTCCAAGCCTTGGCTGAGGCATGGACAGACTCCCTCCGTTTTT
This sequence comes from Rhinopithecus roxellana, assembly GCF_007565055.1. Classification (NCBI taxonomy): domain Eukaryota; kingdom Metazoa; phylum Chordata; class Mammalia; order Primates; family Cercopithecidae; genus Rhinopithecus; species Rhinopithecus roxellana. The sequence goes on from NC_044567.1 coordinate 45,702,076, forward strand.
GTTTTTTTTTTGTTTTTTTTTTTTTTTTGAGACGGAGTCTTGCTCTGTCGCCCAGGCTGGAGTGCAGTGGCCGGATCTCGGCTCACTGCAAGCTCCGCCTCCCGGATCCATGCCATTCTCCTGGCTCAGCCTCCCCAGTAGCTGGGACTACAGGCACCCACCACCATGCCCGGCTAGTTTTTTTTTTGTATTTTTTTAGTAGAGACGGGGTTTCACCGTGTTAGCCAGGATGGTCTCAATCTCCTGACCTCATGATCCGCCCGTCTCGGCCTCCCAAAGTGCTGGGATTACAGGCTTGAGCCACTGCAGCCCGGCCTGGAGTATCACTTCTTCATCTAGACTGGAGTGCAGTAATGTGATCTCGGCTTACTGCAACCTCCGCCTCCCAGGTTCAAGTGATTCTCCTGCCTCTCCTGGCTCAGTCTCCCACATAGCTGGGATTACAGGTGTGCGCCACCATGCTTGGCTAATTATTGTATTTTTAGTACAGACAGGGTTTCACCATGTTCGCCAGGCTGGTCTCAAACTCCTGACCTCAGGTGAGCCGCCCACTTTGGCCTCCCAAAGTGCTGGGATTACAGGTATGAGCTATCACACCCGGCTGACCCTCTCCATTTTCTTCCCTGACCCCCATGCTCTAAGGCAGACAGCTACTCCTTCACCTTGTAGCAGCTACCCCACTGCATTATTAGTTTTCATACCTATTTGCTTCTCTAGACCATAAGCAAGGATGCTGTTCCATTCATCCTGGTATTCTGGGTACCTAGCATATTTCAGATACCTGGTAAATGTTAAGTAAACTTGTGTAACTGTCTTATGTATATATAATGAATCTGCAATACCTCCCTTTTTTCTGAGACAGGGTCTTGGCTCTATTGCCCAGACTCACTGCAGCTTCAACTTCTTAGGCTCAAGAAAATCCTCCCACATCAGTCTCCCAAGTAGCTGGGACTACAAGCATGCGCCACCACACCCAACTAATTTCTTTATTTTTTGTACAGATGGTGTCTCACTATGTTGCCCAGGCTGGTCTTGAACTCCTGGGCTGAAGTGATCCTCCCGCCAAGGCCTCCCAAAATGCTGAGATTACAGGCATGAGCCACTGCACCCAGCCTCTGCAATACTCTTGATGGCTAACTGGATATTTCATTCATCATTGTATCTAAAGAGCCTAGGATAATGTCTGACACATAGCTGCTGTCAATAACTGTAAAAATAAGTTCCTTCTCCCAATCTGGGTGATATTTAATTTATGACACTGTTATCCTCCTTTCCTCTCTTCTCCCTCTGGTACCCATAATAGGGCTCTATCTTTGCAGGTCAAACCTGTCTCCTTTTCACAACCACCCCTCATAATCCAATATCCTGTCTAGCAGCACAGGGCACAATCTGCCACTGGGGCCTTAAGTTTGTGACACTGCCCGCCATTTCGTCCTAGCGGTTTACTTGGGGGTGGAATGTCTGAGAAAACCACAGCTCCCACGGGTCCCCACCTCGGGACATAAGGGAGTGTCCTGCTTCTCCCGCCCCCACGGCTGACAGGCACCAAACCAGAGCTGGGACGGTCCCTGGCGGTGTCCAGGCGCCACCCTGTCCGCGTGCAGGTGGAAATGAAGGCCTGGGGGCGGGGGCAATGGAGGGAGGCATAAACTTCAAGGTCACAAACCGAACCCCAGTCAGAACGGGCCTAAACGTAGGGTTTCCGCTCGGCTCTCTAGGGAGTTGGGAGCCCTGCCCCCGCCTACCCCTACAGCCGCGACGGAATGAGGTCTCACCGCAGGCCGCTACCGCCCCGCGCTCGCTCACTCCGCTCAGGCTCCGCGCTGCTGGGCCGCTCGCACAGAGCCCGCAGCTGTTGTCCCGGTGTCACTGGCGACGGGCATCGGCCACTTCCGGTACCCGGGCGGCACTCCAGCCAATCGGCGCGCGTTGCACTCCGCTGGAGGAACAGGTGGTGAGCGTACGAACGCCCCCTTGCCTTTACCGGCTTTGCTTTTTGCCGGTTCTCGCCCTAGCCCTAGCTCCACGTCGCCGCCGCCAAACAAGCCGGCTCCCTGGAACAGCAAAGTGCACCCGTCGACGCCCACTTCAGCCCCGGGATCACTGACGAACTGAGTCCTCCGGGTTTCCTAGAACGGCTCCGGGGATGAACTTCCGCTCCGCGATCTGCCTCTCTGCGCCCTGGTGTCGCTCCCCACGCTATTGCGCTGTGCTGAAGAACTCGGGAATCTGCTTCACGTTCTCCGCGGGGACGGATTGCGCTACCCTTTTAACTCTCCCAACCCGCGTCGTTCTTATCCCCGTCCTTCCCTTCCACAGACTCCGTGAGTCTGATAAACACAGGATGCAGACCCTGGGAACAGGCCGCTCCTCGCCGGGAGCGAAGGGAGACCTGCTTTGAGTTCCGGGAGGGCTTGCAGGAGTGACGTTTGGGCTGAAATCTCAAGATTGAGTGGGAATTACCTAGGTTAAGAGTAAAGGTCTAGGTGAAGCAGCTGAGGCTGCGGAAACAGCATTCTGCAGCTAGCCTTCCTGGGTTCCCTGAGCAAAGTTTGACCCATTCTCACCTCAGAACCTTTCCTTGTTACTTCCTCTGTAGTTTTGCACAGCCAGTTTGTTTTTTTGAGATGGAGTTTCGCTCTTGTTGCCCAGGCTGGCGTGCGATGGTGCCATCTCGGCTCATCGCAACCTCCGCCTTCCAGATTCAAGCGATTCTCCTACTTCAGCCACCCCGAGTAGCTGGATTACAGGCATGTGCCACCACGCCCGGCTAATTTTGTGTTTTTAGTAGAGACGGGGTTTCTCCATTTTGTTCAGGCTAGTCTCGAACTCCCGACATCAGGTGATCCGGCCGCCTCGGCCTCCCAAAGTGCTGGGATTATAGACATGGGCCACCGCGCCCGGTCTCCAGCTTGTTTTTTTGTTTTTTTGTTTTTTTTTTTTTTGAGACGGAGTTTCGCTCTTGTCGCCCATGCTGGAGTGCAATGCCATGATCTCTGCTCACTGCAACCTCCACCTCCCGGGTTCAAGCGATTCTTCAGCCTCAGCCTCCAGAGTAGCTAGGATTACAGGCGCCAGCCACCACGCCTGGCTAATTTTTGTATTTTTAGTAGAGATGGGGGTTTCACCATGTTGGTCAGGGGGGTCTCGAACTTCTGACCTTAGGTGATCCACCCACCTTGGCCTCCCAAAGTGCTGGGGTTACAGGCCTGAGCTACCGCGCCCAGCCAGCCACCTTATTTTTAGGTGTCAGTTCCAAGATCATCACATTGAAGACTTTCATTCTATGTAATGTTGCCTCAGAGTACACTGTCCTTCCCAAATACCAGTTACAAAGAAGGACTATGATTAACCCTGTTTGGGTCTGGTGCTTAACCCTGGACCAGTCAAGAGGGAAAGGACCATGTATTAACCAAACCTGGTCACCTGCCTTCCCACAAGGATGAGGGTGGGCTTCTCTGTTTGCCTCACCATAATCCTATGAAATAGGGAAAGGAGTGAACACCTTCAGAAAGGAATATTGTGTTTCTATCCCGTACACAATCTAGCAGAAAGAAAACTTTCTCTTGAATTCATCATTGCCGTTAGGCCCTAGACTCTAGGGCCCATCACTTTAGCCACTCTCGTACTAAAATCCTTAACTCCCTTGCCCTACTGTCTACAACTGCATGGGTAGTTTGTTAACTCTGATTCAATCAGAATATGTATTTTCCAGCCAGGCGTGGTGAGTCACGCCTGTAATCCTAGTACTTTGGGAGGCCGAGGCAGACGGATCACTTGATGTCAGGAGTTTGAAACCAGCCTGGCCAAAATGGTGAAACCCCATCTCTATTAAAAGTACAAAAATTAGGGCTAGGTGTGGTGGGTCACGCCTGTAATCCCAGCACTTTGGGAGGCCAAGGCGGGCGGATTGCAAGGTCAGGAGTTCGAGACCAGCCTGGCCAATATGGTGAAACCCCGTCTCTACTAAAAATACAAAAATTAGCCAGGCATTGCGGCTCGTGCCTGTAGTCCCGGCAGGAGGCTGAGGCAGAATAATCACTTGAACCTGGGAGGTGGAGGTTGCAGTGAGCTGAGATCTCGACACTGCACTCCAGCCTGGGCGACAGAGTAAGACTCCATCTCAAAAAAAAAAAAAAAACTACAAAAATTAGCTGGGCGTGGTGGTGGGCACCTGTAATCCCATCTACTCGGGAGGCTGAGGCAGGAGAATCACTTGAACCCGGGAGGCAGAGTTTGCTATGAACCAAGATCATGCCACTGCACTCCAGCCTGGGCCACAGAGTGAGACTCCATGTCAAAAAAAAAAAAAAAAAAAATTCTATTTTCCTTGCCCGTTAGTGGGAAAAATATATTTTGTTGAAGAGTCCTAAGGTAATTTTATGGTCTCTGCTTTCCACAGGCCCAGAAATCACTTTCTGTTTCCCTAATCAGCTTGTCTACCATTTTCCACGGTTGCCATTGCAACCTTCCTCCCTCTGCTCAAAACTTTCTCCAAGCCGTGATCCAAGAAAAGACCATTTCAATCAAAATCATTGCAAGCTACATTTATCCCAAGGAAAGATGCCCAGACTACAAAAATATCCTGCCTCAGAACCAAGGGTAGAAGATGTTTGGTTTTACTGACCTTTATCTAGTACACCTGCGTTAATGGGTGTCTGCCTCAAGAGCCTAAATGGTGATTCTCAACCTTGACTGCACATTAGAATCACCTGGGATCTAAAATTATGGCTGTCTGGTGCCTCCCACATAGACTCTGTTGAGATTGATCTGAAATATGATCTGGACATGGGTTGTTTTGCTTTTAACTTTCCAGGTAATTCTGACCTACAGCCATGGTTGAAAACCAATAGCATAGGCCAATGGTTCTCAAAGAGTCTTGCTCTGTTTCCCAGGCTGGAGTGCAGTGGCACAATCTTGGCTCACTGTAACGTCCGCCTCCTGGGTTCAAGGGATTATCGTACCTCAGCCTCCGGAGTAGCTGGGATTACAGACGTGCACCACCACACCCAGCTAATTTGTATTTTTAGTAGAGACGGGTTTTGCCATGTTGGCCAAGCTGGTCTCAAACTCCTGACCTCAGGTGATCCACCCATCTCGGACTCCCAAAGTGCTGGGATTACAGGCATCAGCCACCGCGCCTGGCCTTCTGCACTATTTGAAGAGCTCTCAATGTTGTTAGCCCATTTTCCGCCTAAAATCCAAGTCTGTATTTTCCTTTTTTTTTTTTTTTTAAACTGTCTCACTCTGTCGCTCAGGCTGGAGTGCAGTGGCGCGACCTTGGCTCACTGCAACTTCCGCCTCCCAACCCTCTTCCTCTTTTTATAAGGACACGCATCATATTGAATAGGGGCCCCACCTTTACAATATTATTTAATCTCAATTACCTCCTTAAAAGCCTTATCTCTAAATAGAGTCGCATTTGGGATTAAGTCTTCGACATATAAATTTTGGGGGAATGCAGTTCAGTCTGTAACACCATGCCTCACCCCAGATCAATTAAAATTTGGAGGAGGAGGCCGGGAGCTGTGGTTCACGCCTGTAATCCTAGCACTTTGGGAGGCCAACGTGGTGGTGCGCAGCTGTAGTCCCAGCTACTCAGGAGACTGAGGTAGGAGAATCGCTTGAACCTGGGAGGCAGAGGTTGCAGTGAGCTGAGATCATGCCACTGCACTCCAGCCTGGTGACAGTGCGAGACTCCGTCTCAAAAAAAAAAAAAAATTGGAAAAGGAGGGCAAGCAGTGGTACCTTTTCTTTTTTCTTTTTTCTTTTTTTTTTTTTGAGACACGGTTTCACAGTGTTGCCCAGGCTGGAATGTAGTGGCATGATCACAGCTCACTGCCTCCCACCTCAGCCACCTGAGTAGCTAGGACCACAGGCATGCACCACCATACTCAGCTAATTTTATTTTTATTATTTTTTGTAGAGACAGGGGTCTCACTATGCTGCCCAAACTGGTCTGGAACTCTTGGGCTCAAGCAATCCGCCCACCTTGACCTCCCAAAGTGCTGGGATTACAGGCATTAGCCACCATGCCCAGCCAGCATTAGTACTTTAAAAAGAGCTCCCAGGCTTGGCCAAGCATGATGTCTTATGCCTGTAATCCCAGCACTTTGGGAGGCCAAGGCAAGAGGATCACTTAAGGTCAGGAGTTTTGAGACCAGCCTGGCCAACATGGTGAAACCCCCGTCTCTACGAAAAATACAAAAATTATCTGGGTGTGATGGCATGCACCTGTAGTCCCAGCTAACTCAGGAGGCTGAGGCAGGAGAATTGCTTGAACCTGGGAGGCAGAAGTGACAGTGAGTTGAGAGGGTGCCACTGCAGTTGAGCCTGGGCGACAGAGTGAGACTCCATCTCAAAAAACAAAACAAAAAAAACATTCTCCAGGATTAAGAACCACTAGTAAAGCATGAGCTTTGAAGACAATCCCACACTCCCATTGAGTTTCTGCTATTTCCCATGTACCTAGGAAAGTGCCCTGAGTTCAGACTCCTCTCCTATAAAATGGGAGTACTATTAGCACATAGGGTTCATGTGAGAATTAAATGAGACACTGCACACAAAGCATGTCACACCTGCCAGGCTGTAGCAGGTACTATACAATGGCAGTCCCCACTCAGCTACTGCTGCCATGAAGAAGGAGACAGATTTTCTTGAGGCAGCAGGCAACAGCTGGAAGAAAGGGGGAGCAAGAAAGGGTGTTTGTGTGAGGAAGATTATCTGAAGCAGAATTAAGGAAACTGAATGTTGAAAGAGAAAGAGAACCTGGATGTGGTGGCTCGGGCCCGTAATCCCAGCACTTTAGGAAGCTCAGATGGGCAGATCACCTGAGGTCAGGAGTTCGAGACCTGCCTGGCCAACATGGCGAAACCCCGTCTCTACTAAAAAACAAAAAATTAGCCTGGCGTGGTGGTGCACGCCTGTAGTCCCAGGTACTTGGGAGGCTGAGGCATGAGAATTGCTTGAACCCAGGAGACAGAGGTTGCAGTGAGTCGAGATCACGCCACTGCATGCCAGCCTGGGCGACAGAGCTGGAAAAGAAAAAAGAAAAGAAGGCCGGGCACGGTGGCTCACGCCTATAATCCCAGCACTTAGGGAGGCCGAGTTGGGCGGATCACGAGGTCAGCAGTTCAAGACCCACCTGACCAATATGGTGAAACCCTGTCTCTCCTAAAAATACAAAAATTAGCTGGGCATGGTGGCACATGCCTGTAGTCACAGCTACTCAGGGAGGCTGAAGCACGAGAATCACTTGAACCCAGGAGGCAGAGGTTGCAGTGAGCCGAGATTGTGCTATTACACTCCAGCCTGGGCAACAGAGCCAGAGTCTGTCTCAAAAAAAAAAAAAAAAAAAAAAGGTGCGGTGGCTCACGCCTGTAATCCCAGCACTTTGGGAGGCCAGTGGGTGGATCATGAGGTCAGGAGATCGAGACCATCCTGGCTAACACGGTGAAACCCCGTCTCTACTAAAAACACACAAAAAAATTAGCTGGGCATGGTGGCGGGCGCCTGTAGTCCCAGCTACTTGGGAGGCTGAGGCAGGAGAATGGTGTGAACCTGGAAGGCGGAGCTTGCAGTGAGCATAGATCCTGCCACTGCACTCCAGCCTGGGCAACAGAGCGACACTCCCTCTCTAAATAAATAAATAAATAAATAAATAAATAAATAAATAAATAAATAAATAAATAAAATTAAAATTAAAAAGAAGAGAAGTAGATATGTTTACAGATTTAGGCATCCTCTTCCCTGCTCGGGAATACAGAGACAGTTCTCTTGCTGGGCATCAGGTGGCGCCAGGAACTTACAGACGAAAATTTCAACTGTGGCTGGGAGAGTGGATGAGGAAGGAAAGCTGAGTCCCAGGTCTCCCTGATGCAGCTGCCACTTTGTCTAGACGGAGTGTCTTCAATCGCGTGTCTAAATTTCAGTGAACCCGTGAAATTCAGTATGTGGATTAATCCACCTCCTCTAGATCTTTTCTAATTATTTTTATATCAAGGGACATGTATAAACATGCATACTCTATGTTTGTGGTGTTTTCTTAGACTGGCTGAAGGTATTCTCTTTCATTGGAGTCATAGGATTGTTCCCTGAACTGAATTATTTGTTATTGTCATGTAGCAGGACGAGCTGCAGACAAAACTCCTCAGACACCGGATTAAAGAAGGAAGAGGTTTTTTTATTCGGCGGGGAGCGTTGGCAGACTGGCGTCTTAAGAACCGAGCTCCCCGGCCGGGCGCGGTGGCTCAAGCCTGTAATCCCAGCACTTTGGGAGGCCGAGACGGGCGGATCACGAGGTCAGGAGATCGAGACCATCCTGGCTAACACGGTGAAACCCCGTCTCTACTAAAAAATACAAAAAACTAGCCGGGCGAGGTGGCGGGCGCCTGTAGTCCCAGCTACTCGGGAGGCTGAGGCAGGAGAATGGCGTAAACCCGGGAGGCGGAGCTTGCAGCGAGCTGAGATCCGGCCGCTGCACTCCAGCCCGGGCGACAGAGCCAGACTCCGTCTCAGAAAAAAAAAAAAAAAAAAAAAAAAAGAACCGAGCTCCCTGAAGAAAAAATACGTGGCCTTTTTAAAGGCTTAAAACTTTAAGGGATCCATGTAAAAGGGTCATGATAAATGAAGCATGCGTGGAAAATGTGACGAGGGGCTACATGCATCAGCTAACAGAACAAAAAGTTTTACAGTGCTTTCTCATACGATGTCTGGAATTTACAGATAACACTAGTAGTTTTGGTCAGGGGTTAATATTATCATTATTATTTTAACCACCAGAGCCAGATGGTGGTGCCAAGGTCGTCTAGGTATTTATCTTACTTCTGTTTCTTTCCAACTTTTTGCTTTCTCCCCCTTCTCCTGTCTTATAAACTAGGGAAAAGGGGAGACGGGGAAAAGCTGGGAAAGACAGCAGGAGAAGTGATGGCCTCATTCTATAGTCATAAAGATGGACCTAGGCCAGACAGCATTTACACATCTATTACATTCAAACAGTTTCTCTCCAGTGTGAATTCTCTGGGGTAGAGTAAGGCATGAACTATAATTACAGGACTTCCAATATTTATGACACTCACAGGTTTTCTCCCCAGAGGTAATTCTTTGATGTGGACTAAGATTTGAGCTCTGATTAAAGGTTTACCACATTCAATAAATTATGGGACTTCTCTCCTGAGTGAGGAAAGGCTTTCCTGCAGTCATTACATTCAAAGGATTCCTCTTCTAACATGAAGTCTCCAGTAAAGGCTAAATTATAGCTAAATATTTCCCCACACTCCTTTTTTTTTTTTTTTTTTTTTTGAGACAGAGTTTTGCTCTTTTTGCCCAGGCTGGAGTGCGGTGGCGCAATCTCAGCTCACTGTAACCTCCACCTTCCAGGTTCAAGGAATTCTGCCTCAGCCTCCCAAGTAGCTGGGATTATAGACACCCGCCACCACACCTGGCTAATTTTTTTGTATATTTTTAGTAGAGATGGGGTTTCACCATGTTGGGCAGGCTGGTCTTGAACCCCTGACCTCAGGTGATCCGCCCACCTGGGCTTCCCAAAGTGCTGGGATTACAGGCATGAGGCACCGCACCTGGCCTACACTCCTTACTTTCACAGGGTTTTTTCCCAGTGTGAATTCTGTGATATTCAATAAGACCTAAGCTATAGCTGAAGGCTCTTCCTTCCACACTCAATGCACTTACAGGGTTTTCCTCCCAAATGAATGATATCATGTTGAACAAGTTGAGACCACCACCTAAAATATTTTCCAGCCAGTGGTGGTGCTTCTTGCCTATAATCCCAGTACTTTGGGAGGCCGAGGCAGGAGGATCACTTGAGTCCAGAATTTCCAGACCAGCCTGGACCACATAGGGAGACGCTGTCTCTACAAAAACTAAAACAATTAGCCCGCATAGTGGCACACACCTGGAGTCCCAGCTACTTAGGAGGCTGAGGTGGGAGGGTCACTTGAGCCTGAGAGGTCGAGGCTACAGTGAGCCATGATCATGTGACTTTACTCCAGCCTAGGCAACACCGCAAGACTCGGTCTCAAAAAACATTCCCACATTTATTACATTCATAAGGTTTCTTTCTACTATGAATTCAACAATATCTAATGAGCTCTAACTTCCCTTTGAAAGTGCTCTCATGGCCGGGTGTGGTGGCTCACACCTGTAATCCCAGCACTTTGAGAGGCCAAGGCGGGCGGATCACAAGGTCAAGAGTTCAAGACCAGCCTGGCCAATATGGTAAAACCCCATCTCTACTAAAAATACAAAAATTAGCTGGGCATGGTGATGGATGTCTGTAGTCCCAGCTACTCAGGAGGCTGAGGCAGGAGAATCACTTGAACCTGGGAGGTGGAGGTTGCAGTGAGCCGAGATTGCACCACTGCACTCCAGCCTAGGCAAAAGAGCGAGACTCCAACTCAAAAGGAAAAAAAAAGTGCTCTCACATCTACTCTGTTTATATGATTCTTCTACAATATGAATTATCTGATTAGAGTATAGTGTTATGGACCAAATGTATGTGTTCCCAAAAAATTCATAAGTTGAAGACCCAACTCCCAGCATGTCTGTATTTGGGATAATTAATTGGAAGTAATTAAGGTTCAATGAAGTCATAAATTTGAGGCCCTGGCCGGAAGCAGTAGCTCAGACCTGTAATCCCAGCACTTTGAGAGGTCAAGACAGGAGGATGGCTTGAGCTATGGGGTTTCAGACCAGTCTGGGCAACATAGTGAGATGCCATCTCTACAAAAAAATTTAGGCCGGGGGCGGTGGCTCATATCTGTAATCCCAGCACTTTGGGAGGCTGAGACGGGCGGATCATGAGGTCAGGAGATCGAAACCATCCCCTGGCTAACACGGTGAAACCCCGTCTCTACTAAAAATACAAAAAAACTAGCCAGGCGTAGTGGCGGGCGCCTGTAGTCCCAGCTACTTGGGAGGCTGAGGCAGGAGAATGGCGTGAACCCGGGAGGCGGAGCTTGCAGTGAGCCGAGATCGCCAGGCACTCCAGCCTGGGCGACTGAGTAAGACTCCGTCTCAAAAAAAAAAAAAAGAAAAAAAAATGTAAAAATTAGCTGGGCATGGTGGTGCATGATTGTGGTCCAGCTACTCAGGAGGCTGAGGTGGGAGGATCGCTTGAACCAAGGAGATTGAGGCTACAGTGAGCCGTGATCGCTGGGCTACTGCACTGCAGCCTGGGTGACAGGGTGAGACCCTGTCTCAAAAAAAGAAGATGAAGGAGAAGGAGAAGATGAAAGAAGAAAGAAGAAAGAAGGAGAAGAAAAGAAAAGAGGAGGAGGAAGGGAAGGAGGAGGAGGGGGGAGGAGGGGGAAGAGGGAGGAAGGAGGAAGGGGGAAGGAAGAAGGAGGAAGAAGAGACACCAGAGAGCTCTCTCATCCTCTCCATTTCTTCCTCCCTCTCCCCAGCACTCCCCTAACTGCCCCACCACCACCACCCCATAACCTGCACACTTGCATAGAGGAAAGGCCATGTGAGGACATAGCAAGAAGGCAGACATCTGCAAGCCAAGCAGAGAGCCTTTCCCAGAAACCATACTGGCTGGAACCTTGATATTGGACTTCTAGCCTCCACAACTGTGAGAAAATAAGTGTCTGGTTTAAGCCACCCAGTCTATGGTATTTCATTACAGCAGCCTGAGCAAACTAATACATATGGTGTTAATTTTCTTTGCCACATGTGTCATGGTTTCACCTAGCTCACTGGTAAAGTTTTTTTTTTTTTTTTTTTTTTGAGACAGAGTCTCACTCTGTTGCCCAGGCTGGGAGTGCAGTGGTGCGTGCAGCAGCATGATCTCGGCTCACTGCAACCTCTGCCTCCCGGGTTCAAGTGATTCTCCTGCCTCAGCCTCCTGAGTAGCTGGTATTACAGGCACACCACCATGCCTGGCTTTTTTTTTTTTTTGTATGTTTAGTAGAGATGGGGTTTCACCATGTTGGTTGGGCTGGTCTTGAACTCCTGACCTCATGATCCACCCGCCTCGGCCTCCCAAAGTGCTGGGATTACAGGTGTGAACCACTGTGCCGGGCAAGATTTTTTTTTTAAATGATACAACTTTGAGCCGGGAGGCTGAGGCAGGAGAATGGTGTGAACCTGGGAGGCGGAGCTTGCTGTGAGCCGAGATCAGCCACTGCACTCCAGCCTGGGCGACAGAGCGAGACTCCGTCCTAAAAAAATAAATAAATAAAAATGATGCAACTTTGTTGAGGGCGGGGGTGGGAGGTAAGAGCACTTGTTCATTGGTAGAGGATTGAAAATTGGTACAAATTACAGGGAGAGCAAATCTTGCCAAAGATAATAGTCATGCACCCTTTGACTGAGCAATTCCACTTCTGCAAACATATTCTACAGATGCTCTTGTCTGTAAATTTACACGTGTACAAAGTTATTTGGTGCAACGTTGTTCATAATACCAAATACTTTGAAACAGTTTAAATGTATCCAGAGGGAAGTGGTTTAATTAATTAAGATACATCTGGCCAGGTGCGGTGGCTCAGGTGGCTCACGCCCAGCACTTTAGGAGGTTGAGGTGGGGAGATCACGAGGTCAGGAGATCGAGACCATGCTGGCTAACATGGTGAAACCCCGTCTTTACTAAAAATACAAAAAATTAGCCAGGCGTAATGGCAGGCGCCTGTGGTCCTAGCTACTTGGGAGGCTGAAGCAGGAGAATGGCCTGAACCCAGAAGGCGGAGGTTGCAGTGAGCTGAGATCACACCACTGCACTGCAGCCAGGACGACAGAGTGAGATTGTCTCAAAAAAAAAAAAAAAGAAAGAAAAAAAGAAAAAGATACATCCATAAAATGGATTAACAGCCAGGGTGGCTCATGCCTGTAATCCCAGCACTTTGGGAGGCTGAGGCAGGTGGATCCCTTGAGTCCAGGAGTTCCAGACCAGCCTGGCTAACATAGTGAAACCCCGTCTCTACTAAAAAGACAAAAATTAGCTGGGCGTGGTGCTGCGCGCTTGTAGTCCCAGCTACTCGGGAGGCTGAGGCAGGAGAATTGCTTGAACCCAGGAGACGGAGGTTGGAGTGAGCCAAGATCACGCCACTGCACTCCAGCCTGGTGACAGAGCAAGACTCCGTCTCTAAAAGAAAAGAAAAAAAAATCAGTCAAACATATTTTAAGATCTCTGCATTTATTGAGCACACTGGAGTTACACTCAGTCTAATGGAAGAGGTCGACATGTGAAATCAAAGTTATCTGAAGTAAAGTACGTAATATAGTGCTCTGCATGCTCAGAGCATGACAGGCATGCACCACCTTGCTTGACTAATTTTTGTAATTTTTTTTTTTTTTTTTTTTTTTTTTTTTGAGACGGAGTCTCGCTCTGTCACCCAGGCTGGAGTGCAGTGGTGCAATCTCGGCTCACTGCAAGCTCCGCCTCCCGGGTTCACGCCATTCTCCTGCCTCAGCCTCCCAAGTAGCTGGGACTACAGGTGCCCACCAACACACCCAGCTAATTTTTCATATTTTTAGTAGAGACGGGGTTTCATCGTGTTAGCCAGCATGGTCTCAATCTCCTGACCTTGTGATCTGCCTGCCTTGGCCTCCCAAAGTGCTGGGAGCCACCATGCCCAGCCTAATTTTTGTAATTTTTTTGTAGAGACCGGGTTTAACCATGTTGCCCAGGCTGGTACAGACTGTAATTAAGAGTATATATATCTGTAGGCTGGGCGCCGTGGTTCACGCCTGTAACCCCAATATTTTGGGAGGCCAAGGCAGGTGGATCACTTGAGCTCAGGAGTTTGAGACCAGCGTGGGTAACATGGCAAAACTCCATCTCTACTAAAATACAAAAATTAGCCGGGTGTTGTGGTACACACTTGTAATCCCAGCTACTCAGAATGCTGACGCACAAGAATTGCTTAAACACAGGAGGCGGAGGTTGCAGTGATCCGAGATCGTGTCACTGTACTCCAGTCTTGGAGACAGAGTGAGGCTCTGTCTCAAGAAAAAATTTAAAAAGTATATGTATGTATATTATATTTGTTATGTATATATAAAAAATTTGTGAACCTGAACAAGAAACTGACAGCAGTAACAGAAACATAGACCAGGCCAGGCGTGGTGGCTCACGCCTGTAATCCCAGCACTTTTGGGAGTCCAAGGGAGACAGATCACCTGAGGTCAGGAGTTAAAGATCAGCCTGACTAACATGGAGAAATCCCGTTTCTACTAAAAATACAAAATTAGCCAGACGTGGTGGCGGGCAGCTGTAATCCCAACTACTTGGGAGGTTGAGAGAGGAGAATCGCTTGAACCCAGGAGGCGGAGGTTGCGGTGAGCTGAGATCATGCCACTGCACTCTAGCCTGGGTGACAAGAGCAAAACTCCAAAAGCAGAAAGAGAAGAGAAGAGAAGGGAAGAGAAGAGAAGAGAAGAGAAGGAAAAGGGAGGAAGGAGGGAAGGAAGGAAGGAAGGAAGGAAGGAAGGAAGGAAGGAAGGAAGGAAGGAAGGAAGGAAGGAAGGAAACAGACAAGAAAAAACTGACCAAAATCTGACTGCAATGAACTAGTATCAAATCAAATGACGCCTTAGAAAGTGAAGGGGAGGGACGGGCGCGGTGGCTCATGCCTGTAATCCCAGCACTTTAGGAGGCCGAGGTGGGAGGATCACGAAGTCACGAAATTGAGACAATCCTGGCTAACACAGTGAAACCCCATCTCTACTAAAAATACAAAAATTAGCTGGGCGTGGTGGTGGGTGCCTGTAATCCCAGCTACTCAGGAGGCTGAGGTAGGAGAATCACTTGAACCCAGGAGGCAGAGATTGTGGTGAGCTGGGATCATGCCATTGCCCTCCAGCCTGGGTGACAAGAGTGAACTCCGTCTCAAAAAAAAGAAAAGAAAAAGGAAGCGAAGGGGAGAAAAGCATCTGTAAAAGCCCAAGGGTGGTAGGATAAGAGCTCAAGTTTCCCTGTGCACCTGGGGGTGCACATTTCCCTGGAGGACCAGGGAGGCGCCCTCGTCCTCTTAGGGCCACTCTAGGTGAGGGGAAGGAACCATCTATAGTCCTAGAAAGGCAGACCCGCTCTAGGCTTCCAAATCGATGGTGAGCTGGAAGAGTGGTGACCCAGCTCATCTTCGGAGTGCTTTCTTGTGCTGTCATTGTCCTCCAGAGGACAGCCTGTGCGAGATGGGACAATGGCCATGTCATAGTGAGGCAGTGCCAAGGCCTTAAAATCTTTTTTTTTTTTTGAGATAGAGTTTCACCCTTGTTGTCCAGGCTGGAGTGCAGTGGCTCGTTCTTGGCTCTGCGCAACCTCCACTTCCCAGGGGTTCAAGCGATTCTCCTGCCTCAGCCTCCCGAGTAGCTGGGATTACAGGCATGCGCCACCATGCCCAGCTAATTTTGTATTGTTAGTAGAGATGGGGTTTCTTCATGTTGGTCAAGCTGTTCTCGAACTCCCGACCTCAGGTGATCCGCCCGCCTCGGCCTTCCAAAGTGTTGGGATTACAGGCGTGAGCCACCACGCCTGGCTTTTTTCTGTTTGTTTTCTTTTTGTAGTGCAGGAGGGGAAATGCAGCAAACAGCCTGCATGTTCTTGCTGTCTGGGGATGGTATGAGACGTGTTCCTTCCTCAGGGCCTTTGCACATCCTATTCTCCCTTCCTAGAATGTTCTTCCTCCAGAGGCCATATGTCTCTTTCACCTCTTTTACGCTCTAGCCAAAAGTCTGCCATCCTATCTAATAGTTCAATATCCTACCTCCCTCCATTCACACACTTTGTAGCCCCCTTTCTCACTTTATATATTCTAAACAGCTTTTTTTTTTTTGGACAGAGTCTTGCTCTGTCACCTGCACTGGAGTGGCCACTCCTGCAACCTCCACCTGCCGGATTCAAGCGATTCTCCTGCCTCAGCCTTTCAAGTAGCTGGGAATACAGGCATGCACCACCACGTCCAGCTAATTTTTGTATTTTTAGTAGAGACAGGGTTTTGCCATGTTGGCCACGCTGGTCTCGAACTCCTGATCTCAGGTGATTCACCTGCCTCAGTCTCTCAAAGTGCTGGGATTACAGATGTGAGCCACCACAGCCGGCCCGTGCTACATATTTTATTTACTTTTTAAATTATTGTTTTGTTTTCTGCTCTGATTGTATAATTCATGAGGGCAGGGATTATTGTCAGGTTTTTTTCCGTTTGTCTATCCCCAGAGCCTAGACCCACACTATGTAGGTACATACAAATATAGAGAATGAGGGCCTACAGTGGTACACAGAACTGTGAAGTAGGTCCTGGGAAAGATACAAAGAGGTGTGAGATGTTAACCCTTGCCTAAGAGGAGTTACAGATGAGGTGAAGTCAGTACACTTAGGGGCACCCACCTCAAATGAAAAGTGAAATATGGCCAGTTGCAGCAACTCATGCCTGTAATTCCAGAACTTTGGGAGGCCAAGGCAGGTGGATCACCTGAGGTCAGGAGTTCGAGACCAGCCTGGGCAACATGGTGAAACCCCGTCTCTACTAAAATAATAATAATAATAATAATACAAAATTATCCAGGTGTGGTGGCACACGCCTGTAATCCCAGCTACTCAGGAGGCTGAGGCACGAGAATCGCTTGAACAGGAGGCGGAGGTTGCAGTGAGCCAAGGTCGTGCCACTGCACTGCCTGGGTGACAGAGGGAGAATCTGTCTCAAATGAAAAAAAAAGAAAAGAAAAGTGCAATCAGGTGCCAAGCTGAGGGTACCAAAAGCAAATGCTATAAGAGGAAGGAAATCAGTGTAGGCTGAGCAAATGGGAGCTCCAGAATATCTGTTCAATGAACAAGCTGTTAGGACTTGCTGGCTGTAGCTATAATCAAATAAAAGAAGCAAGGACTCAAAAAGAACAGGGTTTGAGCCGGGATGACTGTACTGGCAGGTGAGAAGGTTGGGTTGGGCAGGGCATGTTAGGTTTGGGGCATATTAACATAACTTCTGCCGGATGCGTTGGCTCACGTATGTAATCCCAGCACTTTGGGAGGCTATAGGGGGGCAGATCACCTGAGCTTGGGAGTTCGAGACCAGCCT
The DNA here is from genome assembly GCF_007565055.1 of Rhinopithecus roxellana. NCBI lineage: Eukaryota > Metazoa > Chordata > Mammalia > Primates > Cercopithecidae > Rhinopithecus > Rhinopithecus roxellana. The sequence continues at coordinate 45,719,112 of NC_044567.1, forward strand.
GACCAAAATGGAGAAACCCCGTCTCTACTAAAAATACAAAATTAGCCGGGTGTGGTGGCAGGTGCCTGTAATCCCAGCTACTCGGGAGGCTGAGGCAGGAGAATCACTTGAACACGGGAGGTGGAGGTTGCAGTGAGCCGAGATTGCGCCATTGCACTCTAGCCTGGGCAACAAGAGAGAAACTCCATCTCAAAAAAAAACAACAACAAAAAAAAAACAAAAAAAAAAAACATAGCTTCTGTGTCTCTGGCTCTTGGCCCCACCCATCAGTGTGGACCCACAAATCCAGACAAAGTACTCCCCAGCTCTTTGTGCAAACCCGTAAAGGATGTCTTACATGTCCCAGTGAACAAGCCTGGTCATCTGTGGACTGACACCAGCCATTTTCTGCACTTCTTTCTTCTCAGGACTCCTTCTACTGAGCATCAGTCTGTCCCAGCTCCTAGCAGCAAATAAATGTCAGCTATTCTTCCTCTGTTCCAAACCTTTCAAAGCTGTAGAGAAGCTGTTATTATAGAGTTATAAAATATTAATGCCACAAGAGACTTAAAAATCAGCCAGTCCAAGCCCCTCATTTAGCAGTTGCACAAAATGAGGCACAAAAATCCGGAGGCCTCCTCATGGCTTGGTGTAGTATCCAAACTGAGACCAGACCAGCACTTTGGGAGGCCGAGGCAGGAGGATCACTTGAGCCATGAGTTCCAGACCAGTCTGTGCAACATGGCAAAACCCTGTCTCTACAAAAATTAGCTAGTTGGCTGGGCACGGTGAGTCACACCTGTAATCTCAGCACTTTGGGAGGCTGAGGTGGGCGGATCACCTAAGGTCAGAAGTTCGAGATCAGCCTAGCCAACATCGTGAAACCCCATCTCCACTAAAAATACAAAAATTAGCCAAGCATGGTGGCACATGCCTAAAATCCCAGCTACTCGGGAGGTGGAGGCAGGAGAATCACTTGAACCTGGGAGGAAGAGGTTGCAGTGAGTTGAGATCGCACCATTGGACTCCAGCCTGGGCAACAGAGCGAGATCCGTCTAAAAAAAAAAAAAGAGGCTAGATATGGTAGTGCGTGCCTGTAGTCGCAGCTACTTGGGAGGCTGAGGTGGGAGGATTGCCTGAGTCTGGGAGGTCGAGGCTGCAGTGACTAATGATCACATCACCATACTGCAACCTGGGCAACAAGAGTGAGACTTGGTCTCAAAAAAAAAAAAAAAAAAAATCTGTAGTCCTGTTGTACTTTATTCACTTGGCTTATAGGTGTTATTTTATCTTTCATTTTCTTTTCTTTTCTTTTCTTTTTTTTTTTTTTTTTTTGAGACCAAGTCTCACTCTTGTCACCCAGGCCAGAGCGCAGTGGCATGATCTCAGCTCACTGCAGCTTCCGCCTCCCTGATTCAAGTGATTCTCCTGCCTCAGCCTCCCAAGTAGCTGGGGTTACAGGTGCCTGCTACCATGCCCGGCTAATTTGTGTATTTTTAGTAGAGACAGGATTTCACCATGTTGGCCAGGCTGGTCTCGAACTCCTGACCTCAGGTAAGCGACCCGCCTCGGCCTCCCAAATTGCTGGGATTACAGGCCTGAGCCACCATGCCTGGCCTATCTTTCCTTTTCAAAGCTTGTTTTTGAGTGGTGGCATGGGGCACACCCCTGTACTGCTAGTGGGAAGGAATATTAGAATCACCATTTGTGAAAGAAATCTGGCAGTCTGTCACAACAGCCTCAACTATGTCATACTGTTTCACCCAATAATTCTATTTCACGAGACTTATCCAGGAAAAAAAAAGGACCAAAATAAGAAAAACTTTGTAATGGGCCCTTGTTGCTTTTACCTACCCAGTGTCTCTGTTCCTCTTCTGATGACTGAATTCCTCCTTCATCTACCAATTTATACCAGCAGGGTTTGAGATTCTTTCACTGACTTCCAACCAATCAAATTATCTGAAAAATATTCTTTCTAGTTTTTCAGACAGGGTCTCACTCTTTTGCCCAGACTGGAGCGCTGTGGTGTGATCTCGGCTCACTGAAGCCCCAACCTCGTGGGCTCAAGGGATCCTCCCACCTCAGCCTCCTGAGTAGCTGGAACTACAGGTGCACACCAGCATGTCCAACTAAATTTTGTATTTTTTGTAGAGATGGGTTTTCGCCATGTTGCTTGGGCTAGTCTCGAATTCCTGGACTCCTGCGACCCGCCCACCTCAGCCTCCCAGAGTGCTGGGACTACAGGCATGGGTCATCGCGCCTAGCCTGTAAAATATTCTTTTCAACTTGACAAATGGTATCTTACTGATGTCTTAATTTGCCTGTCTATATATATATAGTCAGGAAGAACACCTTTTCCACGTCTATTGTCCACGTGTATTTCCCATGAAATACTTCATACCACCCCCTCACCATTTTACAGTATGATCTTTATCAGTGTCACAGCGCTAGGATATGTCTCTAGCCTGTATCTTTTATTTTCTTTCTTTCCTTTTTTTTTTTTTTTTTTTGATACGGAGTTTTCCTCTTGTTGTCCAGTCTGGAATGCGATGACACGATCTCGGCTCACTGCAATCTCCGCCTCCCGGGTTCAAGCAATTCTCCTGCCTCAGCTTCCCGAGTAGTTGGGATTACAGGCATGTTCCACTATGCCCAGCTAATTTTTTTTTTTTTTTTGAGACAGAGTCTTGCTCTGTCGCCCAGGCTGGAGTGCAGCGGCACAATCTCGGCTCATTGCCAGCTCTGCCTCCCAGGTTCATGCCATTCTCCTGCCTCAGCCTCCCGAGTAGCTGGGACCACAGGTGCCCGCCACCACACACAGCTAATTTTTTGTATTTTTAGTAGAGATGGGGTTTCACCATGTTAGCCAGGATGGTTTCGATCTTCTGACCTCATGAGCCGCCTGCCTCGGCCTCCCAAAGTGCTGGGATTACAGGCGTGAGCCACCACACCTGGCTAATTTTGTATTTTTAGTAGAGACAGGGTTTCGCCATGTTGGTCAGGCTGGTCTCAAACTCCTGACCTCAGGGTGATCCACCATCCCCTCTTGGCCTCCCAAAGTGCTGGGATTACAGGCGCCAACCACTGTGCCTGGGATCCACCCCCCTCAGCCCCCTGAAGTGCTGGGATTACAGGCGTGAACCACTGTGCCTGGGATTAACCTGTATCTTTTCACTTATTAACTTGTCTGTGCTTACTGGAGTGGCACTCTGAGCTGAGCCTGGACAGGTGAGACTTTCTGTCTCTAGAGGTTTGCCTATTCTATATATTTCATATAAACGGGATCATACAATATATTGGAATTGCGTCTTTATGTCTCTTTTCAGTAGTCCAATGGCACAATCTCAAAAACAGTCTAACTTCTGAACTTTCGCATACTGTTTGTTTGTGTTCTTCACATCTGGATTTGGCATTCCCACGCTGGAATGCTGTTTAGGGGGATGACACGCAATCTTCTCTCAGTCTCCATGGTTATTGCTCTGAACTCACCGCCCCACTGTAGGGCAGCGTGTGCATGTGACCATGATAAACTGCAATATGCATTCAACTGAAATATAAAACCAGCTCAAGGATGCACAGTGAAGCTGGGTTTTTTTTTGGGGGGGAGGGGACGATGTTTGGCTCTTGTCACCCAGGCTGGAGTGCAATGGCAAGATCTCGGCTCACTGCCACCTCCGCCTTCCAGGTTCAAGTGATTCTCATGCCTCAGCCTCCTGAATAGCTGGGATTTCAGATGCCTGCCACCACCCCTGGCTAATTTTTTTTTATTTCTTTTTTTCTTTTTATTTTATTTTGTCACCTGGCTAATTTTTGTATTTTTAATAGAGACAGGCTTTCACTATGTTGGTCAGGCTGGTCTCGAACTCCTGACCTCAGGTGATCCACCTGCCTCAGCCTCCCAAAGTGCTGGGATTACAGATTTGAGCCACCGTGCCTGGTCTGCAGTGAAGTTTTCAAGTCTATCTTTTCCTTTCTCCTTTCCTTTCCTGTGGCAAAGTTGTCCCAAAGGCAGGACTATACCCCTCCTCTTGAAGTTCCTCTGATTGTCCAGTCCTCCATGGAAAATCTTATTATTTGTTTATCAGAACAGAAACAAAATAAAAGCCCTTAAAAGGTGACAAGCAACAGCATGAGGAGGACCACGCTTGCCCAGGCAGCCTCTTCCAATCCCACCCTTGCCCCACACCAGAACGGAGGATAATTTCAGCGCCTGTGCCTGGGAAGACACCCAAAACGGGTGTCTGTAGTTTGTTCCCTCTTTGAAAGAATGCAGGGCTTGAGAAGGCTCACTTTCCCTGCAGGCCTCTGTCTGGTGCCAGATGTAGGCTCTGTGAAAAGCAGCACAGCTACACTGGGAGCCTTAAAATAGTCAAAGTTTCTATAACAGAAATTATTAGTGGTGTAAGGGAGCAAAAATAGGCAAAGGACTAGCCACTTTCAGCTTCAGGGTCTCAGTATGGTTAATAGACAATTGAAATCAAAGAAACATGTTTACTTCTTTTTTCTTTTTCTTTTTCTTTTTTTGACAGAGTGTTGCTCAGGCTGGAGTGCAGTGGTGCGATCTGGGCTCACTGAGACCTCAAACTCCTAGGCTCCAGGCTGGGGTGCAGTGGCGCGATCTCAGCTCACCACAACCTCCGCTCCCAGGCTCAAGCGATTCTCCTGGTTCAGCCTTCTGAGTAGCTGGGACTATAGGCGCGCACCACCACACCTGGCTAATTTTTGTATTTGTTTTTGTAGAGATGGGGTTTTGCCATGTTGCCCAGGCTGGTCTCAAACTCCTGGGCTCAAAGCAATCCTCCCTCGTCGGCCTCCCAAAGTTCTTGGATTACAGGCATGAGCCACCATGCCCAGTGGAAATCCATGTGGAACATGTTCGTTTTCCGTCTACTGGCTTGTAGCCCAGCTTTCACTCCACTATTTGTGTTATTGCACCTCCTCCCACTTCAGGACCTCAGTCTCTTTCATCCTAAGAAAACGCACCTCACCCTGTGGAATTAAACACGTGTAAACCAGCCAGGCACGGTGGTTCACTGCCTATAATCCCAGCACTTTGGGAGGCTGAGGCAGGTGGATCACCTGAGGTCAGGAGTTCAAGACCAGCCTCAACAACCAACATGGTGAAACCCCGTCTCTACTAAAAATACAAAAATTATTTGGGCATGGTGGTGGGTGCCTGTAATCCCAGCTACTCGGGAGGCTGAAGCAGGAGAATCGCTTGACACCAGGAGGCAGAGGTTTCAGAGAGCCGAAATCGAGCCATTGCACTCCAGCCTGGATGACAAGAACAAGACTCCATCTAAAAAAACAAAAAAACCTTTAAACCAAATAATTTGGATGCAGATTGAAATGGTTAGAGAATGTGGCCGGGCACGGTGACTCACGCCTATAATCCCAGCACTTTGGGAGGCCGAGGCAGGCGGATCACCTGAGGTCAGGAGTTCGAGACCATCCTGTCCAACATGGTAAAACCCCATCTCTACTAAACATACAAAAATTAGCCGGGTGTGGTGGTGCATGCCTGTAATCCCAGTTCCTTGGGAGGCTGAGGCAGGAGAATCGCTTGAACCCAGGAGGCGGAGGTTGCAGTGAGCTGAGATGGCGCCATCGCACTCCAGCCCGGGGCACAAGAGCAAGACAATGTCTCAAAAAATAAAAAAGAAAAAGAAAAGAAAAGAAGTGGTTAGAGAATGCAAGGCCCTGGGTGAGTCATTAGCCTTGGTTTTTCAGAAGGACAAGAAATAAGGTAGGGAAATTTTGACATATCAGTGGCCATAACATTTAAGTTAAATCTTGACTTATTCTGTGTCTTGGCCTGCTAAAACTGGGTTTCAGTTTCTTTTGGTTTTCTCTAAGGGGAAAGGAGCTTTTCCTTCCTATGAGAAAGGCCATTTTCATAATTGTGAGAATTGTCACTTTGTAACCTTCAAACTTTGAGTCTGATCACGTTTGTTATTAGAATCTACATCAGTTTGAGCGTTTGTTGTGGAAAACTGTCTTTGTTCCAGGAAGTCGTAAACAATGTTGATCCTAAGATGCTGGCTTCACGGCTGAATAGCGCGGCCTAATCGACCTAATCGCTATTAACCCCAGTGGCATTACTATTCTAGCTCTAATTAACTCTACCAATAACAAAACCTCTGAGGGTTCTCTGAAAATCAGGAAGCTATCTAAAGGCATTCCTTCTTGTAAAACACACACACACACACACACACACACACACACACCCCACATCAATTAATAAGTAAATCTAGGCTGGCTGCCATCTCATGGCTGTAATCCCAGCACTTTGGGAGGCCGAGACAGAAGGATTGCTTGAGCCCAGGAATTCGAAACAAACCTAGACAACATAGAGAGACCTCCTCGTCTCTACAAATATTTTTTTTTTTTTTTTTTTTTTTTTTGAGACGGAGTCTCGCTCTGTCGCCCAGGCTGGAGTGCAGTGGCCAGATCTCAGTTCACTACAAGCTCCGCCTCCTGGGTTCACGCCATTCTCCTGCCTCAGCCTCCCGTGTAGCTGGGACTACAGGCACCCGCCACCTCGCCCGGCTAATTTTTTTTTTTTTTTTTTTTTTGTATTTTTTAGTAGAGACGGGATTTCACCGTGTTAGCCAGGGTGGTCTCGATCTCCTGACCTCGTGATCTGCCCGTCTCGGCCTCCCAAAGTGCTGGGATTATAGGCTTGAGCCACCGCGCCCGGCCTACAAATACTTTTAAAATTAGCCGGGAGTGGTGGCACATGCCTGTGGTCCTAGCTACTTGGAAGGCTGAGGCGGGAGGATCACTTGAGCCCAGGAGGTCGAGGCTGTAGTGAGCCGTGATTATGCCACTACGCTCCAACCTGGGTGACAGAGCGAGACCCTGTCTCAAAAGTAAATCTACACTCTACTTTTTAAATTTTATTTTTTAATTTTATTTATTTATTTATTTATTTTTAGAAGGAGTCTTGCTCTGTTGCCCAGGCTGGAGTGCTGTGGCACGATCTCTGCTCACTGCAACCTCCGCCTCCTGGGTTCATGCCATTCTCCCGCCTCAGCCTCCCGATTAGCTGGGACTACAGGCGCCCGCCACCAGGCCCGGCTAATTTTTTTTTGTATTTTTAGTAGAGACGGAGTTTCACCGTGTTAGCCAGAATGGTCTCGATCTTCTGACCTCATGAGCCACTCGCCTCGGCCTCCCAAAGTGCTGGGATTACAGGCGTGAGCCACCGCGCCCGGCCAATCTAAATTCTACTTTAAACTGCAGACCCAAACCAAGTAATCCACAAAAATATCTAGGACAAGCAAAGTTCCCTGGGAGGGTTTCACCACTTACCAGTAGATTGGTCAGAGCAGATTTGGAGGTCGAGGAAGAAGCCTCTCAGGGAGCGGAAATGTCTCATTCCCCTACAGTGTTTCAGTAGCAAGGACAGCTTTGCAGATGAGACGCACTTTTTCTTTTAGACAGAGTCTCCCTGTGTCGCCCAGGCTGGAGTGCAGTGGCACAATCTCGGCTCACTGCAACCTCCGACTCCTGGGTTCAAGCAATTCTCATGCCTCAGCCTCCTGAGCAGCTGGGATTACAGGTGCCCTCCACCATGCCTGGTTAATTTTTGTATTTTTAATAGAGATGGGTTTTCACCATGTTGGCCAGGCTGGTCTTGAACTCCTGACCTATTGATCCACCCGCCTTGGCCTCCCAAAGTGCTGGGATTACAGGCGTGAGCCACAGCGTCCGGCCAGCTCTGACACATTTTGAAGGAGGAAGGGCCTAGGAGCTAACACTGACAGTGCTTACCATGTGCCAGGCACGGGGCCAAGTGCCCATCGATGCCTCAGCACAGCCTCATGAAGTTGGCACCATTATGTCCCTATTACTGTTGGGGTACATTTCAGCACAGAAAGTTTTAGTGACTTCCCAAAGTCACACAGCTAGCGGGTGGCTCCGAGTCCATGCCTTTGGTCACTGCAGTTTACTGGTAAGAGGGAGCCATTCTTTTGGTCAACAAATATTTGAGCCGGGCACAGTGGCTCACGCCTGTAATCCCAGCACTTTGGGAGGCCAAGGTGGGCGGATCACTTGAGGTCAGGAGTTCGAGACCAGCCTGGTAACATGGTGAAATCCCATCTCTACTAAAAAAATACAAAAATTAGCTGGGCATGGTGGCTCATGCCTGTTATCCCAGCTACTTGGGAGGCTGAGACATGAGAATTGCTTGAACCCAAGAGGCAGAGGTTGTAGTGAGCCAGGAGCATGCCATTGCACTCCAGCCTGGGCAATAGATTAAGACCCAAAGTCTAAAAAAATAAAAAACAAACAAAGGCCAGGCGTGATGGCTCACCTCTATAATCCTAGCACTTTGGGAGGCCGAGGCAGGCGGATCATGAGGTCAGGAAATCAAGACCATCCTGGCTAACATGGTGAAACTCTACTAAAAATACAAAAAATTAGCTGGGTGTGGTGGCGGGCACCTGTAGTCCCAGCTACTCGGGAGGCTGAGGCAGGAGAATGGCATGAACCCAGGAGGCGGAGCTTGCAGTGAGCCAAGATCGCGCCACTGCACTCCAGCCTGGGTGAAAGTGCGAGACTCCGTCTCAAAAAAAAAAAAAAAAAAAAAACCGACAAATATTTGAGCATCTGCCATAAGTTAGGTAATAAGGAAGCTACATAAACCAATATGGCCTTTGCTCTTGAGAGGGGGAAATGTAATGGGGGTAAATTACTAGGGGAAAGCAAGATAAGCACATAAGTAAACAGTAAAGCAGGACAAGATTCAGCTTCCTAAGAAGGGAACATAATTTTTTTCTTTTTTCTTTTCTTTCTTTCTTTTTTTTTTTTTTTTGAGACAACATCTTGCTCTGTCCCCCAGGCTGGAGTGCAGAGGCACGATCTCGGCTCACGGCAACCTCTGCCTCCAGAGTTCAAGAGATTCTCCTGCCTCAGCCTCTTGAGTAGCTGAGATTACAGGCGCATGCCACCATGCCCGGCTAATTTTTGTATTTTTTTAAGTAGAGACAGGGTTCGCCGTGTTGGCCAGACTGGTCTCGAACTCCTGACCTCAGGTGATCCACCCACCTCGGCCTCCCAGAGTGCTGGGATTACAGGTGTGAGCCACCATGCCCGGCCGGTCCATTTTTTCTATGGGAGTTCAGAGGAGGGAAGAGAAGCCCTCAGCCTACACCTGGTGGGGAAGACGAAGAGGCCTCGCTCAGGAGGTACAAGCTGAGCTGGATCTTAAGGAAGGGCAGTTTATTGGCCAGGAGATGCTTGGGGAAGGACAGAAGTTACCTTATGCTCAGAAAAAGATGTGACATCTTGGGGAGGCCCATTTGGCCAAAGGGTTCTCATCATGGACTGAAGTGAACTGAAGGCAAGAGGTCAGGTGGAACAGAGCATGAAAAAAGACCCAGGTCTCCTGGTGCCCAGTCTCAGGCTCATTTCACTACTCCTCACTGCCTCATCATCCAGAACATTCCCCTGTTTAGGCTGTGGGTTCCTGATCTCAGTCACAACTGCCCTGAGGCTCAAGGCCTTCAGCTCTGAGGTGAAAGGTTGGGTTGCTTTCAAACCCCTTCCCAGGCTCCTGCGTCCAACTGGAGGTAGACTTCCAGCTCTGGCCACCTGCCAAGAAGCTGAGGGTGACTTCACGCAAGGAACAGCCTCAGTTTCCTCATTTGTACTGCTCTTCTGGCATCTATCACACCCACTCTGATGGAATCATGTTATAAGATCATGCTGCCTTCTCTCTCCTACTAGGCTACAATCCCTATTAGAGGAAAATCTGGGTCTGACTAAAAGGATGAATAAAGGTTCAATTCCTAAAGGCAAGGAGTCCAGGGTCAAGGCATGAGAAGACAAGCACAAAATCTAGAATTTCATGATCACATGGTAAGTGTGGTGATAAGGTAAGCTGAAAAAGAAAAGGTGGCTGGGCACAGTGGCTCACACCTGTAATCCCAGCACTCTGGGAGGCCAAGGCAGGAATATTGCTTGATCTCAGGAGTTTAAGACCAGCCTGGACCACATAGTGAGACCCTGTCTCTACCAAAAAATAAAAATTAAAAAGAAAATTCACCAGGTATAGTGGCATGTACCTGTAGCCCCAGCTACTGAAGAGGCTGAGGTGGGAGGATTGCTTGAGCCCTGGGGATCAAGGCTGCAGTGAGCTGTGATCACACCACTGCACTACAGCCTGGGCAACAGAGCAAGACCCTGTAGAAAGAAAGGAAAGGTAGCCAGGCACAGTGACTCGTGCCTATAATCCCAGCACTTTGGGAGGCCATAGGCAGGAAGATCACCCGAGGTCAGGAGTTTGAGACCAGCTTGACCAACATGGAGAAACCCTGTCTCTACTAAAAATTCAAAATTAGCCAGGTGTGGTGGCGCATGCCTGTAATCCCAGCTACTAGGGAGGCTGAGGCAGGAGAATCGCTTGAACTTGGGAGGCAGAGGTTGCGGTGAGCCGAGATGGCGCCATTGCACTCCAGCCTGGGCAACAAGAGCAAGACTCCATCTCAAAAAAAATAATAATAATAAAGAAAAGGAAAGAAAGGAAAGAAAGAAGGAAGGAAAGAAGGAAGGAGGGAGGGAAGGAAAGAAGGAAGGAAGGAAGGAAGGAAGGAAGGAAGGAAGGAAGGAAGGAAGGAAGGAAGGAAGGAAGGAAGGAAGGAACTTAACCCAGTCTGAGAGAGTCAAGGCCTCTTGAGGCTACAGCAGCTAAGCTGAGACTCACCAGTGAGTAGGAGTCAGCCAGTAGAAGGGGGCTGTGAGGTGTGGAGGATCTTCCAGGAAGAGGAAAGACACAAAGGCAGGACACAGTGTGGAGTCTGCAGAGAACCATAAGCAATTTGGTGGGAGGCCTAGAGTGCTAGAAAGGAGGTAGGAGAGGAAGGACAGGGCCAGGCCTTGTAGGATTTTACTTATGTATATGTCTTTGTGTCATCCAAATACATAACAAAATGCATTCTATACAGTGGGCCTTCCATAAATACTTTCTAAAATGAATACAATGATTGGCTGGGCGCGGTGACTCACGCCTGTAATGCTAACACTCTGGGAGGCTGAGGCGGGCGGATCACCTGAGGTCAGGAGTTCGAGACCAGCCCGGCCAAGATGGTGAAACCCCACCTCTATTAAAAATACAAAAATTAGCTAGGCAAGGTGGGTGGCGCCTGTAATCCCAGCTACTTGGGAGGCTGAGGCAGGAGAATCACCTGAACCCAGGAGGCAGCAGGTTGCAGTGAGTCGAGATTGTGCCACTGCACTCCAGCCTGGGCAACAGCACAACTCGGTCTCAAAAAAAAAAAAAAAAAAAGAGAATAAAAGAATACAATGAGATGATGAATTAGATGTTCTCTAAAGTTCTTTCCAGCCCTCGAAAGCCAGTGTTGCCGCTCAAGGCCTCCCTGAGATTTGAGTTCCAAATATTCCCAAGTCTTTAATGGAAGAGTATCAAACGTCATCTGTGGGCTTATTTCACAAAGTGTTTGCTCTGTGGAAGTATCTGTTCAGGCAGGAGACAAGGCAGTGTTAAATTCACCCTAACGGTTTCAGTTGTACCAGTTGGCTGGGTTTTCTCTCGCTGCCAGGCAAGTTGTCAAACCCAGGCCAGGCCCAGAGACAGTCATGCTGGAGGGATAAGAACTATGGCCTTTTGCTGGGCGCGGTGGCTCACACCTATAATCCCAGCACTTTGGGAGGCCGAGGGGGGCGGATCACCTGAGGTTGGGAGTTCAAGACGAGCCTGACCAACATGGAGAAACCCCGTCTCTACTGAAAAACAAAAAAATACAAAATTAGCCAGGCGTGGTGGCGCATTCCTGTAATACCAGATCCCAGATACTCAGGAGGCTGAGGCGGGAGAATCGCTTGAAACCAGGAGGCGGAGGTTGCGGTGAGCTGAGATTGCGCCACTGTACTCCAGCCTGGGAAACAAAAATGAAACTCTGTCTCAAAAAAAAAAAGACTATGGCCTTTTAACCCACAGGGAAAGGTTGAAGATCCGGGAGGAGCCAGAGGGAGTAAAGAAGGAGTAAGATAAGGATTCAGATTGATTGGGCTTACCTCGTCCTCTGAGCTCTGAGGCCAGGTGTTCCTGAGATAGAGGAAGAGGGTGGAGAGCGGCTGCCTGAGCAGAAGGCAAAGGAAGACAGCACATTCCTTTGTGATGACCTTTCTCTACACAGACACGGGAAGTGGGACAGGGGGTTCAATAGGAAGTCAGTGGGAAGAGTTTATCCCCTGCACCACAGTTCATGAATGAAGGGCCTTCAAGTGCTTACTGTAAGGCCAGCCCAGTGCCCCAAAAGACTGTGGGGACTGTGTGCCCCCTCTCCCTATCCATCCCCAACATGAGAATGCTAAATGCTGCGGTGAGGTCTTCAGAATAGGAGCCCTAACCATTGTCGAGGATTCCAGGTACTTTCTGGGTAAGGAAATTAGGGGCAGTGAAAAATTGGAAGTTGGATGGCTGGTCATGGTGACTTACGCCTGTAATACCAGCACTTCGAGAGGCTGAGGCAGGAGGACCGCTTGATCCTAGAAGTTTGAGACCGGTCTGGGAAACACAGTGAGACCCTAGCCTTAAAAATAGGCCGGTGGCCGGGCGCGGTGGCTCAAGCCTGTAATCCCAGCACTTTGGGAGGCCGAGACGGGCGGATCACGAGGTCAGGAGATCGAGACCATCCTGGCTAACACGGTGAAACCCCGTCTCTACTAAAAATACAAAAAACTAGCCGGGCGAGGTGGCGGGCGCCTGTAGTCCCAGCTACTCCGGAGGCTGAGGCAGGAGAATGGCGTAAACCCGGGAGGTGGAGCTTGCAGTGAGCTGAGATCCGGCCACTGCACTCCAGCCAGGGCGACAGAGCAAGACTCCGTCTCAAAAAAAAAAAGGCCGGGTGCGGTGGCTCAAGCCTGTCATCCCAGCATTTGGGAGGCTGAGGCAGGTGGATCACTTGAGGTCAGGAGTTCAAGACTAGCCAGACCAACATAGTGAAACCCATCTCTACTAAAAACACAAAAATGCGGGGCACGGTGGCTCAAGCCTGTAATCGCAGCACTTTGGGAGGCCGAGACGGGCGGATCACGAGGTCAGGAGATCGAGACCATCCTGGCTAACACGGTGAAACCCCGTCTCTACTAAAAAAAAAAATACAAAAAACTAGCCGGGAGAGGTGGCGGGCGCCTGTAGTCCCAGCTACTCGGGAGGCTGAGGCAGGAGAATGGCGTGAACCCAGGAGGTGGAGCTTGCAGTGAGCTGAGATCCGGCCACTGCACTCCAGCCCGGGCGGCAGAGTGAGACTCCGTCTCAAAAAAAAAACAACAACAACAACAACAACAAAAAGAACTAGCCGGGCGAGGTGGCGGGCGCCTGTAGTCCCAGCTACTGGGGAGGCTGAGACAGGAGAATGGCGTAAACCTGGGAGGTGGAGCTTGCAGTGAGCTGAGATCCGGCCACTGCACTCCAGCCTGGGCAACAGAGCGAGACTCCGTCTCAAAAAAAAAAAGGCTGGGCACGGTGGCTCACACCTGTAATTCCAGCACTTTGGGAGGCTGAGGCAAGTGGATCACTTGAGGTCAGGAGTTCAAGACCATCCTGACCAACATAATGAAACCCATCTCTACTAAAAACAAAAAAACTGCAGGGCGTGGTGGCTCACACCTGTAATCCCAGCACTTTGGGAGGCCAAGGGGGAACGGATCACCTGAGGTCAGGAGTTCGAGACCAGCCTGACCAACATGATAAAATCCCATCTCTACTAAAAATACAAAAAATTAGCTGGGCATGGTGATAGGCACCTGTAATCCCAGCTACTCGGGAGCCTGGGGCAGGAGAATCACTTGAACCCAGGAGGCGGAGGTTGCAGTGAGCCGAGATCACAACATTGCACTCCAGCCTGGGCAATAAGAGTGAAACTCCAACTCAGAAAAACAAAACAAAACAAAACAAAACAAAATTAGCTGGGCATGGTGGTGTGCACCTGTAGTCCCAGCTACTTGGGAGGCTGAGATGGGAGAATCACTTGAACCCGGGAGGCGGAGGTTGCAGTGAGCCGAGAGTGCACCACTACACTCCAGCCTGGGCAACAGGGCGAGTCTCCATCTCAAAAATAAATAAATAAATAAAAATAAATGTAAAAAATTAGCCAGGCATGGTGGCTGGCACACGCCTATGGTCCCAGCTACTTGGGAGGTCAAAGCTGGAGGACCACTTGGAACTCAGGAGTTCAAGGCTACAGCAAGCTATGATCTTGCCACTGGACTCCAGCCTGGGTGACAAAGTGAGACCCTGTCTCAAAAATAACAACAAAAACAACAAAATTGGAGGTTGGAGACTTGGAAAACCCTTACCACTGCCCCTCCTGCCCATGTGCACTGACTATGATGAGTGAGCATGAGGGCTCATCCTCTTCTTGCCTGCTGAAGGAGGACAGCCTATGCCTCTCCCCTCAAACTCAGCCCCTCTCTAAGAAGAGCTATTCTTTCACAGTTTGTCAAGATTTGGAAAAGGAAGGCCCAGGTGCGGTGGCTCATGCCTGTAATCCCAGCATTTTGGGAGGCTGAGGTGGGTGGATCACCTGAGGGTCAGGAGTTCAAGACCAGCCTGACCAAGAAGGTGAAACGCCGTCTCTACTAAAAATACAAAAATTAGCTGGGCGTGGTGATGCACACCTGTAATCCCAGCTACTTGGGAGGCTGAGGCAGGAGGATTGGTTGAACTCGGGCTGCAGAGGTTGCAGTGAGCCAAGAAGGCACCATTGCACTCCAGCCTGGGCAACAGAGTGGGACTCCATCTCAATAATAATAATAATATCTTAAAATAAAATAAAATACAAAAATTAGCCTAGCAAGGTGGCAGGCGCCTATAATCACAGCTACTCTGGAGGCTGAGGCCGGAGAATCGCTTAAGCCCAGGAGGTGGAGGTTGCAGGGAGCTGAGATAGCACCACTGCACTCTAGTCTGGGCCACAGAGTGAGACTCTGTCTAAAAAAAAAAAAAAAGTGGGCCGGGCACGGTGGCTCAAGCCTGTAATCCCAGCACTTTGGGAGGCTGAGGCGGGTGGATCAGGAGATCAGGAGATCAGGAGATCGAGACTATCCTTGCTAACACAGTGAAACCCCCGTCTCTACTAAAAAATGCAAAAAAATTAGCTGGGCGTGGTGGCAGACGCCTGTAGTCCCACCTACTCAGGAGGTTGAGGCAGAGGAATGGTGTGAACCCAGCAGGCGGAGCTTGCAGTGAGCTGAGATCGTACCACTGCACTCCAGCCTGGGCGACAGAGTGAGACTCCAAAAGAAAATAAAAAAAAAAGGTGTAATAACAGCTGAGCGTGGTAGTAGCTGGGAATGGTTCGCCTTGTAGACCCAGCTACTTGGGAGGCTGAGGTAGGAAGATCGCTTGAGCCCAGGAGTTCGAAGCTAGCCTGAGCAACATAGTGAGTCCTAGTCTCTACCTAAATAAAGAAATAAATAGATAGATAAATAAATAAATAGCTGGACATGGTGGTGCTCTCCTGTGGTCCCAGCTACTTGTCGGGGGACTGGGTTAGGCTGAAGTGGGGGGATCGCTTGAGCCTCCGAGGTTGAGGCTGTAGTGAGCCGAGATCGCCACCGCTGCGCTCAAGCCTGGGTGACGGAGCGAGACCCCGTCTCAAAATTAATTAATTAATTAATTAAAATAACAAACAACAAAATCCGAGCCGTGCGGGCTCTGGGCTGGGCCACCTCCCTGGCGGAGGGCGCTCCCTCTTAGGAGGACCGCCAGCCGCTGGGTCCAGGGACTGTTGCCTCCGGAGGCGCGGGGACCCCTGCGCACCTGGAGGCTCCCGGGACGCCTCCCTAACGCAGGCGGGAGGGCAGAACGAAACGCCCCTCCGGGCAGAGCCCGCCCCGGCCACTCCCCTCTCCAACCCGACCTGCCTCGGCAAGTCCTGAGTGTCGCAAAAGCGCTAGGGTTGCGCGTGGCACCTGAGAGGTCCCCTTGTCCCGGGGTCCATTTGAAGGTGAGGGTGTTGGTGCCGAGCTGTTGTTTTGTTTTTTGTTTTTGAGACCGAGTCTCGTTCTGTCGCCCAGGCTGGAATGCAGTGGCGCGATCTTGGCTCACTGAAAGCTCCGCCTTCCGGGTTCAAGTGAATCTCCTGCCTCAGCCTCCTGAGTAGCTGGGATTGCAGGTGCATGCCACCACGCCCAGCTGATTATTGTATTTTTAGTGGAGAGGGGGTTTCACCATGTTTGCCAGGCTGGTCTCAAATTCCTGACCTCAGGCGATCGGGCTGCCTCAGCTTCCCAAAATGCTGGGATTACAGGCGTGAGCCACCACACCCCGCCAGTGCGGAGATGTTTTGACAACTGGGACCTCCAGTCCTCTGTGGGTAGGAAAATCAGCTCCCTCTTTGCTCCTCTGGGGCAGCTGCGCCTCGGGCTAGCTTCCTGCCTCTCTCCCTGCGGGCACTGCTGGGGTGCCGCCCCCACACGCGCAGCCAGTGCCCCGTGGTTAAGTCCTGGCCCCCCTCTTCCCCGACGGCGCCTGGCCACTGCTCCCTCCAGTTGCCCTGGTCTTAGCAGTCTGACCGACTTGTCTTCTGACTCCGGGTCTGTTCCACCTGCCTATTACCTGCCAGCCTGTTGGTTTCCTTCCAGCTAGAAGGTCTTCAGTTTCCAGAAGAGCCAAAGTATCTTTGGACCTACGTGGGAAGGACCTGCCTGTGACCTCTGCACTGTCCTGGAGGGTCCAGCTTTGGGCTGAATGGCAGCACCCACGCTGGGCCGTCTGGTGCTGACCCACCTGCTGGTGGCCCTTTTCGGCATGGGCTCCTGGGCTGCTGTCAACGGGATCTGGGTGGAGCTGCCTGTGGTGGTAAAAGACCTTCCAGAGGGTGAGTGGCAGGGAGGTACAGGGAAGCGTGGGGCAGGTGTGCCCAGAAAGGTGGCCTGTGGCAGCTCTTTGTCCTTTAACCGCTGTGCTCCTGACATGGCGTCATTCCTTCCCTGCAGGTTGGAGCCTCCCCTCATACCTCTCTGTGGTTGTGGCACTGGGAAACCTGGGTCTGCTGGTGGTGACTCTGTGGAGGCGGCTGGCCCCGGGCAAGGGCGAGCGGGTCCCCATCCAGGTGGTACAGGTGCTGAGTGTAGTGGGCACAGCCCTGCTGGCCCCTCTGTGGCACCACGTGGCCCCAGTGGCAGGGCAACTCCACTCTGTGGCCTTCCTAACACTGGCCTTAGTGTTGGCACTGGCCTGCTGTACCTCTAATGTAACTTTCCTGCCCTTCCTGAGCCACCTGCCACCTCCTTTCTTACGGTCTTTCTTCCTGGGTCAGGGTCTCAGTGCCCTGCTCTCCTGTGTGCTGGCCCTAGTGCAGGGTGTAGGCCGCCTCGAGTGCCCGCCAGCACCCACCAATGGCACCTCTGGGCCTCCCCTCAACTTCCCTGAGCGTTTTCCTGCCAGCACCTTCTTCTGGGCACTGACTGCCCTTCTGGTCACTTCAGCGGCCGCCTTCCAGGGTCTCCTGTTGCTGTTGCCATCACTACCATCTGTAACCACAGGGGGCGCAGGGCCTGAACTTCAATTGGGATCCCCAGGAGCAGAGGAGGAAGAGAAGGAAGAAGAGGCTTTGCCATTGCAGGAGCCACCAAGCCAGGCAGCAGACACCATCCCTGGCCCCGACCCTGAGGCCCATCAGCTGTTCTCAGCCCATGGTGCCTTCCTGCTGGGCCTGCTGGCCATCACCAGTGCCCTGACCAATGGCGTGCTGCCTGCTGTGCAGAGCTTTTCCTGTTTGCCCTATGGGCGCCTGGCCTACCACCTGGCTGTGGTGCTGGGCAATGCCGCCAACCCCCTTGCCTGCTTCCTGGCCATGGGCGTGCTGTGCAGGTGCAAAAGGGGCCCCAAGCTTGGTGGGTGGAACTTACAGTTGGGGCCCAGGTCCTGGAACAATCAGCCCTGAGTCTGCTCATCCCCAACAGGTCCCTGGCAGGGCTGGTTGGTCTTTCTCTGCTGGGCATGCTCTTTGGGGCCTACCTGATGGTACTGGCAATCCTGAGCCCCTGCCCACCCCTGGTGGGCACCACAGCAGGGGTGGTCCTCGTGGTGAGCAAGTGGGGACATGAAGTGGGGAGGAGGGTGTTCCCTGGGGCAAGGGCATGCACACTCAGCCTGCTGCTGTGTCCCGCCTTGCAGGTACTGTCGTGGGTGCTGTGCCTTTGTGTGTTCTCATACGTGAAGGTGGCTGCAAGCTCCCTGCTGCATGGTGGGGGTCGGCCGGCATTGCTGGCGGCTGGTGTGGCCATCCAGGTGGGCTCCCTGCTTGGTGCCGGCGCCATGTTCCCTCCCACCAGCATCTACCACGTGTTTCAAAGCAGAAAGGACTGTGTAGACCCCTGTGGCCCCTGAGCCTGGGCAGGGGGGGACCCAACTCTACACCACCTGCCTTCATCTTGAGGCTGCCACAGTGCCTGATTACTTGTGGCCGAGGCAGGCTTCCCCCAACACAGGAACGCTCATGGACACCTGCACACTCCAAAGAAGACCTTGGCCCATCAGGCCAGGGTGGGCACCAAAGACCAGGCCTGGAGCCAGGGGACAGGTTGGCGCTGTGGGCTTGGCCCCAGGGCCTGAGACCTTTGTGGGATTTGGGCAATAAAGTATTCTTATAAAAACAAACAAACACACAAACAACAAAAAAACCCTAATGAAAACCTTGTAAGAAATATATAATGAATATATAATGAAATCAGGAAACTGGGTTAAATAATTTTTCATATATATATTATCTAATGTGCAATTAGATTTAAATAGATTGTAGTGTCTTTCTTATCATATCCACAGCTTATCTCTTCTTCTGTGGGTTTTTTTTTTGTCAAAAACCTTTCTTAGTCAGGTGAGTCTCTGTAATATACTATGGGATTGGCCCTTAAAGACAATAGAGTCTCACTCTTGCTCAGGCTGGAGTGCAGTGGCACTGATATCGGCTCACTGCAACCTCTGCCCTCCCAGGTTCAAGTGATTCTCCTGCCTCAGCCTCCTGAGTAGCTGGGATTAGAGGTGAGTGACACAACACCCAGCTAATTTTTGTATTTTTAGTAGAGACGGGGTTTCACCATGTTGGCCAGGTTGGTCTTGAACTCCTGACTTCAGGTGATCCACCCGCCTTGGCCTCCCAAAGTGCTGGGATTACAGGCATGAGCCACCGCGCCCTGCCTTTTTTTTTTTTTTAGACGGAGTGTCACTCTGTCGCCCAGGCTGGAGTGCAGTAGTGCGATCTCGGCTCACTGCAAGCTCCGCCTCCCAGGTTCAAGCGATTCTCCTGCCTCAGCCTCCTGAGTAGCCGGGATTACAGGCGCGTGCGACCACGACCGGCTAATTTTGTAATTTTAGTAGAGACGGGGTTTCACCATGTTGGTCAGGCTGGTCTCGAACTCCTGACCTCGTGATTCGCCCGCCTGGGCCTCCCAAAGTGCTGGGATTACAGGAGTGAGCCACAGCGCCCGGTGGAAACACGGATTACTTCAATTTTCTTCCTTCTGCTTTTCTGTATTTGTTAAATTTCAAATAAAACAAACCTGATCCAAACCTCCTCTAAGAAGAGGGTATCGTTTCCCCTAAGGTCGATCTACCGCCTACCAAAGTCCCTAAGGCAGAAGAAGCTACTCAATGACAGCTTCTCTTCCTTTTCTTTGGAACTCAAGAGCATCCACGAAGGGGAAGAAATGCTAATTCTGAAAGGAGTCAGGTCCTCCCTTCTGAAAAACGAAGATGACAGCTAGTCCTGGGGGAAGAGGAAATCCCCGCAGGGCTCGCGCCCACCTCCGGACCTTCCTCCAGCCCCAGCTCCAGCCACGCGGAATACACAAGCCCAAGCCCCGCGCCGCGTCACGCCCAGCCAGTCTGCTGCGCGTGCGCCCTCCCGCCTCGCCCGGGGGAGACTCACGGGCCCGCACGGCCGCGGCGGCCCGCTCGGCCACTCGTTCTCAAGGCTCCATGAACGCGCAAGCAAAGACGTCCTTCGAGGGAACCTTTTCTCCTCCTGGCGGACAAGAGTGGAACAACAGGGCTTGAGGAGAAGATTTGCCGGGTTGGGAGTGACATCTTTTGAAACTTGACCTTGGCCGGGCGCGGTGGCTCAAGCCTGTTATCCCAGCACTTTGGGAGGCCGAGACGGGCGGATCATGAGGTCAGGAGATCGAGACCATCCTGGCTAATACGGTGAAACCCCGTCTCTACTAAAAAATACAAAAAACTAGCCGGGCGACGAGGCGGGCGCCTGTAGTCCCAGCTACTCGGGAGGCTGAGACAGGAGAATGGCGTGAACCCGGGAGGCGGAGCTTGCAGTGAGCTGAGAGCCGGCCACTGCACTCCAGCCTGGGCAGCAGAGCAAGACTCCGTCTCAAAAAAAAAAAAAAAAAAAAAAAGAAACTTGACCTCGTTTTTTATTTTGTTTGCCTGAGACGGACTCTCGCTCTGTCGCCCAGGCTGGAGTGCAATGGTGCAGTCTTGGCTCACGGCAACCTCCGCCCCCTGGGTGCAAGCGATTCTCCTGCCTTAACCTCCCGAGTAGCCAGGATTACAGGCACCCGCCACCATGCCTGTCTAATTTTTGTATTTTTAGTAGAGACGCGGTTTCACCATATTGGCCAGGATGGTCTCGAACTCCTGATCTCATGATCCGCCCGCCTCGGCCTCCTAAAGTGCTAGGATTCCAGGCGTGAGGGATTACAGGCCTGAGACTTCATCTCGTTTTGCAAGCGCCTCTCTTCTTTCTCAAGGCCTCATATCCAGTTCAGAGTAAAGAAAAAGGGAAGGCGCCAACCTTGAGCTCCTAAAATGTGCTAGACCCTTTACATGTATTATAAGTAAATCTTCTGAACAGCTTCATTATTCGTCCTATTTTGCAGAAAAGGAAATTGAGGCTCAGAGAAGGTGACTTACCCAGAGTAACACAGCTAATTAGTGAGAAGACTGGAGCCCAGGTCTGTGTGCTCCAAAGATTCTGACTGCAGCCCTCACCTGTTGGGGATGGGACTCTGGATTTGGAGAAAGGAGAGCCGCTTCTCTGCAGCTGAAGAGGCTCTGTGAGAAGCCCAAAATGGGCAGGGCGCTGTAGCTCACGCCTGTAATCCTAGCATTTTGGGGGCCTGAGGTGGGAGGATCACTTGAGCCCGTAGGGTTGAGACCAGCCTGGGCAGCATAGCAAGATCACTGTCTCTACAAAAGCAAAACCAAACAAAACACAGTCAGAGCCAGGCATGGTGATGCACACCTGTAGTCCCAGCTACTGGGGAGGGTGAGGCAGGAGAATCCCTTGAGCCTAAGAGTTTGAGGCCTCAGTGAGCTATAGACCCACCACTGCACTCCAGCCTGGGTGACAGAGCAAGACCCCGTCTTTAAGAAACAAAAACCAAAACAAAACGAAAAAACAGAACAGCTTCCCTGGTCGTTTGTAAGGAACCTTTAATGGGTTGTACCACAGGGCAAGACTTTCCCAGGTATCTCAAAACATATTCCTTCTCCAGAGGTGAAGGTGCGGGGGGGCAGGTGGGGGAAGGAATAGGAGGCGTTGAGGTGGAAATTCTCATTGGTGAGGCTGTTGGGGACACAGCAGGGTTTTGTTTTGTTTTGGTTTGGTTTGGTTTTTGTTTGAGACCGAGTCTGGCTCTGTCACCCAGGATGCAGTGCAGTAGCACGATCTCTGCTCACTGCAACCTCTGCCTCCCGGGTTCAAGCAATTCTCCTGCCTCAGTCTCTCAAGTAACTGGGATTACAGTCATCTGCCACTATGCCCAGCTAATTTATTATTTTTTCTTTTTTTGTATTTTTAGTGGTGACAGGGTTTCACCATGTAGGCCAGGCTGGTCTTGAACTCCTGACCTCAAGTGATCCACCTGCCTCGGCCTCCCAAAGTGCTAGGATTACAGGCATGAGTCACTGCAACTGGCTTTTTTTTTTTTTTTTTTTTTTTTTTTTTTTTTTGTCTGAGTCTCGCTCTGTCGCCCAGGCTGGAGTGCGGTGGCGCAAGCACAGCTCACTGCAACCTCTGCCTCCCAGCTTCAAGCTATTCTTCTGCCTCAGCCTCCTGAGTAGGTGGGATTAGGGTAACAGCCACTACGCCTGACTAATTTTTGTATTTTTAGTAGAGACGGGGGTTTCTCCATATTGGCCAGGCTGGTCTTGAACTCCTGACCTCAGGCGATCCACCTGCCTCAGCCTCCCAAAGTTCTGGGATGACAGGCATGAGTCACCGCGCCTGGCTGTTGGGGGCATGGCAGGTTAATAGTCAGCTCCTACAACTGTGAAATTGTTGAGGGATGAGAGAAGTAGTTTCTACAACTCACATCTGGTGACCAGGCCTTTAGATGAAACATACTATCCCGATGATGCCACAGTCTCCTCCTGCCTTTCAGTAGAGACAGAAGTGTGTAGCAGGAGTGAGAACAATCCTGTACAAGGCAGAGGCTGCTGGCCTTTGAACTGGAGAGATGGACACTAAGCCAACCTTAACAGCCGGAGGCAGTTCATGAGGCAGCAGAGTACCAGAGGTGCAGGGAGAGCCTGTGAGCCAGGTTAGATTAAGTAGGATTTTTTTTTTTTTTTTTTTTTGAGACATAGTCTCGCTCCGTCACCCAGGCTGGAGTGCAGTGGCCAGATCTCAGCTCACTGCAAGCTCCGCCTCCCGGGTTTACGCCATTCTCTTGCCTCAGCCTCCCGAGTAGCTGGGACTACAGGTGCCCGCCACCTCGCCCAGCTAGTTTTTTGTATTTTTTTTTAGTAGAGGGGACAGGGTTTCACCGTGTTAGCCAGGATGGTCTCGATCTCCTGACCTCGTGATCCGCCCGTCTCGGCCTCCCAAAGTGCTGGGATTACAGGCTTGAGCCACCACGCCCAGCCTAAGTAGGACATTTAAAGCCAGCCTGCCTTGGGTAGTGTTTAAAACCCTACTGGTACAGGAAGCAGAACCTCAGTGACAACCAGGGGCCCATAGACTCTGTTTGCAAGAATAAGATGATGGTGCAAGCATTGTTTGTGACTCAACAGGAGTGGCAAGCTTTGGGCATGACCACTGAAACCTATTCACGGTCCATCTGAAACAAAACGAAATCCAGTGGCTGTGGACACAAACTCTTCCAAAGGGAAAAGAAGGCTACTTTTAGGGCCAGGTGCAGTGGTTCTGCCTGTAATCCTAGCATTTTGGGAGGCTGAGGCGGGCGGATCACGAGGTTAAGAGATCAAGACCGGCCGGGCGCGGTGGCTCAAGCCTGTAATCCCAGCACTTTGGGAGGCCGAGACGGGCGGGTCACGAGGTCAGGAGATCGAGACCATCCTGGCTAACACGGTGAAACCCCGTCTCTACTAAAAATACAAAAACTAGCCGGGCGAGGTGGCGGGCGCCTGTAGTCCCAGCTACTCGGGAGGCTGAGGCAGGAGAATGGCGTAAACCCGGGAGGCGGAGCTTGCAGTGAGCTGAGATCTGGCCACTGCACTCCAGTCCGGGCGACAGAGCGAGACTCCGCCTCAAAAAAAAAAAAAAAAAAGAGAGATCAAGACCATCCTGGCCAACGTGGTAAAACCCCGCCTCCACTGAAAATACAAAAGTTAGCTGGGCGTGGTGGTGCGCGCCTGTAATCCCAGCTACTCCAGAGGTTGAGGCAGAGGTTGCAGTGAGCCGAGATTGTGCCACTGCACTCCAGCCTGGCGACAGAGCGAGGCCCTGTCTCAAAAATAAAATAAAAATAAATTAATAAAATAAAATAAAATAAAAGGGAAAAGGTTACTGGCTCACGCCTGTAATCCCAGCATTTTGGGATGCAGACATGGATGGATTGCTTGAGCTCCAAAGTTCCAGATCACCCTGGGCAACATGACAAAACCCTGTCTCTACGAAAATTACAAAAAATTAGCTGGGCATGGTGGCGTGCGCCTGCGGTCCCAGCTACTCAGGAAGCTGAGGTGGGAGGATCACTTGAGCCTGGGAGGTTGAAGCTGCAATGAGCTGTGATGGCACCACTGCACTCCAGCCTGGGTGACAGAGTGAGATTCTTTCTCAAAAATAAATCAATAAAAGTTAAAAAATAAAACAAAAACAACAAAAACCAGGTGTGGTGGCTCACAGCTGTAATCCCAATACTTTGGGAGGCTGAGGTGGGTAGATCATTTGAGGTCAGGAGTTCGAGACCAGCCTGGCTAATATGCCAAAACCCCATCTCTAACATTAGTTGGTCGTGGTGGCAGGCACCTGTAATCCCAGCTACTCGGGAGGCTGAGGCAGGAGAATCGCTTGAACCTGGGAGGCGGAGGTTGCAGTAAGCGGACATCGTACAACTGCACTCCAGCCTGGGTGACAAGAGTAAAACTCCATCTCAAATTTTAAAAAAAGGCCGGGCGCGGTGGCTCAAGCCTGTAATCCCAGCACTTTGGGAGGCCGAGACGGGCGGATCACGAGGTCAGGAGATAGAGACCATCCTGGCTAACATGATGAAACCCCGTCTCTACTAAAAAAATACAAAAAAAAAAAAATTAACCGGGCGAGGTGGCGGGCGCCTGTAGTCCCAGCTACTCGGGAGGCTGAGGCAGGAGAATGGCGTGAACCCAGGAGGCGGAGCTTGCAGTGAGCTGAGATCCGGCCACTGCACTTCAGCCTGGGCGACAGAGCAAGACTCTGTCTCAAAAAAAAAAAAAAAAAAAAAAGGGTTTGGGGGAGAACAATTTCAAACCAAACCAAATTTGAAGCTCTTAATATAGAAAGGTATAAATAAGACTGGTGGAGAAAAAATGTATTCGATCCCCAAATTTATTCAAGATACAAAAGTTCCAGGTGACAACAACAACAACAAAATGTCTAAAAGAATAACCAACATATGCTGGTATGGTGTGGGAAGTTAAAAATAAAATAGTAACCAACAAGAGGAGAGAAGCTCCAAAGAAAGACAATGAAGAAAAGCAAATTAATTTCCAAGAAAACCAAGGATGACACTGTAGAAATGTCAAGATTGAGTGAGCTAGAAAACTGAGATTGTTTGGGTGACTTCTTATGATTCCAGAGGTGGCCCATGAAATAGCTGCTGCTCTCACTCACAGGACAACCTGGGCAATTTGGGAGACAACAGAAACTAGATCCAAGTTCATGAAATGCCTCGGAAGATCTGAGTTGAGGAGAAGGCCTCATGGTTTCTAGGAGAGGTGATGGTGATGTCTGATCTTCTTTTTATTTTTTATACATATTTTTGAGACAGGGTCTCCCTCTGTCACTCAGGCTGGAGTGACAATCACAGCTCACTGCAGCCGTGACCTCCCAGGCTCAAGCGATCCTCCCACCTCAGCTTCCCAAGTAGCTACAGGTGTGAGCCACTACACCCAGCTAATTTATATATTTTTTGTCTTGCTGTGTTGCCCAGGCTGGTCTCAAACTCCTGAGCTCAAACAGTCCTCCCACCTCCACCTCTGCCTCCCAAAGTGCTGGGATTACAGACATAAACCACCACACCCAGCCAATATTGGATGGCCTAGAGGGATGAGATGGGGTTTGGGCTTTAGTTACATTGACCTGGATTGGAATCCTAACTTTGCCAATTAAGAACTGTCTGAATTTAGGCAAGTCATTAATCTAATCAAATCTCAGTCTTTAGGAGCCAGGCACAGTGGCATATGCTTGTAGTACCAGTTACTTGGTTTGGGAGGCTGAGGCAGGATTGCTTGAGCCTGGGAGTTGGAGTTCAGGCTGGGCAACATAGCAAGATCTTGATTCTAAAAAAATAAATAGGCCGGGTGTGGTGGCTCATGCTTGTAATCCCAACATTTTGGGAACCAGAGGGGGGCGGATCACCTGAGGTCAGGAGTTGGAAACCAGCCTGGCCAACATAGTGAAACCCCATCTCTACTACAAATACAAAAAATTAGCTGGGCATGGTGGTGGGTGCCTGTAATCCCAGCTACTCAAGAAGCTGAGGCAGGAGAATTGCTTGAACCCGGCAGGCGGAGGTTGTAGTGGACCAAGATTGTGCCATTGCACTGCAGCCTGGGTGACGGCACGAGACTCCGTCTCAAAAAATACATAAATAAAAATAAACAAAACCTCAGTCTTCCCATGTGAAAAATGCAGACAAAAGACCTATTTTACAGGGGTACTTTAAGGACTAAATGAAATGGATATGGAATGCCGGCACATGTAGCACAGATAAAAGATAAGTAGGCAGCCAGGCGCAGTGGTTTACGCCTGTAATCCCAGCACTTTGGGTGGCCGAGGTGGGTGGATCACGAGGTCAGGAGATCGAGACCATCCTGGCTAACACGGTGAAACCCCGTCTCTACTAAAAAATACAAAAACTAGCTGGGCGTGGTGGCCGGCGCCTGTAGTCCCAGCTGCTCGGGAGGCTGAGGCAGGAGAATGGCGTGAACCCGGGAGGCGGAGCTTGCAGTGAGCCGAGATCACGCCACTGCACTCCAGCTTAGGCGACAGAGCGAGACTCCGTCTCAAAGAAAACAAAAAGATAAATAGGCACTACTCTGAATAAAATCTTAACAAGTTTGCCTGCATTATTATTTTTTATTTTTTGTAGAGATCGGGGGGTCTCACGATGTTGCCCAGGCTGGTCTCAAATTCCTGGCCTCAAGTGATGCTCCCACCCTAATATCCCAAAGTGCTGGGATTACGGGCGTGAGTCACTGTGCCTGGCCCACGCAATTATTAAAGATTGACTTGCAAGGCTGGATATGTTGATCTTTTTTTTTTTTTTTGGGGAGGGTTCCATTCTTGCCCAGGCCGGAGTCCAGTGGTGCCTTCATGGCTCACTGCAGCCTCAACCTCCATGGGCTCAGGTGATCCTCCTACCTCCCTAGTAGCTGGAACTACAGGCACACACCACCACACCCAGCTAGTTTATGTCTTTTTTGTAGGTACAGGGTTTTGCTATGTTGCCCAGGCTGGTCTCGAACTCCTGGACTCAACTGATCCTCCTGCCTCAGCCTCCCAAAGTGCTGGGATTACAGGTGTGAGCCTCCGTGCCTGGCCATAGTGCATTTTAAAAATTATGGATAATATACATTTATATAAGGCAAGGTCTTTAGGAAAAAATAATACGTCTTTTAAATTAGCGAGCTGTTTTTCTCATCTTGAAACCCACAGTGTTCTCTGTAACACTCAGCTCCCTCTGACCTCCAGAGAACTTTGTATTCTATCATTTTCTTGCTCACATTTAGTCTCCCCGGCCAGATTTTAAACTGCTCAAGCAAACACTGTTGCCAAACCATCCATTACATTCCAGGTCTTGGGTCACTGTCAACAGGTCTGTGAAAACCTGGCAGTCAGAGGTGTCAAAATAAAGGTAGGAGCATCAGGGTGTGGAAACCACACCCTGTGGAAACCAAGAGTAAACCTAATCCTTCCTTCGCCCAATGCCGTGGTTTGGCTGCTTGCAACCGGAGACTGGCCTCAGAAAGCTGTGCAGTAGTAGCAGCTCAGAGCTTCAAGTGGGTCAAAGTGTTTTCCTGAGAACAGGATGAAAATGTGGGGACTCCAGAGTCTGGCAAGCCTACGGCAGTACAATCTAACCTGCAAAATCCTGGCAATGTGGCATAGTCAAGGGCTCGTTGCCTCGATCCAGAACATTAAAACAAGCAGGCAGCAGTCTGGGAACAAAGATGGACCCTGCCAGAAGGCAGGTAACACAACCAGGATGAAAACAATCAGGAAAGCGCAGTAAGCCTGCCCCACCCATTCCCACCCATTCGCTATCAGGAGAAACTAGCTACTTGGGAGACCTTTCAAACAAGTGAGGTGACTTAATAAAGCAGAACTCCTCTGTACCCCACAAATCCTTCTGTATCTGTCCGCAACAGCCAATTAGGCATTGACAGGCTGGCAGTCCCTCTACCTCCCCTCGCATCCCCCCTTCTGTGCTTTGTCCATAGCAGACAGCGGTGTGGTTGGCACAGATTGAGACACTGGATAAGCAAAAATGAAAGCAGGGGAGGCCAGGCGCCGTGGCTCACACCTGTAATCCCAGCACTTTGGGAGGCCGAAGTGGGTGGATCACTTGAGGTCAGGAGTTCGACACCAGCCTGGCCAACATGGTGAAACCTTGTCACTACTGAAGATACAATAATGAGCCGGGTGTGGTGGCGCATGCCTGTAATCCCAGCTACTCGGGAGGCAGAGGCTGTAGTGAGCCAAGACTGCACCTCCAGCCTGGGCGACAAAGCAAGACCCTGTCTCTACCCCTCCCCCACCAAAAAAGAAGCAGGGAGAAAAGACCGGGCTGCGCACCCTGAAGGAAGAGACAGGAGGTTGCAGCTCAGGACGACAAGATGGAAGCATTCTTATGTCCAGCTCTGGGTGGTGCCTGCACAGAGCACACATGTAAAACTCCACTGGTAAGTATGCTTAAGACCTGTGCCATGTCCTTATATAACCTACACCTCCACGAAAACCCAAAACAAACAGGCCACAAGCTCCCTGTTCACTATCCTTTATTAAAGGGGCCACATCCTCATGGGACTCCAGCCATACCAGTCAGGTCCCCCAAATACAGCAGGAGGCCTGGAAGAGGAGGGGAATGACTTATGATCCTACCATGCCTCCCTAGAAACAGAAACCACCACAGACAGACAGACAGACAGACGGACAGGGGCTGGGGAGAACTTGCCTCACTCTGTCCTCTCCCCCTTTCCCCTACTTGAAAAGAAAGTCAAACACTGGCTACGCAGCACCCCAGCCCCCCACCCCACCCATAGCAGCGTTTGTGGGATCCACCCCCTTGCGAGGGGTGGCCCCGAGGCAGCTTCCTCTCTCTCTTCACTTTGGTTTGCTCCTGGCAACTCCGTGCCCTCGTCCTTTCCTCAGCCTCCAGCTCGGCCTCCCCCGCGTCTTCTATCACCTACTCGGACCTTCTCTCTCGTCTCCTGGGCCTCCCTGCCCCAGCGCTTCCGGGGAAGCAGCGTCTCAGGCGTCTTCCCTTCTCCTAGCAAGGGGCCCCACCAGGCCCTCTGCCCAGGATGTGGGATTCACACAGCTGCCCCACTCTCCTTGAGGTCAGGGGCAGAGCGCTGCCGTCTCATTCGTGGGGGAGTAGTGTATGGGGGGTAGCGGGGCCCTTGGGGCCGCTGGGCTGGGTAGGGTTGGGGTGCCTGGGGATGAGGGTTGTGCTTTTTGGGCTGGAAGTGCTGGGGTTCAGGCTGTGCAGAACCCGCTCCCCGGGATCGGCCCCCTCCGTCCAGGGAGTTCCTGCGGGGATGGTGGGACCTTCGGGGACTCGGAGGCCTGCGGGCAGGGGTGGTTGGAGGGGGAGCGGCCTCCTCAGGGGGTTGGGGCGGAGCCGGAGCCTCCCCGCTCCCCATCCCTGGCCAAGACTCCCGGTGCTGGGGGTTGCTCTTGAAGGGGAAGCGTAGCTTGCAGTCGTGAGGGGGCACGAAGCGGGCTGGGGGCCTGCGCAGCCCCCCGCCCCGGCCCCCAGAGCCCTGCAGTCCCTGCAGCCGTAGCTGCTCCTGCTTAAGCCAGCGAAGACGACCACGACGGAAGGCAGGGTCCTCCTCCATGAGCCGTGACACCCGCTCCCAGCTTGACAGTGGTGGCGAGGGGGGCCGGGCTGACGGCATGCGGTCACTGGGGGCTGCCTCCTCTGCTGCCTCTGATCCTTCCGGCGGGGCCCAGGGGACCTCACCACCTTCTTCATTCTCATCCTCATGATCCTGGGAGGGAGGAGTGAGAGGAAAGGAGAAGGGATGTGAGGAGAGGTGAAGCCTCAGGACGTGTGGATGCAAGAGGGACCGGGAGTGGCTGGAGGTCAGAGGGTCTGGAGAAAAGCCTGGAGATAAGGAAGCTCGAAAAATAGGGGTTTAGGGCCGGGCGCGGTGGCTCACACCTGTAACCCCAGCACTTTGGGAGGCTGAGGCAGGCAGATTACAAGATCAAGAGATCAAGACCATCCTGGCCAACATGGTGAAACCCCATCTCTACAAAAAAAAAAAAAAAAAAAAAAAAAAAAAAAATTGGCCGGGCGTGGTGGTGCACACCTGTAGTCCCAGCTACTCAGGAGGCTGAGGCAGGAGAATTGCTTGAACCCGGGAGGCAGAGGTTGCAGTGATCTGAGATCGTGCTACTGCACTCCAGACTGGCAACAGAGGGAGACTCTGCCTCAGAAAACAAAACAAAAAAACCCTGCACACTTTGTATCAGTGGGTCTTAAACTTCGCTGTACTTCAGGAACACCCAGAGCTTATTACAAATGCAGATTTGTCCCCAAAGATGTGGATTCAGTAGGTCTGGGGTGGAACCCAGGAATCTGCATTTTTAATTAGCAGTCTGGTGACAGTGAGGCATGTGGTTCATAAACGATATTGAAAAAAACTGCGTTATACTTCAATGAAATTTTTTCCAGACTCGGGGAAGGTTAGGCTCTGAGATGGAAGGTTCAGACTCCTCAAGGGAAGAGCTGAGGGAGGAGAGAAGGGAGGGAGAAGGCCAGACCTACCTGGGCCAGGGGGATGACCCTCTCCATGCGGAGCATGCGGTCCCGCAGGGCCTGCAGCTCCCGGTCCTTGCTGCTGTTCTGCAGCTTCACCTCCTGCAGAATGCCCGTCAGCTTGTCGATGTGGGCCCGGAGGTCCTCCACCTCTGCCCCTCGGGCTCCCTCCTCACTGCCACCACCACTGCCAGGTCCACCTCCTTCCTCCTCGCCCACAGTGTCCCAGACATCCCGGGCCACGGCCCTCCAGGCATCTCCAGGGCCCTCCGGCTTGCCATAGGTGCGACACAGCTCCCGCATCTTGAGGGCGGCCAGGGCCTCAATCTCAGCCCGCCCGTGGCGGAAGTCAGCCAGGGCCACCTCGTAGCAGATCTCTTTCACGGCCTGCATCTTCAGGTCAGCCATGGTGGCCCAGCGGGGGTCTTTGCCCTGCAGCCTCCGTCGCTGGGGGATCTGATAAACCCTGCGAGGGGCCCTGCGCTTGCCACTGCTGGGCAGGCCACAGCGTTTGACAATGGTCTGGACTGTGGTGGGCGGCAGCTGCTCTCGCAAGGAGGAGATGAGTCGCCAGCTCTCTTCACAGGAGCGCTTGTCAGAGTCATCCCCGCTGTCTGAGTCCGCATACTGGGGCCAGAGAAAGAGGAAGAGAGGGCTAAGGACATCCAGAGTCCATGTGTCACTAAGGACACTGGAAACGCACCCATCAGGGAGCCTGGGTTCAAGTCCTGCTCCATCCCGACAGCACACCCTTGGGCAGACTGCTTAACCTCTGCTCCTCTAGACAACAGAGATAATGATGGTATCTACCTCCCAGATCTATTTAGAGTACTTAGAACCATGGCTGGCACGGAGAAAGTTACCGTAACTATTAGCTGTAGCTAATCAAGTGTGGAACTTTGTGAAAGACTTAAAAGACCACGGAGGGGTGGTGGCTCATGCCTACAATCCCAGCACGTTGGAAGGCCAAGGCAGGAAGATCGCTTGAGCCCAGGAGCTGAAGACCAGCGTGGGCAACGTAGTGAGACCACCATCTCTACAAAAAAAAAAAAAAAAACAAAACAAAACAAATGTAGCCAGGCACGGAAGTGCACACCTGTAATCCCAGCTACTCAGGAGGTTGAGCTGGGAGGATTGCTTGAACCCAAGGAGTTCGAGGCTGCAGCGAGCTATGATCAAGTCACTGTACTCCAGTCAGGGTGACAGAGCAAGATCCTGTCTCAAAAACAAAACAGAAAGTCCACGGCCAGGCGCGGTGGCGCATGTCTGTAATCCCAGCACTTTGGAAGGCCAAGGCGGGCGGATCACGAGGTCAGGAGTTCAAGACCAGCCTGGCCAACATGGTGAAACCCTGTCTCTACTAAAAATACAAAAATTAGCCGGGCGTGGTGGCGGACTCCTGTAATCCCAGCTACTGGGGAGGCTGAGGCAGGAGAATCGCTTGAAACCAGGAGGCAGAGGCTACAGTGAGCTGAGACTGCCCCACTGCATTCCAGCCTGGGTGACAGAGGGAGACTCCGTCTCAAAAAAAAAAAAAAAGAACAATCTTAAAAGCAACACAGGTGGTACTTGGATATGGTGAAAATCATAAACTTGGCACGATCAACTGGAGTATGGGAAACCCTGGTCAACTGGAGAAATCTTCCTTCTTCCTCACAACAGATTCCTCCTATAGTCACATCTCTCTCCTGGCTTTTTCCTCTCGGATCCTTCCCCTTACCCCATGCCCACTTCCTTCCCACTCTGGCTCTGCAGTGAGCACTGCACTCGGACTCAGGCTTGCCGCTCATCCGCCCGTCAGCCCATCTCCAGCTCCTGCTGCCCCTCACCAGTCGCTGCTGCTCCAGCAGAAGATCGGCTTCTTCCTTTTCTTTCCGGTACTGATTCTCCAGATCCTGCAGCCTGGGATTGGGCGGGGAGGGAAGGAAGAGCAACCTTGGTGAGGTACCTGACAAGAGGAGGACACGGGCCCAGAGGCCTGGGAGGGCTGGCCTAGAGGGCCGTGGGGCACGTGGGCATCCCCCTCGCACCTCTTCTCCATTTCCAGCTTGATATCGATGCCTTGCTGCTCCAGCAGTTCCTTCTGGGCAAAGTTCCAGTCGACTGGCTCAGAGGGCGGTCCTGGGGGTGGGGGGACCCCTCGTTCCCGTTCCAGCCTCGCCTGCTCCGGGTGGTTGAAGCGGAAAACGTGGTTCTTTCCCATCACAATCCTATTCCCTAGAGATGGGAGGAGGGAAAAGTAAACTCTCTCCCCAACAGCACCAAACCCATCCCTACACCCAAGGCAAAGAGGATCTAGCACAGGGGCTGTGACACCCTCTCTTCCATCACCCCAAGTCTGAGGGCAGTTGGAGCCTATGCTCCCCTGGCTGACACCCAGGGACCAACTCCATTCCTGTCAGCCAAAGGGAATTGCGAGAGCTTGGCATCCTCTTCCTGTTCCCTGGGGCAGCAGGAGAAACCAAGACCTGACTCCTTGACCTTCGCTTCCCAGTTCCTTCTTTATATCCCTGTGCTATTTCTGATGTATTTCAGGGTCCCTGTGCTATTTCTGATGTATTTCAGGGTCCTCCTCTAGGATGCACCCAGAAGGCCCTCCCTTGAGACTTCCTCCACACAGCCAGGCCCCAGAACCCTTACTCTGCGACACATTTTATACCTGACTTCAGCACCAGCGGCTCCGTCACAAGCTTCCCATTCACATATGTCTCAGCTCCTTCACAAGGCTCCAGAGTGACCACCACTGAACGGAAGGGCAGAGGAAGGGGAAAAATTAGACCCTGGAGGAAGGTGGGTCATGGTCACAGATTCCCACCTTGCCTTACCCTGAAAAACCACACATGCACCACCAGTCCCACCCCCAGTACCTGTGGGGGGTGCCATGGCCCCTCTGGTGGCAGGCAGCACGGGAAAGGAAGAGCAGAAGGAGGGTTAGAGCCCCAACTACAATTCCCAGAAGCCTCTGCAGTGGCTCCTGACTCACCCACCTCTACCCTCCCCAGCAGCAGCTTCGAAAACCAATAATTGCCAAAAGGATTCATTCCTCATGTTTAACTGCTCAGAGGCCCTGTCATTTCTGCCTTCCAGATGTCCATTCCTACCTTTCCCACTGACGTTATCCCTGGTGGGGCCTGGGTTTCTCCAGCAGGCTTGTAGCCCACCTCTCTGCCTCATGCATCTTGCAAACTGCTGCCTGACTCACCTTCTCAAGACACAGCTGACATATGACAAGAGAAAGTCAACCCAACCCAAACATCCATCAAGCTGCTCCTCAGTACAAATCACTGAGCCTGCCAGTTTCTGGGGACACGAAGATGCATGAGGCAACTCCCTGCCCTCAAGGAGCAGTGGCCATTGCCACAGAGGAACCCTGGTTTCCCAAAGGCCCAGGCCCTGCAGCTCCTTAGCCAGGGATGCTGAACAAGTCAATTTAACTTCTGTGATATTCTATAAGATGGGATAATGAAGTCTGAATGAAGAGTTGTTAGAAGGCCCAAATAAGTAAACTATAAAATAACATGCAAACGTTTTATTATTATAATACTTATACTAGAAGTAATAGAGAAACACAGAAACTGGGATGAACTATAACATCAGGCAGGGACGGGGAGAACGGATGCTGCTGGGAGAACAAGGAGAGCAGAGGACTCAGCTTAGGGGCAGAGGACAGGAAATGAGCCAATGCAAAGAGAGACTCAGAAGACGATGGGGAGAGAGGCAGCCAAGGGTATCACGGTGGCTCAGGGAAACGGCGGCAGCAGGAATGGACAGCAGGACGGGATGCGGGTGCCTAGAGGGGGTGCCATCTATCCCCACCTTTTCTTCATTTCCCATCATGCCCCAAAATTCATTTATTGACTTAAACCCAAATATACCACACTCCTACTATCTTCCAAACACTATTTTGTTAGGTCTTAGAAATACAGTGGTGATATAAAACAAAAAATTCCTGCTCTCATAGACCTTACTTCTAGGTAGTAAGACAGACAATAAACAAGATAATCTAAAGTCATTTAATCGTGATGGTTTTTTTTTTTTTTTTTTTGAGATGGAGTTTCGCTCTTGTTGCCCAGGCTGGAGTGCAATGGTGCGATCTTGGCTCACTGCAACCTCTGCCTCCTGGGTTTAAGCAATTCTCCTGCCTCAGCCTCCTGAGTAGCTGGGATTACAGGTGCCTGCCACCACACCCAGCTAATTTAGTATTTTTAGTAGAGATGGGGTTTCTCCATGTTGCCCAGGCTGGTCTCTAACTCCTGACCTCAGGTGATCCACCCACCTCAGCCTCCCAAAGTGCTGGGATAACAGGTGGGAGCCACCGCACCCGGCCAGATGCCATTTATTAAAACTAAAAAAAGAGGGAAAAAAAGGCATTTGGCCGGATCTCGGCTCACTGCAAGCTCCGCCTCCCAGGTTTACGCCATTCTCCTGCCTCAGCCTCCGGAGTAGCTGGGACTACAGGCGCCCGCCACCTCGCCTGGCTAGTTTTTTGTACTTTTTTAGTAGAGACAGGGTTTCACCGTGTAGGCCAGGATGGTCTCGATCTCCTGACCTTGTGATCCGCCCGTCTCGGCCTCCCAAAGTGCTGGGATTACAGGCTTGAGCCACCGCACCCGGCCCTCTATTAATATTTTTAAAAGTAGATAATCTAAAGTCCTCTCTAAAAAAGGGAGTTGGGTTGGGCGCAGTGGCTCATGCCTATAATCCCAGCACTTTGGGAGGCCGAGGCAGGTGGACTGCTTGAGCTCAGGACTTTGAGACCAGCCTGGGCAACACATTAAAACCCTGTTTGTACAAAAAGTATGAAAATTAGCCAGGTGTGGTGGTGCAGGTCTGTAGTTCCAGCTACTCAGGAGGCTGAAGTGGGAGGATCGCTTTAACCCGGGAGGTTGAGGCTGCAATGAACCATGATCGTGCCACTGCACTCTAGCCTGGGCAACAGGGCAACACCCTGTCTCAAAAAATAAAAATGAAAATGAAAATAAAAAGAGGGTATAGGTGTAATGGCAGGTAAGTGGGGCTGGGTGAGAAGACTGCTCCAGCTTGGCCCAGGCAGCCTCACCCTGAACCCATGATAATCTGACAGTCCAGGGCAGCGTTCACAGCACAGCCCCTGGTGCCTTCCATCCTGTGTCTGAATCTGGTTCTGCCATTTTGTGTGCTAGTTTGCAAATCACCTAACCCCCGAGAGTCTCAGTTCTCTCACCTGTGAGCTGTGTGAGAAAATGCAGATGCACAGAGTAGATGGTTAGTAAAAACCACTCTTCTACATCTGTACCTGTCTGTGCTGCCCCGTCTTCTCTGCCTGTCTCTGGCCAGGACTTAAATCTGCTGTTAAGAACCAAGGCCCAGGCCGGGCACGGTGCCTGTAATCCCAGCACTTTGGGAGGCTGAGGCGGGAGGATCACAAGGTCAGGAGTTCAAGACTAGCCTGACCAACATGGTGAAACCCTGTCTCTACTAAAAATATAAAATTAGCCGGGCGCGGTGGCTCACGTCTGTAATCCCAGCACTTTGGGAGGCCGAGGCGGGAGGATCATGAGGTCGCGAGATCGAGACCATCCTGGCGAACATGGTGAAACTCTATCTCTACTAAAAATACAAAACATTGGCCAGGCGTGGTGGTGGGCACCTGTAGTCCCAGCTACTCGGGAAGCTGAGCCAGGAGAATGGCTGAACCCAGGAGGTGGAGCTTGTAGTGAGCCGAGATCGCGCCACTGCACTCCAGCCTGGGTGACACAGCAAAACTCCAATTCAAAAAAAAAAAAAAAAAATACATATATATATATACATACACACACACACACACACACACATATATAACAATTAGGGCTGGGTGTGGTGGCTCACACCTGTAATCCCAGCACTTTGGGAGTTCAAGGCGGGCAGATCACCTGAGGTTGGGAATTCGAGACCGACCAACATGGAGAAACCCTGTCTCTACTAAAAACACAAAATTAGCCAGGTGTGGTGGCACACACCTGTAATCCCAGCTACTCAGGAGGCTAGGCAGGAGAACTGCTTGAACCCGGGAGGTAGAGGTTGCAGTGAGTCAAGATCATGCCACTGCACTTCAGCCTGGGTGATAGAGCAAGACTCTGTCTCAAAAAAAAAAAAAAAAAAAAAAAAAAAAGCTAACCATACAGGCCCCAGGTCCCTCGTTCCCTGGAACGTGTTAGGCCAAGCACTCCTAGGTCTCTGAGGCACAATGCACACACCAGGTCCAAGCTGACAGACGGCACATGTGTACCATGTCCTGCCTCCCTGCCCAACTCATTTTCACAGAGACTTTGCTTGAGTTTATGTGAACCCAAATCATTCTATTTTTTTTAAAGTGTCAGAACTAAAACAAACTGGCGACCTCAAAATACACCTCAGCAGGTGCAGTGGCTCATGCCTGTAATCCCAGGGCTTTGGGAGGCCGAGGCAGGCAGATCACCTGGGGTCAGGAGTTTGAGACCAGCCTGACCAACATGGTGAAACCCCGTCTCTATCAAAAATACAAAAACAGCCTGGCGTGGTGGCCCATGCCTGTAATCCCAGCTACTCAGGGGGTTGAGGCAAGAGAACCACTTGAATCTGGGAGGTGGGGGCTGCAGTGAGCCAAGATCATGCCACTGCACTCCAGTCTTGGGAAGACAGCGAGACTCCATCTCAAAAAAAAAAGGCCGGGCGCAGTGGCTCACGCCTGTAATCCCAGCACTTTGGGAGGCCGAGGCAGGCAGATTATCTGAGGTAAGGAGTTCGAGACCAGCCTGACCAACATGGAGAAACCCCGTCTCTACTAAAAACACAAAATTAACCAGGCATGGTGGTGCATGCTTGTAATCCCAGCTACTCAGGAGGCTGAGGCAGGAGAATCGCTTGAACTCGGGAGGTGGAGGCTGCAGTGAGCCCAGATAGCGCCACTGCACTCCAGCCTGCATGACAAGAGCAAAAACTCCGTCTCAAAAAAACAAAAACAAAAAGAAAAAGAAACCTCGGCAATCGTAGCTGGATTAAAGCAGGTTTTTCACAGGGATAAGTTCCGATATTCAAATACAGGTTTTTATTTAAAAAGGATCACGATGCTTGTTTTTTTTTTTTTTTTTTTGAGACGGAGTCTTGCTTTGCCGCCCAGGCTGGAGTGCAGTGGCCGGCTCTCAGCTCACTGCAAGCTCCGCCTCCCGGGTTCACGCCATTCTCCTGTCTCAGCCTCCCGAGTAGCTGGGACTACAGGCGCCCGCCTCGTCGCCCGGCTAGTTTTTTGTATTTTTTAGTAGAGACGGGGTTTCACCGTATTAGCCAGGATGGTCTCGATCTCCTGACCTCATGATCCGCCCGTCTCGGCCTCCCAAAGTGCTGGGATTACAGGCTTGAGCCACCGCGCCCGGCCGATGCTAGTTTTCATTAACAAGATCAAGAAGGGCAGGATCTTCTCTTCAGCAAAATCCCACCCTCTGGCTCACCAGTGTTCCATTTCTTTTTTCTTCTTCTTCTTTTTTTTTTTGAGACGGAGTCTCACTCTGTCGCCCAGGCTGGAGTGCAGTGGCCGGATCTCAGCTCACCGCAAGCTCTGCCTCCCGGGTTTACGCCATTCTCCTGCCTCAGCCTCCCGAGTAGCTGGGACTACAGGCGCCTGCCACCTCGCCCGGCTAATTTTCTGCATGTTTTAGTAGAGACGGGGTTTCACCATGTTAGCCAGGATGGTCTCAATCTCCTGACCTTGTGATCCGCCCGCCTCGGCCTCCCAAAGTGCTGGGATTACAGGCGTGAGCCACCGCGCCCGGCCAGTGTCCCATTTCTACCTTGGGACCCTCACCAGTTCCTAAGCATGCAGTAGTCTGCCCTCTCAGGGTGAGTGCAGAGGGCCGGGCCTGGGGTCTTCCTCCATTCATACCATGAGCCTGAAGCCCCTCTGAGGACAAGACCACATCCCCGCTTTATATGGCCGCACTCCCTGGTGCCCGACCCAGACCTCTGTGTTCAGTGTCTGGGGTGGAACATGGGGGCCTCTCTGTCTCCCTGTCTGGCCTCTCTCATCCCCTCAGCCATTACCTTCTCCATCTGGCTGGGGGATGCTCCGGAAGAGACAGTGTTGCTCCCGAATGAACTGTCCGGTCAGCTTGATGTCCACATCTACCTGGCCGACCCTGGGGAAGCAGCGGCCAACGTGTGTGAGCATACGCCAGACTTTAACCAAGCCCTGAACACTAGTTTATCCAACTCAATGAGCCAAGCAAATTACTCCCATTTCACAGATGAGGAAGCAGAGGCTCAGGGAGGAGAACTGGTATGCCCAGGGTCATTCCGGTGGGCAGTGGAGATGCTGGGATCTGAGCCCAGGTCTGCCTGACTCTGAAGCCATGCTCTTAGTCACCAAGTTATACAGGAAAGGGGAAAAGCAAACCTGGGAGAAAGGGGCACCCTCAGCCACAGGCCTCCACCCATCCTTAGGCTGATGATCCTGAGAGCTCACTCCCTACCCACGATGCTCATCAAGGACAGCCACAAATGCCTGTGGTGGGAGGAGAAGGGCACCCTCACCCTTTTAGGGCAAGCACCGAGCCCCCAGGACTTCGTAATACCAGCCCAAGGAGCCACCTGCCTTTAGCTGCCCAGCCCTCAACCACACAGACCAGGCCGTGTTTCCCTTCTCCCACCCCCAGGGAAGGCCCTACCAAGGGAGGCCAAGGCAACGGCATCAGGGGCTAAGAATGCAGGGGTCTACGTTTCCCAACTCTCCTGCCCCAGCAAACAAGGATGTCTCGCCCCAACCAAACTGGCAGGTGGCGGCAAGACAACCACTGGGAAGGCAGCTCAGCGACTTCTCTTGAAGCTGGGAGAGCATGCAGGGCTGCGGAGGCAGCTGTTTAGAGATCGGAGGTATCTCCAGGGACCACCAGGGAAGGGAGACACCAATGTGGCCAACCCCCTGCAGCCATACCCCAAAAGCAGAGGCTGCCCCCTAGGTTGCTGGGTACACGCTACCTGGTGACGCCATCTTTGATGTGGTAGAGCAGACACTCAGACATCAGAGGGTCTTCGTTCAGGTTCACCAGGTGGGGAGTCTAAGGTGGGAGAGAAAGGTGGTCAGGGGGAGCCAGCCAGGGCTGCTATGGAAAGGAAGAAACGGAGCGGTGGAAGGAGACACCCCTCCAGGCCTGGCACTGCCAGCTGCATCCCCTCACTCTGGAGAGCTCTCTTGCCCTCTGTGCTCCTCCCATGGTCATCCTTCCACCCTGAGGATCATATTGGTTCTTTGGTTCCCACCTCTCACACCAGCCACCTTCGGCACAGCCTGATCCACCCTCTCCTCACACAAGGGGCCTACAAAAATTGCCCCACCCACCCAGCTGTGTCCTGGTCAGCAACCCTTCCCAAGGCCTGTCTCTTCAGGAGCACTCGACCCACCAGGCTCCCTGACCAGAAGTCCCGGACCCCCCTGCATTTTCTTCTTCTTCCCTATATTCCTCTGTCTCAGGTCCCATCATTTCTTTCCTCAAAATGTACCTTGCAGCTTCTGGAGAGTTGGGGGAGACTGAGTGAGCAGACCGGTGCTCCCCACCTTTCATCAACCTTGAATTTCCTACACACATGAATTACTTTCACAATTTAAAAATAAAAAGTGTCGCTTCAACTTAAAAGCAAATGGAACAAACATGTTTCTTGAAGCGGACTCCCTGACTCTTCCCCAGTGACTACCTCTCCCTGGACTGCTTCACCTCAAGCCCGGGTCCCTGCAGTGCCTGCCTGGGGCTGTCCTTGCCTGAGCCCCCCAGCAAAGTCCGTCCTGAGTGACTGTCATGCTGCTCTGTGCTGAAAACCCAGCCCATTCCCTTCTCCCAAAGCACCTTCTCCTGACTTGAATCTGTTACAACAGCCCTGCCCTTGCTGGGCAATACTCTGGGTGGCATACAGGCCTTGCTGCCTCTGTACCCGTTCATGCCACTGCTGCCACACCTGAGGAAGTCTCCCTTCCTGCCAGCTGCTGCCCCTTACACACCTGTCCATCCCTGGGCACCACCCTGTCCCAGGCCCACCTGCCTTCCTGCCACCCCTCAGGTCTCCCAGCTTCCTGCCCACACCTCGCTATGGCCATGCCTTTGCGTCTCCGCTGAGACCTCTCCAGCTGGAACCCCAGGCCCGCAGGACTTGAGCCTGCTTTTTCCCCTGACATCCCTGGGCCTCCTCCACGTCCCGGCTCTAGTCCATCTGTCCAAGCCCCCCTCCCAGGCTTCTCTCCCAGGCTCTGGACTTCCACTCAGCGAACCCCTGAGCACTCACTCCAAAGCAGGCCTCCTGTGTCCCTGACCGCCAGTGTCCCCAACAACAGCCCCCCTCCCACCCTGCCCCCACCTGCCAAAATCATTCACTTCCTTCACATTCCTCCCAGTCTGTCTGAAATGTACCTTCCTCCAGGAAGTTTTCCTGGGCCTTCCATCAGAACACAAGACCCCTGCCTCTGCTGCAGAAGGACTAACTGTGGCCTTTCCACCTCACCCTGGTGAAGCACTAGGCGGGGTACAGAGATGAGTCAAGCCCAGGCACTGCTGTCCAGTCAGTCAGGAAATCAGAGTCAGCTAGGGGAGGTGAGGCTTGGCGTGGAAACACCATTACAAGTGGGACACGGATGCCTCATGGGGGAGTTTCTGATCGTCTCATGCTCTTGCTTAAGTTCATTTGTTCATTCATTTGTTCCCAGGGGGTTGAGTGCCTCTGTGTTCTGGGAGGGACTCACATGCAAAGAGGAACAAAGTGAAGAACTGTGGGATTTCAAGGGGACCAGGACTTAACGGAAGGGCAACGCGGGAGCCGGCCTTTGAGGACGAGGAGGGCGTGGACATGCACAAGGGAGAGCTCTTGCTCCAGGAGAAAGCAGCCGGACAGAAGCACGGAGGCAGAAAGCACAGGGTAGAGAAGGGAAACAGCATGGAGTCAAACCTGTTTCTCTGGGAGCCACCTGAACACTCAAGAGCCCAAAGCTGTGTCCCCCCCGGGTGTCTGTGTATCCTGTGCATCCGCCCTTTGCCCAAGTGCTCCAAGGATCACTCCTGCGACACTTCTCCTGAGGGACACCCATGTCCTTCCCTGCGCTGCAGTGTCAGGCCTGCTCTGGGACTGGCAAACACTGATGGGCTCCCGAAGCGGAAAGCAATCCATCCCTGGGAGAGGGAACACGATTTGGGGCAGTGCTTTTCAACTTTTTCTTCAGCCCTATAACTCTTTGTTCAAAATGACACCCTTCTCTAGAAGCCGAGGACATCAAGCAGATAAGCAAGAAGCCGCTCAGGCCCAGGGTGGGGGTGGGAG
The DNA here is from genome assembly GCF_007565055.1 of Rhinopithecus roxellana. Classification (NCBI taxonomy): domain Eukaryota; kingdom Metazoa; phylum Chordata; class Mammalia; order Primates; family Cercopithecidae; genus Rhinopithecus; species Rhinopithecus roxellana. The sequence continues at coordinate 45,760,803 of NC_044567.1, forward strand.
CCCCGGGGTCTGGTCCTGTCCCTCTCCTCAGCCCCTGAGAAGGAAGCTCAGAACCAGGTTTGAATACCACAGATTCAAGCAATCCTTAGCCCCAGTGAGGGTGGGTCTTAGCAAGAGGGGACTCCCTCCAAGACAAACTACAGTCGTTTTCCTCTAGGACCCAACCATTCCCTGTTTGAGCTATCCACACCAAACCCATTTCCCCCATGAGTCTAACAGTTCTCTCTTCTGGCTTCAGACCACATGGCTTTCAAACATGAGAATAGTTCTTCTTTTTGTTTTTGAGACGGAGTCTCACTCTGTCGCCCAGGCTGGAATGCAGTGGCATGATCTTGGCTCACTGCAAGCTCCGCCTCCCGGGTTCACGCCATTCTCCTGCCTCAGCCTCCCCAGTAGCTGGGACTACAGGCGCCACCACCACCACGCCTGGCTAATTTTTTTTTTTTTTGTATTTTTAGTAGAGATGGGGTTTCACCATGTTAGTCAGGCTGGTCTTGATCTCCCGACCTTGTGATCCGCCCATCTCGGCCTCCCAAAGTGCTGGGATTACAGGCGTGAGCCACCATGCCGGGCCCAACCACATGGCTTTCAAACATGAGAATAGTTCATTCTCACCACCTTGAGAAAAATGTAAAAGTGAACTACCCTAAGACAACTTCTCACCAATTGCACTGGCAAAGAGAAAAGTCTTATTAAGCCAGAATGTGGAAAAGGGTGAGGGGAAATGGGCTCTCTTGTATGTTACCCTTGGGAGTATAAATTGGTATGGTTATAATCTTCAGAGGGCATTTTGGCAACATAGATTAAAATTTTACATGGCTACCATTTGATTCAAAATCTACACTTCTAGGAATCTGCTCTACAGACAACACATTTGCAAGACAATGCATTGCAGCCTTTTTTATAGTATCAAGGAATGGGAAACATGCTGAATGTCCATTAGTGGGAAGCTGGTTAAATACGTTATCCTACACAACAGAATACCCTGACACCGGGGAGAAAAATAAAGGAACCTTTAAAATAAGGTATACAGGCCAAGCGCAGTAGCTCACACCTGTAATCCCAGCACTTTGGGAGGCCAAGGCTGGCACATCATTTGAGGCCAGGAGTTTGAGAATAGCCTGGCCAACATGGCAAAACCCCATCTCTACCAAAATACAAAAATTAGCCTGGCGTGGTGGCGGGTGCCTGTAATCCCAGCTACTCGGGAGGCTGAGGCATGAGAATCACTTGAACCTGGGAGGCAGGGTTTGCACTGAGCCGAGATTGTGCCACTGCACTCCAGCCTGGGTGACAGGGTGTGACTCTATCTCAAAAATAAGTAAATAAAATAAAATAAGCTATGCAACTATAACTATTAAGAGAGACCGTGAATGTGTGCAAATGTGTATAGTTCTATATAACACATATCTGTACATGTATTATAACATCCCCTAGACAGCATTTCTAGGAGAACATTTTTTTTTTTTTTGAGACGGAGTCTCACTCTGTCACCAGGCTGGAGTGCAGTGGCGTGATCTCTGCTCACTGCAACCTCTACCTCCCGGGTTCGTGCCATTCTCCTGTCTCAGCTTCCCTAGTAGCTGGGACTACAGGCGCCCACCACCATGCCTGGCTAATTTTTTTTTATCTTTAGTAGAGACGGGGTTTCATCATATTAGCCAGGATGGTCTCAATCTCCTGACCTCGTGGTCCGCCTGCCTCAGCCTCCCAAAGAGCTGGGATTACAAGTGTGAGCCACCGCACCCAGCCCAAAGAGAATATATTAATAACTCATAATGGGCTGGGCACAGTGGCTTACACCTGTAATCCCAAGACTTTGGGACTCCAAAGTGGGTGGATCACGAGGACAGAAGTTCAAGACCACTCTGGCCAACACAGTGAAACCTCATCTCTAATAAAAATACAAAAACTTAGCTGGGTGTGGTGGCGTGCACCTGTAATCCCAGCTACTCAGGAGGCTGAGGCAGGAGAATTGCATGAACCCGGGAGGCAGAGCTTGCAGTGAGCCAAGATCATGCCGTTGCACTCCGGCCCAGGTGACAGTGTGAGACTCTGTCTCAAAAAAAAGAACTCATAATGAAGGCTGCCTCATAATGAAGGCTGAACTCATAATGAAGTTCCCCTCTTAAGAGGGGAACTTAAGGGTGGGAAGGATGGAGAGTTACTTTTTTTGTTTTCTGTAACAAAATGCTGTAAACGGAGAGACTTTTCACTGTACACACCCTTTAGAACTATTAGAATATTCTGGCCGGGTGCGGTGGCTCAAGCCTGTAATCCCAGCACTTTGGGAGGCCGAGATGGGTGGATCACGAGGTCAGGAGATCGAGACCATCCTGGCTAACACGGTGAAACCCCATCTCTACTAAAAAATACAAAAAACTAGCCGGGTGTGGTGGTGGGCACCTGTAGTCCCAGTTGCTCGGGAGGCTGAGGCAGGAGAATGGCGTGAACCCGGGAGGCGGAGCTTGCAGTGAGCTGAGATCCGGCCACTGCACTCCAGCCTGGGCGACAGAGCGAGACTCTGTCTCAAAAAAAAAAAAAAAAAAAAAAAAGGCCGGGCGCGGTGGCTCAAGCCTGTAATCCCAGCACTTTGGGAGGCCGAGACGGGCGGATCACGAGGTCAGGAGATCGAGACCATCCTGGCTAATACAGTGAAACCCCGTCTCTACTAAAAAAAAATACAAAAAAACTAGCCGGGCGAGGTGGCGGGCGCCTGTAGTCCCAGCTCCTCGGGAGGCTGAGGCAGGAGAATGGCGTAAACCCGGAAGGCGGAGCTTGCAGTGAGCTGAGATCCGGCCACTGCACTCCAGTCCGGGCGACAGAGCGAGACTCCGCCTCAAAAAAAAAAAAAAAAAAAAAATTCTCTCTGGTGTGTATTACCTTTATAAGAACAATTAAAAACAAAACAAGAACCCCCTTCTTTGGTCTCCAGGCTTTGGCAGGTGGCATCTCTGCAAGCTCTCCAAGGAACAAACCTCCACCCCACCAGTCTCCCACTCCTTTCTGCTTTTTCTCCATCCTTGCGACCATGGTGGAAGTGGCCCAGCTCCAGGTATACTAAGGTGGCTGGAAGCCACGCTGAGAGCGCCTGTAGCCCCTCTCTCCACCTAGATGTGGCTGGGTCCCAGAAGAGTCTGGCTCCTTCAGAAGGACCCCAAAGCCCAGGGTACCCAGCTCCAGACAAGACCCCAGACAAGCAGCCTGGCCTGCTGCCCACAGCTCTCTCACTCCCTCACTGTGGCTTGGGCCAGGCAAGGCAAAACCCCTCTCCTCTTTTCAGAACAGGGGTTCAGTGATCCCTGCTTGCTTAGTCCCCCACACGGACCTGACTTTACAAAACAGAGAAGAGCCTTGTTCTGATAACCCATCACCTCTTCCAGGCAGCCCCCAGTGACCCTATCAGGCCCAGAGCACAGTGTATCTGATTTAGGGCCTGATCCTCTGCTGCTTCACACCATGGTCCAACGGGCTGGGCTGGTTCCCTGGTGGAACTGGAAGTTCATGCTCTGCTCAAACTGGCCTCTGCACCATCCCTTCATTGGTATGCACCAGTACAGCGGGGTGGCTGTCTATAACCAGTGTCCTTTCTGACTGGTCAGTCCCTCTGCCGGATGGTTATTAATATTTTGAGTATCATTCCTGCCTCCACCTGAGCCTGACCTCTCCTGCCCTGCTCCTTCCTTCCTTTCAGCAAAGATTTATTAGGCACCTAAAACCTGGCGGCAGGCACGCGTTGGGCACTGGCATGTCCCACTCACCCCAACACGTACCCCAGGCTGTTCAACCTCATGTCGGCCCTACTCCTCCATACCCCCCAGGTCCTGTCCATCTTTCAGGTTCCACTTTCCAAACCACCTTCTCCAGGAAACCAGTTGCAGCATAGCTCCAAGCCACATGGGTGCCTCCATCTATAACCAACCCCTCACTGCAGGGCAACCACTGTTTTACAGCACAGTGCTTACACCTCCTCTATTCCCTTTAGTCTAGTCTTTCCAAGTTATCCTTTTGAAAATAGATTCCTTTAGTTATCTTTTTAAGCATGCACAGAATACAAAACTCAAATGATACAAAAGCATGCACAGTGCCTCAGTCTCTATCCCAACCAACCTCCGATTTCCCAGGTCCTCTCCCTCTCCTGAGGCTGACTGTCAAGTGGCTGGAGGGAAAAGGCAGGGATGACTAGACAACACAGAGAGGAGGTGGCAGGGTGGGGACAGAAATGATGGAGGGACAAGCCAGGGACCTCAAAGGGAGCGATCAGGGACAGCATTCACTACCCTGCACCTGCTGCCTCTTTTCTAAGCATCCAGAGGCTCTCCAGGCCTCCTCGCCCGATTCCTCACTCACCTTCTTTGGAGAGAAGACGCCCACAGTTCCCCCATCCTCCCGGACGGCCACCCCCATCTCAGCCAGCAATGCTTCTCTGTGGGCAGAGGAGAGGCAAATGTCAGTCTTACCTTCACTGCCCGTGACCTCCTTCCCTGTGGGACCTGATCTCCCTCGCGGCCTCCAACTCCTCCCAGGACCCCAGCAGTCAGCCCTCACACCTCTCCATCCTCAAGGCTTCTGTCTTGCGTAGTTTTTCCTCCCACGTCTCGTTCAGCTCAGCTATTATCTTCTCTGTCTCCTGGGAGTATAAGGGTGGGTAGGTTTCAGGATGGTCTGGGACAAGCAGACCCAGGGTAGGGACAATCTACCCTGGGGCCATGCTACTCCTAGAATTCCTTCTTTCTCAAGCTTGACTTTGGAGAAGTAAACTCCCAAGAACGCCCAGACCCCCAGCCCTTGCCAGCTCCAGCTTCCCACCTGTAGCCTCTCCATGGCTTCCTCAGGCCCAATCTGGGGCTCTGAGTTGGGGGAGAATGACGGCTCCAGCTCCCCATTATGTGTGGTGGGTGATGAGGGTGAAACTGGAGCCGGGGGAGATGACACAGCTGGCAGGGCGCTTCCGACACTCCCTTCCTCCGCCTTCAGGCCTGGGAGGGAGACAGGGGAAAAAGAATGAGGCTAAGGAAAGAAGGAGCTGATGAGAGACATCCAGGAGACCAAGAGCTTCACAGAGTGGAGAGCTTGTTACTGAAGAAGGCAGCCAGTCCTTTCCACTATTACATAACTTGCACCATCAGAAAATTTTTAGGTGGGGCCAGGTGTGGTGGCTCACACTTGTAATCCCAGCACTTTGGGAGGCCGAGGTGGGTGGATCACCTGAGGTCAGGAGTTCGAGACCAGCCTGGCCAACATGGTGAAACCCCATCTCTACTAAAATACAAAAATTAGTCTGGTGTGGTGACGGGCACCTGTTATTTGGAAGGCTGAGGGAGGAGAATCACTTAAACCCAGGAAGCGGAGGTTGCAGTGAGCCGAGACCACACCATTGCATTACAGACGGGGTTTCACATTTGGTCAGACTGGTCACGAACTCCTGACCTCAGGTGATCTGCCTGATCTGGCCTCCCCAAATGCTGGGATTACAGTCATGAGCCACCATGCCAGGCCAAAACCCCCATCTCTACTAAAAACACAAAAATTAGCCAGGTGTGGTGGCGGGCGCCTGTAATCCCAGCTATTCAGGAGGCTGAGGCAGGAGAATCACTTGAACCCAGGAGGCGGAGGTTGAAGTGAGCCAAGATCGAGCCCCTGCATTCCAGCCTGGCGACAGAGCAAGACTCCGTCTCAAAAAATTAATTAATTAATTAAAAAGAAATTCTTAGCTGTGTTGAGCTGAAACTGGCCCCACGTCATGTGTGCTGGTGTTTCTAGTTCTGCCCTCTGGGATAAAAAGGTCTTACTGCTTTCTCTTCTGCAAGACAATCCTTCAAATGTTGGAAGGCAAACATCCTAGTTACCTTCTCCTTCTCTTCCCAAGAACACTCATATTCTCGGCACTGTGCCCTCAGCACCCTAACCATCTTCAATGCAATGATCTCCAGACTGAATGCAGGGCCCATTCCTGACCCAGTCAACATGGATTACACATCCTCTGACTTGGACACTGTTTCCATCACGGAGGCTGAGAATGACATGCCAGAAAGCACTCCACTGCGAACTGTGAAGCTATGGTCCACCTGGACTCTGGTGTTTTACAAGAACTTCTGTCAAGAAAGTTACAGTAGCCTAGCCTCTTCTCAACAATGACCTGTAAGTCCCGATTGCCATGTTTTCCTATAACGGTCATTAGTTCTAGGAGCCTGCCAGGTCCCTCTGGATCCTGACTCTCCCCAAGAGCATTAGTCCCTCCCTGTAACATCTGAAGACATACGTCCCCGCTCCACATCTGTGTCCACGTCACTGAGCACATGGAGGGTTTCATCGTGCGTGGTCCCTCCCTGGCTCCAGGACTGGGCAAAGGCAAGGGAGGAGGGATGGGGTGGGCCAAGGGGCATCCCTGAGCTGCCCCTCCCTGGAAACTCGACCTTCCAGAGCAGAGGCTGACAGTCCCTGAGCCATCAGTAGTTCCCGCAGCCGGGCTACTTCCTCCTGCAGCTCTCTGATCAGCCGGGCATTAGGGTCCTCGTTGATGATGGCATTGCAGCGGATTTGCTTGGTGCGGTCAGCATACCTGGGTGACAGAAGAGAAGGGTCGGTGAGGCCTGGGTGCATGGGACCCTTGGTCTGCTGTTTCTCCTTCCCTCTCTCCCAGGTCTCAAGATACTGTGGCAGGGCTCGGGCATCTCCCCCGTCTCGTCTCACGAGCAGGGTCCTGAGCAGCTTGCTGAACTCCTGGCACTTTTCCTATGCTGCCCCATCCCTGCTAGAGCCAGAAGCCACACCTGAGGGTGCTGAGAGTCTCTTCGTAATTGATGTCAGCAGGGCTCAGGGCTGCAATCATTGCTGTGCGTGAGTTCCCACCTGTGAATGGAGTGCAGGGAAAAGCTTTAGCTGAGGTAGGGGCTAAGAAAAGTCAGACCGGGTCACGGGGCTGGGGCCCACTGCCCAGGCGGGGGTCTTATAGGGTTACGGTCTGAGGTAGGGGAATCTAGTGGGGTGGAACTAACCATGACATGTGGTTGTGGGAGGGAATGAGGTCAGGGAGATACATCTGCAGGACAGTCACAGAACCATGGAAGGGGGATGAAGTCAGCAGTGCAGCAGTGGGTATGAGATCAGGGATTGGGGATCAGGGAGGGGTCATGAGTAGCCAGGTCAGTGAGGCCCTTGGCTTGGCGGGAGGGTATGGCCTTGTTCTCAGCATCGGGAAATCTTCGAAGGATGTTCCCTTTGAAGGGTCAGGGGGAGAAGTGAGACAATGGGATTTGGGATTCTTGGCATAGCAAGGGGATTTGTCAGACGTATCAGAGGAGTTTGTGGGATGTGTCAGGGTCAGCAGAGAGAGAGGAAGAGGCCCTTACCCAAATTTTCCTTGAGCAGCCAGGTGAGCACAGAGTCCCTGTAGGGGATAAAATCCGACTTCCGCTTCTTTGATTGCTGGGGAATAAAAAGGTGAAGGAGATTAGGGTGGGTCACCCCCCTTTCCCAAGCCCCTTCTCTTTCCAACACCCAGGTCTCACCATATCTGCAAGGGCCGAGATCACCTTCCCTAGAGTAGTCAGCGACTTATTAATGTTGGCGCCCTCCTGGAAAAGGATAAGGAATGTGGGGATGAGACCCTCCTCTCCCAATCCGATCCATTTCCCCTTCCCACCTCCCCGGTGAGAGTCTCATGTTCCGAATGAAGACCTCCACACACAGCCCAAAACACTGCCCCACAAACCACCCTCTGAAGCCCCTCACCTTCAGGCGCATGCCCCGGGCCCCTGAGGAGTCGGCTCGCTCGCTCCCAGCAAGGTCCACCAAACTGATCTTACTGACCTGGGGTCAGAGGAAACAGGCAGGAGATAAGGTGCAGGTGGGGGATGGGGCAGGCAAATCAGGGAAGCACCCAGCAGGAATGTGGGCAGCTGGCAAGGGCTAGAGAGAGCCAGGAGGAGGCGAGGGAGGAGGCCGGGGGAAACAGAATACATGACAACAGTGAGACGGTGGTTACTCACTCAATTACAAATAGCTACAGGCCCACCGCAGGCACGGACAAGGGACACACAGGGGATCCAAGCCCTGTCCTGGGTCTTGTAAGAACAGCCGGGTGTGGTGGCTCACATCTGTAATCCCAGCACTTTGGGAGGTTGAGGCAGGTGGATCACCTGAGGTCAGGAGTTCAAGACCAGCCTGGCCAACACGGCGAAACCTCGTCTCTACTAAAAATACAAAAAAATTAGCCAGGCCTGGTGGCACATGCCTGTAATCCCAGGTACTCGGGAGGCTGAGGCAGGAGAATCGCTTGAACCCGGGAGGTGGAGGGTGCAGTGAGCCGAGATCGCACCACAGCACCACTGCACTCCAACCTGGGCGACAGAGCAAGACCCTTAAAAAAAAAAAAAAAAAAAAGACAAGCAAACAGTAGAGGGGGACAGATTGATCTGATGGGAAAACGGGGTGGGGGTGGGGCAGGGTCATGGAAGGCCTGAGGAGGCACTCAACCCAGCATGGGCAAGGAGGGCCCAAGACCTTCTACCATGTCACTGTCCCTGTTGCCAGGGGAGGTTGCGTCCAGTGCAGGGCCGGGAGGCAGTCTCACCTTCTCCGAGTCCAGCCCAGTGAGCTGGTCATGGCAGCGCTGTGTGAAGACGATGGTAAAGACGGCATGGGATCGGCTGCTGGTCTCATTCATATTGGTGGCAGCCACAGTCCTTGGGGGCAAAGGAAGCAGTCACTGGATCTTGCCTCTCACCTTTCCAACCCTGGCCCCCTTGCCCTCTGCTCCATCAGCCTGCCTCACCGTGCTTTATTTCCACAGTCCATGAGGTCAGCAATGTCTGCGTAGGAGGTCACAGCCAACTTGGACAGGTCCTGCACGTAGGGGCCCAGGATGGGATGCTCCCGGACCCGCAGAGAACCCCGACTCTTGGGGTTCAAGAGGTCTCGTACCCGCTCACAGTAGATCTCCATATAGCTCACCTGAGTGGGAGAAGCAAATGAGAAGTAACAAAACTAGCAACAACAATGACAACGAAACCTAATCTGACTCTACTGGACATGATCCAGGTGACTGCAGCTAATACACAGTGCGAAGCATTCTGCAGATGCTAGCTCAGCGACCTGTCCAACAAGCCAGGAGGTCCGATCATTAGCATCTCCCAGACGAACATACGAAGCTGAAGGACAGAATCACTGCCCCAAAGTCACAGTTTATAACCAGCAGAGCCAGGATTAGATCCCAGGATGTCTGATTTCAGTGATGGCCCTCAGCAGTCTGGACCGCTCTCAGCTCCGCCACCAGGACCCGGGCTTACCTCCACAGAGTAGGATAGCTGAGCACTCTGGTTCTCACTAATGCGAGAGAAGAGGTCCTCACAGAGCTGGAGGGGGACACAGGGAAATACAGAGAAGCTCCTAGTTTAGGGCACACCTGAAGTATCCAGCCACAGGCCAGGCCCAGTCCCAAGTGACCCCATTTAACCCTTGCCACAGCCCTGAGGGAGGGGTTATTCCCATTTCACAGATGGGAAAACAACCTCAGAGAGGTTCCCACTTGCCCAAGAACACAGGCTAGCGTTCAGCCAGCCAGGGTGCAAACCCCAGGCGTCCTGACTCCCAAGCCTGTGTGCCAGGTTGCTATGCTGGACAGCCAGGGACAATTATGCTCAACTCTGTTATCGCAACTGGCGTTTCCACAGTTAACACTCTGCGATGGTACACAAGCCTGCAGGAGAACCATCCTCACAAATTATTATGAAACTAAGTAAAACAGTAATAAGTGGTAACACTGGCGCTCGAACCCAAGACTCACTGATGCCAAAACCTTGCTCTTCTCAATGAGGCTCGTTGCCTCCGATAGGGGCAAAGACCCTCCCACCCCAAAGGGCTGTCCAGCTTGCAGTCAACCTCTATCTCCCATCACCAGCGGCCTCAGAGCCAGGTCTCTGTTCCACAATCCTCAGACCCCAGTCCTTCCTTCTTCAAGGGGCAGCTAAAGATGTTCCTGCCCTGGCTGCCCCACCAGGTCCTAGGTGTACCTGGGGCACGATGCCCTGCTGTCCTGGCTCCTGCCGCCCCATCATGGTATAGGATTTCCCAGCCCCGGTCTGCCCATAGGCAAAGATGCACACGTTGTAGCCTTCAAAGGCGTGGAGCAGCATCTCTTCTCCAATGTCCCGATACACCTGCTGCTGAGATGCAAACTGGGGGTCCTCCGCCTAGGACAAAGCGGGGACAGAGAAAAACAGAAGGAACCCTGGATGTCTTTATCTTTTGTGTCTGTCCCAAGCGTCTTGCTTCCATCACTGATGATTCTCCAAAGGTCCTGTGTGCCCTCCCACCCTCATCATTGTCCTAATCACCCCGAGGATCCTATCCAGCCCCTGCTAGTCCTAATTACCCCAAGGGATTCTGCCTTCCTGTCATGGCCTCAATCACAGCCTAAGGGTCCTACCACCCCCATCCAGGATCATCCTCCCAATTCAGCCTGAATAATCCCCTGGGGGTCCTATTTCTCAACATGTCCCCTCCCCAGGACCTAAATCCACTATCTCTCACTGCCCTGCTCTTCCCCCAGCCCAACAACCCACCGAAGTGTGTGACCAGTAGGAGTAGTCAAAGGTGAAGCTTTTGGGGGCATCCTTGCTCTGTTTAGGATTGATGATGGCTGAGGGGCAGGAGAGGGTAAAGGAAGGAAAGTCAAGGTCAGGTACTCCCAGCCCCTGCCCTTACCCCCACCAGCCCCTGGAATCCAAGCATCCCACTCCTCACCACTGCCCTGACTCATCTCTCCCCTTTAATATTCCCCACCCCCTCCAGCCACCAAAGCTAATTTTGGCTTCCTAGGACCCGCCCCCACTGAGCTGCCTCCCTGGATTGGGCAATGGAGGGCTCCAGGCCAACATTCCCCCTCCCAGAGACTGGGAACACGGGAAAGGCCAGCCTGCCCCAGCCCCCGCCCTTACGATTAGCACCTGCTCTGTGCCCAGCACAGACCTCCTCTTAGTTTGGCCCAGCGGGACTGGCCTGTGTGGTGGGCCCGGCCTTCCCTGTCTGCCCAGCCAGGCCCCGGGGACTCACTCACAGGTGGTGTTGCCCTGCATGCTGACCACACACTTGGCATCCTGGCTGGTCTCACGGGCGTTAAAGGGTCGAACCCTCACTGCCACTTTCACCGAGGCACCAGCCATGGCTTCAGACACTCCTGCCCTCCTCAGCTGGAGGACAGAGAAAGGAGTGGTGGGGTCAGAGCCACTGGGGGGACCCAGACATTGCCTCCCAGCTTCTTCCCAGAACCAGTCTCTTCACATCTCCCCCAGAGCCACCCAGGCTCTCAAGGACCCAGCTCTGATTCCCCTGACTTTCCTCCCAAATGTCACTGTCTTGAGAGACTCCCAAAGGTATTTCTGCCTCTCTCCCCAGCCATATTCCACCTTGCAGGAACCTGGGCGGTCTCCCCCAGAGTTACCTGGCGTCCTGGCCCCAGACCAGGGGGGCTGTATCAGTTCTCGCTGCCACTGGCCCTCGTAGGGGGAGCCCCATCCTACTACTGGGACCTGGCCACACCAGCTGGGGCTCTGGGAGACACCCTGGTTGTGGGGGAAGAGTTGTTAGGAGGCACCTGTGGCTCCAGAGACCTGTCTGGGGTTCCCAGGTTGGAGGGCCAAGGTTGGGGGGAAGAGTAGGAAAAGTATGGACAGCTGCCCCTCTGGAGTGGCGGAATGCAATGTGAATCCAAGGGCAAGGACGGTGATATTTTTATTCCTCATCACTCGCAAGTGTACTGAACGTTCAGATAGAGGAGAGAGAGAGAAAGAGGCTGGACAGAGGGCAATTCAGAGAGAAGGGCACACGGGCAGAGACGTGAGGGTGGCGGGAAGAGGGAGAGGAGGGGTAGAGAGTCACAGACACCAAGAAAATGAGAGAAATAAGACAAAAGGCAAGCCTGAGGTCATGCTATAAGGAAAGAATGGGAGAGGAAAGGAGAAAGAGATACAGCACAGCAAACACAAGCTGTTAAAGAGGCAGGAACTCCGAGGCCAAAGCACAAACTGGGGGCCCACAAGAGAGATCAGAAAGGAAACTGCAAATGCAAAACCTGTCCTAAAATTCCCCACAGGGTCGGCAAGGGAGAATCCAGTTCCCACCTAAGGCCCACAACCTCCAAACCCCAAGCCGGTAGTGCGGATGGGCAAAGTCCAAGGACTGTAGGTAGGGCCCAGGACTGGGATCCACAGGGCCAGCTGTGTGGGCTTTAAGCCCCTTGCCCAGCCCCCAGCACTTCCTCCTCAGGATCCAGGACAATGGGCAGGGGAGGGTGGGGTCATCCTGTAGCCATCAGACCAATCCTCAGGGCTCCACCCTTGGGGTGCCCAGAAATACCTGTGTTTGAGGGTAGAGGATCCCTGGGGCCTCCCTGAAAGGGAGAAAGAAAAGGAAAAAGAAGCCGGCTGGCCAGTGCCAGCCCCAGCCTGGGGCTAGTGCTATGGCGTCCACTGCCCTGGGGAAGGTGCCAGGCTGGAGCCCAGGAATGTGGGTGATCGGGTGCCCACACCCTGGGAGGAGAGGCTGAGCAGCCCACGCCCACGGACAACAGGGAGGAGAACCAAGAAGAGAAATAAGGGATGCTGAGCCCCCTCCTGTGATCCCAGTGGGCCCCAAACTCCTGTCACACTGGGCCTCCCCTCACCAGCCTTCCTGGGCAGAGCATGGGAGGGTGAGGGACTGGTCTGTCCCAGGACAGGAAGGGAGTAGCTGGAATCACAGAAGCTGGCTCAGGAAGAACAGCCCTGACCCCCCAGACCCTGACCAGGGGAGGGAAGGACACTGGTGGGGACAAGCGATGGTGACGCCGTTGCTGCAGCTAATGGGACAAGGAATGGGGTGGCATGGCTGGGGGCCAGCAGGGTAAGGGAACAGAGGCAGGGACAGGGGTCAGCCGGTGCAGCTGTGAAGGAGCCGTGGGGTACAAGGAGGATACTGGGCGGCTGGGGTGGGGCCGACCGGCCCGAAAGGGAGTCTTGGGCCACCTGCACCTTGCCCACCCGGCAGTTCTCACACAGGTCACCGCCCGGCCTCTCTGGGCGGCCATGCGGACCGGTCCTCCTGTCTAGCCAGCCGGCGGCCGCCCGGGCCTGGCACCTCGCTGCGCCTCCGCGGAACAAACAGCACATGATCCCGGCTCTCGAGCCTAGATCGCGCCGCCGGACCCCGGCTCCCCGCCCCCCAACCCGGCACATTCCTCCGCGGGCGTCCCTTCCCTCCCCCTTCCCCAGCCCTCACCTCGGCGCGGCGGGGCTCCCGGAGCGGCTCGGCGGAGAGGGACAAGCTTTCCGGGAAGCGTGAGGCGGCAGCGGGAAGGATCTGGGGCCGGTTCGAAGCTGCCCCCGCCCCTCGCCGGGTCCCCGGGCGGCGGGCGGCGGACTCGCGCCCCGGGGGCGGCAGCAGTAGCGGCGCCAGCGGCCGGCGCCCGCCCGGGCAGCGCGAGCTGGGGCGGGAGCGAGGGGCGGGGGACGCGCGGGAGCGCGCGGAGGGGCGGGCGCGCGCCGTCCTGGGAAGGAGCCGGGAGCCACCCGGGCTACTCTTATTAAAGGGGCAACGGTCCCGGCCTGTGGGGCCCAGCGAGCAGGGACGCGGGGACCGAGCTGCGGACGCAGAAGGGCGAGCAGACGCCGCAACCCAGGAGGGCTGCAGACGCCTGAGGAGCAGGGAAACGTCGGGTGCTGACCCGCGGGGGCACCAAGGCCCCGGCCCAGCACATGTCGCCGCGGTTGGAGGCGCGTCCAGGGGGCGGAGCCTCCTGCCGAGGCCCGCCCAGAAGGCGGCTCCGCTCAGGCCCCGCCCTCAGGCGAGCACCGCCCGTCGGCTCCTCCCGCGGCTCGAATCGCCGTCTCTCTCCTCCCCGCCCCGCCGAGTTCTAGAATTCGCCGCGCAGCTGCTTCAGGTGCTGGGGCCAAGTGCGGCCGGCCGTGGCGCGGCTACTCGGGCGCTCTGTCCCCGCCAAGCCCTCAAGTTCGGCCGCCCCGGACGCCGCCTCAGGCCCAAACAATCCCTTCAGGCCCGGGTGCCACCTAAGGCCGGAGCTGCCCCCTCAGACCTGGGACTCCCCTCAGGCCCCAGCCTGCCGCTCATCCTGGGCCCACCACCTCGGGCCCCTCTCGGGGGACGCAGCCCCCAGTCGTCGCAGCCCCCAGGCTGGGCTGCCCGGAAGGTCCGGCCACGCCCGGTCCACCTGTCGAGGGTCCCGGTCGCCCTTTCAGGCGCCCGCCGCGCCCTTCGGCCCGGCGCTTACCTCCAGCGGGGCTCCAGGCTCCGGGCAGCCCCTCAGCCCCAGCCTGACTCTCGGGTCCTCATCCACCCTTGCAGGCCCGGGCCGTGGCTACCCCGAAGTCAACTGTGGAGGATCCTTCCTGGCTTCCTTCAGCTCTGTCCTGCCCTTGGATCTAGGTCACCCGCTTGGGCCCCACTTATCTGAGGCCGGAATGCCCCGCAGCTCCCGCTTCCCCCCCCCCCCACGCGACCCCCCGCGTTCTGCTGACCTCCCTCCGAGTCAGGACATCCCCTTTAGACCCCACTTTAGGCCCTTTCAGCTCAACTCCAACCTTTGACCTCTCTCCGCCTTTGACCTCACCTGCTTTCTCAGCCCATCCCTAGTTCCCTTGGATAAATGCTAGTTCACCTCTACAGTTCTAGCTGGCTGCTTCTGTCCTTCAGGAGCCTGCAGGCACTCTCTCCTAACTTATCTAGTTTTTTTGTTTGTTTGTTTGTTTGTTGAGACAGAGTCTTGCTTTGTCGCCCAGGCTGGAGTTCAGTGGTGCGACCTCGGCTCGTGGCAACCTCCGCCTCCTGGGTTCAAGCAATTCTCCTGCCTCAGCCTCCTGAATAGCTGGGATTACAGGTGCACACCACCACACCCAGCTAATTTTTGTAATTTTAGTAGAGACAGGGTTTCACTGTGTTAAGTCAGGCTGGTCTCGAACTTCTGACCTCAAGTGATCCGCCCACCTTGGCCTCCCAAAGTGCTGGGATTACAGTCTTGAGCCACCGCGCCTGGCTTTTTTTTTTTTTTTTTTTTCTTCTTAGAGACAGGGTCTCACTCTGAAGCCCAGGCTGGAGTGCAGTGGTGCGATCTCACCTCACTGCAGCCTTGACCTCCCAGGGCTCAGATGGTACTCCCACCTCAGCCTCCCAGGTACAAGTGCACACCACCACACTTGGCTAAATTTTTTTGTATTTTTGTAGAGAGGGGGTTTTGCCATGTTGCCCAGGCTGGTCTCAAACTCCTGGGCTCAAGTGATCCACCCACTTCCACCTCCCAAATTGCTGGGATTACAGGTGTGAGCCACTGTCCCCAGCCTTAACTGCCCTTTCTCCCCACCCCAACTGGCCTTCAGGTCATCTTTGGCTGTCCCTAATTTTAGCTATATGCAACTGACCTCCCTGCTCACCTTCCTATCCACAGGCATTCCCAACTGCCCCCTCCTTCCCTGTCACCAGTTGACCATTATGTCCACACTTAACTTTTTTTTCTTTTTTTTTTTTTTTGAGACGGAGTCTTGCTCTGTCACCCAGGCTGGAGTGCAGTGGCCGGATCTCAGCTCGCTGCAAGCTCCGCCTCCCGGGTTTACGCCATTCTCCTGCCTCAGCCTCCGGAGTAGCTGGGACTACAGGCGCCCGCCACCTCGCCCGGCTAGTTTTTTGTATTTTTTAGTAGAGACGGGGTTTCACCGTGTTAGCCAGGATGGTCTCGATCTCCTGACCTTGTGATCCGCCCATCTCGGCCTCCCAAAGTGCTAGGATTACAGGCTTGAGCCACCGCGCCCGGCCACACTTAACTTTTTAAAATTTATTTATTTTTGAGACAGAGTTTCACTCTTGTTGCCCAGGCTGGAGTGCAATGGCATGATCTCAACTCACCGCAACCTCTGCCTCCCCGGTTCAAGCAATTCTACTGCCTCAGCCTCCTGAGTAACTGGAATTACAGGCACCCGCCACCACCCAGCTAATTTTTGTATTTTTTAGTAGAGACAGGGTTTCTCCATGTTGGTCAGACTGGTCTCGAACTCCCGACCTCAGGTGATCCACCCGCCTCGGCCTCCCAGAGTGCTGGGATTACAGGCATGAGCCACCACACCCGGCCAACTTTTTTTAATTTTTTTTTTATTTTTTATTTTTTAGAGACGGAGTCTCGCTCTGTTGCCCGGGCTAGAGTGCAGTGGCCGCATCTCAGCTCATCGCAAGCTCCGCCTCCCGGGTTTATGCCATTCTCCTGCCTCAGCCTCCCGAGTAGCTGGGACTACAGGCGCCCACCACCTCGCCCGGCTAGTTTTTTGTATTTTTTAGTAGAGACGGGGTTTCACCATGTTAGCCAGGATGATCTCGATCTCCTGACCTCGTGATCCGCCCGTCTCGGCCTCCCAAAGTGCTGGGATTACAGGCTTGAGCCACCGCGCCCGGCCCAACTTTTTTTTAAAATAGAGATGATGTCTCTCTGTGTTGCCCAGGCTGGTCTCCAACTCCTAAGTTCAGGCAATTCTCACGCCCCGGCCCCTCAAAGTGCTGGGATTACAGGTGTGAGCCACAGCACCCAGTCCACACACAACTTTCACTAACCACTCATAGTTGATTCATTGAGAAGCCTCAATTCTGTCACTTCTCTTACCCCCAAATGCCTCCACCCCATCCAATCTCCACTGTCATTATTTTTCAATTTCATTGTTCCGTATTGCCAGTTGTCACTTAACTGCCATCTGTAAATTTCACTTATTTTGCACATTTAGCTTCAGAAAATTTGCTTTCTCCTTTATCTTTTTACCATATCCACTTTTCCTGTGCTCACTGTCTTCAACCTAATGTTCAATTAATAGTCCAGCACTACAAGTATCTTTTTCTTTTTTTTTTTTTTTTGAGACAGAGTCTTGCTCTGTTGCCAGGCTGGAGTGCACTGGTGCAATTTTAGCTCACTGCAACTTCCTACTCCCTGGTTCAAACGATTCTTCTGCCTCAACCTCCCGAGTAGCTGGAATTAGAGGCATGCACCACCATGCCCACCTAATTTTGTATTTTTAGTAGAGATGGGGTTTCTCCATGTTGATCAGACTGGTCTCAAACTCCCAACCTCAGGTGATCCACCTGCCTCGGCCTCCCAAAGGGCTGGGATTACAGGCGTAAGCCACCGTGCCCAGCTGCTACAAATACCTTTTAAGCTCTCTCTTTTTTTCAGCATCCATATGTTCTTTTTCCAGTCTCTACATCTGCTACTGGTCTCATCCCTACAGACATTATATGAATGAATGACTTTTTTTTTTTTGAGATGGAGTCTTGCTCTGTCCCCCAGGCTGGAGTGCAGCGGCATGATCTCAGCTCACTGCAACCTCCGCCTCCCGGATTCAAGCAATTCTTCTGCCTCAGCCTTGTGGGCAGCTGGGACTACAGACGCACGCCACCACGCCCTACTAATTTTTGTATTTTTAGTAGAGATAGGGTTTCACCATATTGGCCGGGCTGGTCTCAAACTCCCGACCTCATGATCCGCCTGCCTTGGCCTCCCAAAGTGCTGGGATTACAGGCGTGAGCCACCACGCCCAGCTGGAATGACTTCTTTTCCATTATCCTCCCAGCACCAAAAAGGAAACTAGCTACCCAGCCCAGTCCAGTCATGCAGGTGCAGGATGATGGAGGCAACCTCATCCCCTTTGCCAAGTGAGTCCTCCCACTGGGTGGGGAGCATGGGGAGGGGATGGAGGGTATATTGCATGCCTGGGTCCTTCCCTAAGAGGATTAGGAAATAAAGAAAAGGAAATGTAATGCCTGGTCTCAGGAGATTGTTGATTCATTAATTTATTCAACAAATAGTTTGAACACTACAGTGTTCCAGGGACTGTATTAGGCACTGAGGATTCAGCAATTAGCATGATAGAGGTCCTGCTCTTGTAGAGCTTACATTCTAGAGAGGGGAACACATTCTAGAATGTGTAAACAAATAAAATTTCAGCTAATGATGGGTACTATTTAAAACATAAAACACAGGGCTGGGTGTGGTAGCTCACTCCTATAATCCCAGCACTTTGGGAGGCCGAGGCGGGCGGATCACCTGAGATCAGGAGTTCGAGACCAGCCTGGCCAACTATGGCAAAACCCAATCTCTACTAGAAATACAAAAATTAGCCAGGCACAGTGGTGCTCACCTGTAATCCCAGCTACTCGGGAGGCTGAGGCATGAGAATCGCTTGAACCTGGGAGGCGGAGGTTGCAGTGAGCCAAGATTGCGCTATTGCACTCCAGCCTGGGCGACAAGAGCGAAACACCATCTCAATAAATAAATAAATAAAATTATGAGATTTGATGTGACTTTTTTTCTTTTCTTTTTCTTTTTTTTTTTTTTTTTGTGAGACGGAGTCTCGCTCTGTCCCCCAGGCTGGAGTGCAGTGGTACCATCTCGGCCCACTGCAAGCTCCGCCTCCCAGGTTCCCGCCATTCTCCTGCCTCAGCCTCCTGAGTAGCTGGGACTACAGGCACCCGCCACCGCACCCAGCTAATTTTTTGTGTTTTTAATAGAGACAGGGTTTCACTGTCGTCTCGATCTCCTGACCTTGTGATCCGCCCGCCTCGGCCTCCCAAAGTGCTGGGATTACAGGCGTGAGCCATCGTGCCTGGCCTTTTATTCTTTTTTGAGACGGAGTTTCTCTCTCTTGTCACCCAGGCTGGAGTACAATGGCGTGATCTCGGCTCACTGCAACCTCCACCCTCTGGCAGGATTCTCCTGCCTCAGCCTCCCAAGTAGCTGAGATTACAGGTGCCTGCCACCACGGCTGGCTAATCTTTTGTAATTTTAGTAGAGACGGGGTTTCAACATGTTGGCCAAGCTGATCTTGGACTTCAGACCTCAAGTGATCCACTCACACTGGCCTCCTAAAGTGCTGGGATTACAGGCGTGAGCCATCACGCCTGGCCAGTGTTAGTGTACTTTATATGTGGCCCAAGACAATTTTTCTTCTTCCAATGTGGCCCAGGAAGCCAAAAGATTGGATATCCCCCGTATAGAGCTTAGAGTCAGTGAGATCTGAGGGTCAAACTATAGCCAATCTCCACCCTCAACCCAGCTTCAATTTCCTTTCAAGGCAGAGGCCTTACCACCTTCTTCAGCTAAAGTGGTTGAGAGGACACGGCCTGAGGGAACCTGGGCAGCTTTATAGTCCCATGGAAAGATGGCCCTTGAATCCTTCGGGTGAGTAGATTGCTGTAAGGGAAGAGCCAGACCTGAGCCTACCTTGTCCTCCCCTCAGGTGTTCCAGGGTGGTCAGCCGATCTCCACCACCAAGGTTGCCTTCCCAGAGCCTCAGACTCATGCCCCAGCGTTATGGAGATGTCTTCTGGAAGAACCTTAGTCAAAGGCCCAGGTGAGTAGAGGAGAAAATGGATACCAACTGGATGTGGTCTTAACTGGATTAAACTACCATAAACCCATATAGAAATAGGCCCTAGTCCGGGGTTAATTTCCCACTGGCTGGTGGACATTGTAGCTCCTAATGATAGAAAGGAGGTTGGGAGAGATTATTAAAGAAGCAGTATGGATGGATGTGTCCCCTCTGCACTTATAGCCCCCTTTTTGTTCTTCACAGCCTCACTTGGCTGGAGGAGCAGCACATTCCACCCATGCTGGTAAGACAGACCCTCTGCCTTCAACACTTCTCTGTTAAAATTGCACCCACTGCTATCCTGTCCCAAGCTCTCCTCATTACCGCTTCCCTATGGTATTCCCCAACCAGTGCACTCCCTTTCTATGAATCAGTCATCATGTTTTCGAGATATCACAGAGGTCTTCCCAAGACCCCGGACTCCCTACCTAGTTCAATCCAAGCTCCCTTGAGAGAGCCAGTTCTTTTTTCTAGCTCTTTTTCCCCATTCTTTCGCAGAGAGCCACTGGTTGCTCCCAGCTTGGTCTGTATCCTCCTGAGCAGCTCCCACCCCCTGAAATGCTTTGGAGAAGAAAGAAGAGGAGGCCATGTTTGGAAAGAATGCAGCAGCAGGGGCTTGGGGGGGTCCCCGCCCGGGTGAGGGCTGTCACTTACCACCTGGAGGACCTAAGAAGGCGTCAGAGCATCATCAATGAGTAAGGAAGGGAGACATCTAGGTTCTGGCAGTCATGCAGGATTTGGGGGCAGAACAGTTTGAGCTAAGGAAGGGGTTGAGAGCTTTGAGGGGAGGTTTGAGGGGAGCTTTGAGGGGAGACTGCTTGCGAGGAAGCTGTGGGCTTTGGTGTGATTGAAACAGGTTTCTGTAATATGAAAAGAAGGAGGGAATTGCGGTAAGGAGGATGAGCCACATGAGCTGGAAGGAGTAGAAACTGGATCACTGAAGACATAAAAGCAAACCATAGAACTGGAGGACAGTGGGGAGGCTGGGGTCACCTCTGGGTTCCTAGACAACATGCTTCAGTCTGAGGGGAGCAGAAAATTGGGAGTGGAGAGTTAGAGGTCAAATGACAACTCCCTGGAGTCCCAGCAGGAAGTATTTCAGAACAGAAAGGTGAAGAATGGAGAGACAGGAAGCCTGGCCTCCAGGTACTTCTCTCCTCAGCCTAAAGTCTCCACAGACTGAAGAAGGCCCAGTGGGGCAGCTCTGGGGCTGCATCTGAGCCAGTGGTGGTTGGCGAAGAGGGCTGTGGATTTCCTAGCACCAATGAATACCCTGATCTGGAAGAGGAGAGGGCAACCTATCCACAAGAAGAGAACAGTTTTCTCACTCCTGGCAGGGCCCAGGTATTGTTGGAGTGGAACTGGGTGGAGTGAGAGGGAGTGACATGGGTTTCTGGTCTTGCATGGAGATGCAGTAGAAGCTGAGAGCCAGGTTGGAGAGCTGGATTTGAGAGGAACAAAAATAACGTAGCTGAGAGCCAGAGACTTTGAGGTACCTAAGCTTGGGTACTAGGAAATCTGGAAAAAAGATCTACTTTTCCATTCTCTTTTTCAATTTCTCTCATCTTTACAGCTGCTTTGGTCTCCATGGAGTCCCCTGGGTCAGGAGGTGGCTTGTGCCTCTACTCAGCTGCACTCTCTGGCCTCCTTCAGCACTGTCACAGCCAGGAGGAACCCCCTTCACAATCCCTGGGGGATGGAGTTGGCAGCGTCTGAAGAGTAAAGAGAAACCACCGATGCCGAGATACTGGTGGTGCCCCAGGGACCCAAGACTAGTTCCGTCACTAGAGTCACCCCCATTGCTGACATGAAGGCGTTTCCCCTTCCTTAGCCTCTCCAACTGCCTTTCCCATCCTCTGAACTAGGCATTAACAGCCCCCCTGGGCTCCCAAATCAACCCACCGCTCTCACAGGAGCACCCCAAGTCCTGTTTTCCTCCAGGCCCCGCCCCTGGCCTTGTGTTCTCTCTGCTCTGTTATTAAAAAGCAAGCAAGTGGAGCCCGAGTTGTCTTTCTTCTTGGGATGCAGCGATGGAGAGGCCAATGGGGAAGGAGGGCTCCTTTCGCTTTCTCGAGGACTCAGCTACAATGAAGTCGGGCTGGGTCCCCAAATTCAAGGAGTCTTGTCCGGGGCGAGAAGGGTCCTGCTCCCAGTCCTGTGTTCCTCGCCCGGCCCCTCGGGTTCCAGCACTGGTCGGCCGCCCCTGCCCCGTTCTCTCCGACTGGGAGTCAGCCGGCCGAGCTTCCGCCTCCAGGACCCTGGAATCCTGCCCCTCAGCGCTACTGCCCTTTTGGGGACTTCCTAGTAGTATGTCCCTCGGCCTGGCTCAGAGCCTCAGAAGCCGAGTCCCTCTGCCAAGCGCCCCACCCAGAACCCCACGTGTGCTGACCCCAGGTTCCCTTCCTGACCCCCATCTCCTTAATTGGGAAGCCCCGCCCCTTGCGCAGTGACGTCGAACGCCGCTGTCAGCCGGCGCTGAGGGGGGGTCGGTGTGGGGTAGAATGGCCGCTGCCGCCGTCACCCGCGGGACCCCGGGAGGTAAGAGCCAAGGCCTCTCGCCCGCCTCTCCGCCCCCGCGCCAGGGGGCGCAGCTCCTCCAGGTCCTGACGCGGAGCGCCGCGCCGGGGACCACCGTCCCTCCTCCCGGTTCGCCCTCACCTCCCGCTTCCGTCCTCCTCCCCCGCGCCAGGGGGCGCCGCTCACCGCAGGGCCCCACGGCAGACCAGCGCGTGCCGGGGACTGTCCCGGAGACCCCCGCACCCGGCACCCGCACTGTCCCTCTCCCACCGCGTGCCCGTGGACTCTGCTCCCGGCTTCTCCAGAACATCCCTCTATGCGGGCGGGACCCTCCCACCTCGAAGGTTCTCCTGGGACCACCACTCCGCCGGGGGGCCGCCCAGAGTGCCAAGCGTCCGATCCGGCGCCGCCCAAGTGCAGCCCAAGGACCCGCTCCCGCTCCGCACCCTGGCAGGCTGCCTAGCCGGGACTGCGCACCTGCGCCCTGGGGCGGAGTCCTTACCCCAACCCCAGCTTCACTGCACACAGTCGAGCCCGACGGGCCTCCTCCCATCTCCATCCTGGACACCTGGCGGAGCCCGTGCTGAGAGCCTCCTCCAGCTCCCATCTGTTCCCCCAGAAGGGCGGGGGGCTCAGGCTGGAGCCCGAGCGGTAGATGGGGTAGGCTAGGCCTGGAGGCCAGGGGAGGCAGAGGCGTTTGGGGAGAGGGAGGTAGAGAGGGCTGTCAGCTGGAGGGCGGGTGGTCCTGAGGGTGGGAATCTGGGTGTCTGGCCCAGATTCTATCAGGTCCTAACCAACCTGGAGGAGAGAATAGGATAGGCTCAGTTATCAGATCTGCCCTTCCCCCTTGGAAAAATCAAATAGAGAAGGAACTCAGGGCGTGTCTTCTAAAGGCCTAGCTCTCTACCGGAGGTAGAATCTCCTGCCCTGCCCCCAGGATCCTGGCTGTCTCGCCAAACCATCCTCCAAGGACCGGATGGCCTGAGTCCCAACCCCCAGGACCTGACCCAGCCATAGCCCCAGTCTGTGCAAAAGCTCAAGCTTTAGGGCCTCTGAGGCCCCAGACCTGCCTGTCTTCTCCCCTCCCCCACCCCAACCCATTTCTTCCTGCTCACTCTTTCTGTCCAGTCTCCTCACTTCATATTGACTCCGGCACCGTGTCTGGTTCTCCCTTCTACTGTCACATCACAGTCAGCCCCTCCCTTTCCTCATCCTTCCCAGATACTATGACCCAGTTCTATACTCACTCCCCACCTCATACGTCTCATCCTGGATTAATGTGGGGGCTTCTGCCATGACCTTGTTCTCTCCCTTCCCAGCACAGACTCCCCCTCCCCCCGGCCCCTCAGGCCGGGGGTGACCTTGCGCCCTGGAACCCTCACCATGAATACCAAGGACACCACCGAGGTTGCTGGTAAGTTCACAAAGCGGGTTCCCAATGTGGCCACAGCCTTTCGTTCTCCACATGCCTTAGTAGCCCTGTAATTCTTGGATTCCTTGTTCTCCTTAGTGAGGTTTCAGTTCTCCCCAGTGCTCTGTATTGCCTTCAGCCCTTTCCCCTTGGACAGGGATGCCCCGGGGTAACACACTAAACCCTCCCTTCTAATTCCCTTTAGAAAACAGCCACCACCTGAAGATCTTTCTCCCCAAGAAGCTGCTGGAGTGTCTTCCTCGCTGCCCGCTGCTGCCTCCAGAGAGGCTACGGTGGAATACAAATGAGGTTTTCTAGGGAGGCTGGGGGTTGGGGCCCAGCAAGACCTAGTAGGCTGGAGGAGGGTGAGTGGGGGGTCTTTCTGTGTCCTCTCCACACTCTTAACTGCAGAGCACCATTCTGAGCTCTTTGGGGATCATAGGAGAGGTATAAAGAACATGGATCTTGGCCGGGCGCAGTGGCTCACGCCTGTAATCCCGGCACTTTGGGAGGCTGAGGCGGGTGGATCACCTGAGGTCAGGAGTTCAAGACCAGCCTGGCCAACATGGTGGAACGCGTCTCTACTATAATTACAAAAAATCAGCCGGGGTGGTGATGTGCGCCTGTATTCCCAGCTACTCGGGAGGCTGAGGCGGGGACAATCACTTGAGCCAGGGAGGCGGAGGCTGCGGTGAGCCGAGATCGCGCCACTGCACTCCGGCCTGGGCAACAGAGCGAGACTCTGTCTCAAAAAAAAAAAAAAAAGGCCGGGCGCGGTGGCTCAGGCCTGTAATCCCAGCACTTTGGGAGGCCGAGACGGGCGGATCACGAGGTCAGGAGATCGAGACCATCCTGGCTAATACGGTGAAACCCCGTCTCTACTTAAAAATACAAAAAACTAGCTGGGCGAGGTGGCGGGCGCCTGTAGTCCCAGCTACTCGGGAGGCTGAGGCAGGAGAATGGCGTAAACCCGGGAGGCGGAGCTTGCAGTGAGCTGAGATCCGGCCACGGCACTCCAGCCTGGGTGCAGAGCAAGACTCCGTCTCAAAAAAAAAAAAGACATGGATCTTGTAGGAGCCCTCTTTTCCATGGCATAGCCCCCTGAGTAAAAACAAAAGCTACTGCCAATAAAATATTCCTTACATACTGGGCACTGTGCTGAACACTTGGCCTGCCTTGTCTTGTTTAATCCTCTAAGGATGCTACAGAGCAAGCCCTGTTATTGCTCCTATGTTATTGATGAGGAAACTGATTTACCTCATAGTTTATCTAACTTAGTCCAGAGCCCTTTTTTTTTTTTTTTTTTTGAGATGGAGTCTCACTCTTGTTGCCCACGCTGGAGTGCAATGGCGCGGAGATCTCAGCTCACTGCAACCCCTGCCTCAGCCTCCCAAGTAGCTGGGATTACAGGCGTGTGCCACCATGTTGGTCAGGCTGGTCTCAAACTCCTGACCTCAGGTGATCGTTCTGTTTCGGCCTCCCCAAGTGCTGGGATTACAGGTGTGAGCCACTGAGTTCGGCTTTTTTTTTTTTTTTTGAGATGGAGTCTCACTCTGTCGCCCAGGCTAGAGTGCAGTGGTGCGGTCTTGGCTCACTGCAACCTCCACCTCCCAGGTTCAAGTGATTCTTCTGCCTCAGCCTCCCAAGTAGCTGGGACTACAGGCCCACCACCACACCCGGCTAATTTTTGTATTTTCAGTAGAGACAGGGTTTCACTAGGTTGGCCAGGCTGGTCTCGAACACTGGACCTAGTGATCCGCCCGCCTCAGCCTCCTACAGTGCTGGGATTACAGGCATGAGCCACCCTGCCCAGCCGGAACCTTTGTTTTTAACCACCACTGATACTGGCTCCTTCTGGAGGGGGCACAGTCCTTGTGTACACACCTTCTGTATTCTGCATACTTAGTGCCTTGTATGTAGTTGGTTGTTAATATTTATCAATTTGATGTCAGAAGAGAACTGTCAGTAAAAGGGTGTGCATATGTGTGTATGTGTGATTGTTGTAAGTGCTATAGAGCTTTTAGGAAGGGCCAGTGTGGTCAGCAGGGCTTCATGGAGCATCTGAAAAGGGGTTTGGTTTATAGAATGGCTAGGATTTCCAGACACGGAGAGGTGTGCACATGGTACCTGCCTTGTAGGGCACTAACATGCAGGAGGTAACTGTTAAAGCATGTTCAGGAAGGAATCAATGGACCCATCTGGCAGGAATTGTAGGAGCAATATGGGTAAATAGTGGGCACAGTGAAAGTTTGATCCCTTGTTGGGGAGAACCTTGGAGTCAGGCTAAAGAATCTGAAATTCCTGCCAGGCACAGTGGCTCACGCCTGTAATCCCAGCACTTTGGGAGGCTGAGGCAGGCGGATCATGAGGTCAGGCGATCGAGACCAGCCTGGCTAACACGGTGAAACCCCGTCTCTACTAAAAATACAAAAAATTAGCCAGGCGTGGTGGCGGGCGCCTGTAGTCCCAGCTACTCGGGAGGCTGAGGCAGGAGAATGATGTGAACCCAGGAGGCGGAGCTTGTAGTGAGCTGAGATCACGCCACTGTACTCCAGCCT
The DNA here is from genome assembly GCF_007565055.1 of Rhinopithecus roxellana. Lineage (NCBI taxonomy): Eukaryota > Metazoa > Chordata > Mammalia > Primates > Cercopithecidae > Rhinopithecus > Rhinopithecus roxellana. The sequence goes on from NC_044567.1 coordinate 45,786,680, forward strand.
GGGCGACAGAGTGAGACTCTGTCTCAATCAATCAATCAATCAATCAATAAAAGAATCTGAAATTCCTGGTAGTGTCAAACTACTGAAATTTTTTGCTAGGAAGGGGCACAGAGGCCAAGCATGGTGGCTCATGCCTGTAATCCCAGCACTTTGGGAGGCTGAGGTAGGCGGATCACCTGAGGTCACAAGTTCGAGATCAGCCTGGCCAACATGGTGAAACCCCTGTTTCTACTAAAAAAACAAAAATTAGCCAGACATGGTGGCAAGTGCCTGTAATCTCAGCTACTCGGGAGGCTGAGGTGGGAGAATCACTTGAACCTGGGGGGTAGAGGTTTCAGTGAGCCGAGATCACTCCAGCCTGGATGACAGAGTGAGACTCTGCCTCAAAAAAAAAAAAAAAGAGGGCCGGGCATGGTGGCTCAAGCCTGTAATCCCAGCACTTTGGGAGGCCGAGGCGGGCGGATCACGAGGTCAGGAGATCGAGACCATCCTGGCTAACATGGTGAAACCCCGTCTCTAATAAAAAAAAAATACAAAAAACTAGCCGGGCGAGGTGGCGGGCGCCTGTAGTCCCAGCTGCTCGGGAGGCTGAGGCAGGGGAATGGCGTAAACCCAGGAGGTGGAGCTTGCAGTGAGCTGAGATCCCGCCACTGCACTCTAGCCCGGGCGACAGAGGGAGACTCCGTCTCAAAAAAAAAAAAAAGAAAAGGCTGGGCGTGGTGGCTCACATCTGTAATCCCAGCACTTTGGGAGGCCAAGGCAGGTGGATCACCTGAGGTCGGAAGTTCGAGATCAGCCTGAGCAATGTGGAGAAACCCCATCTCTACTAAAAACAAAACAAAACAAAACAACGAAATTACCCGGGTATGGTGGCACATGCCTATATGTAATCCCAGCTACTTGGGAGGCTGAGGCAGGAGAACTGCTTGAACCTGGGAGGCAGAGGTTGCAGTGAGCTGAGATCGCGCCATTGCACTCCAGCCTGGGCAACAAGAGTGAAACTCCATCTCAAAAGAAAAGAAAAGAAAAGAAAAAAAAAAAAGCAAGGGGCACAGAAATTAGATTTTTGGAGAGTAAAATAATTCAAAGTATGATGAATGGACAATGAAGAATGTGGGCCTGCCCCTAAGATAAAGGCCCCAGGTGGGAGTAAGGGAAGGATAAAATGTTAGACTTTTGTCTTAGGACAAAAGAGGGGTTCTTAGGAGGGCAGTGGGTCTTGCTGGGTCCAGCTACCTAGAAGCATCCTCCACTAGCTGCCACAATTCAGCAGAGAGTGAGACACTGACCGGATGATCAAGAGGCCAGGCTGAGACTATGAAGGAGACACCCACCTGAGTGCCTACTCTTCTACAGGAGATTGCATCCTACCTGATCACCTTCGAGAAGCATGACGAGTGGCTGTCTTGTGCCCCAAAGACAAGGTGAGAAAGTGTGAGAACGTGGGGGAATGGCAGGGGTTCTGGGTTCTGTTCATAGAATTCCAGGGCAGCCCTTCCCTTCACAGGCCTCAGAATGGCTCCATCATCCTCTACAATCGCAAGAAGGTGAAATACCGGAAGGACGGTTACCTCTGGAAGAAGCGGAAGGATGGGAAGACCACCCGAGAGGACCACATGAAGCTGAAGGTCCAGGGCATGGAGGTAAGAGAGTCAGACCTTCAGCTCATCTTCCCGAGCCTGCCCTCCTCCACCCTTAGCTGAACTCGCGCCCTACCAGGGCTTGGTGGCATTGTCCACCTCAGCCCCCTCCCAGTTACTCTTCCCTTCTCACTCACTTTGGGTCGGCTGACATGGCTTTGGCCACTCTCCACTTCCCATTTCCCTCCACGACTCAACTCTCCAGGCCGTAGGCCATGCCTCCCTTCCAGAACACTGATGCCCAGGCCGCTCACTGCTCTTGTGTTTCCCTCAGGGATCCCAGCAGTGATGCTCTCAGCACAGGTTTCTCTTCCCCAGATCATTGCCCCTCATCTCAGATGCCTTCTTGCTCTGCCCTCTGGTTCCTAGATAGTCCCATATCTCAAATCTGGTCCTCACTGTAAGGCCCCAGCCCCACTGCTCATCTATGACTCAGGGCTGCTGGTTTTCAAAAGGGATGGGGACTAGGTGGGGGCGAGGGTGGGGGAAGGGTTGAAGAGGAATTGGTGGAAAGATTGGGATTCCTGCAAAGGGACTGAACAGAGGAAGAGTTGGGGAGCAGACTAGCCCTCCCCCCACCCCAGCCTGTCTCCTGGCAGTGTCTCTATGGCTGCTACGTTCACTCTTCCATCGTCCCCACATTCCATCGGCGCTGCTACTGGCTGCTCCAGGTAAGGACGGAAGAGCCCAGGGAGCCACACTCTTCCTGGTTTTTTGAGGGTCTGAAAGAAGGAAGTGAAAGGATAACTAAGTTCTGAGTGAGGAAAGGAGCCTGGGAAGAAGAGAAAGGGGCTTGGGGATGGAGAGAGTCAGAAATTGGGGGTGAGGTTAGGAGGGTGCCCAGGAAGAAGTGAGGATTAGGAAGCTGAGCCCCTGGACCTCAGGACCCCATGGCTCTGTGTGTTCCCTTATGCTCTCAGAACCCTGACATCGTCCTTGTGCACTACCTGAACGTCCCAGCCCTGGAGGACTGTGGAAAGGGCTGCAGCCCCATCTTTTGTTCCATCAGCAGCGACCGTCGAGAGTGGCTGAAGTGGTCCCGGGAGGAGTTGTTGGGACAGCTGAAGCCCATGTGTAAGCAGCAGGGTGGGGATAGAGCTCCAAGGGGAGAGTAGCAACAGGGCTCCCAGAGGGGCCATGGTTCTGGACCCAAAGCCTGAGGGCTGATCGTCTCCCTCCAAGCTGGGAGGGTGCTAGGATTCCTGGCGTGTTCTCAGGTATTAGAATACGGAGAAAGGACTAAAGCGACATGTCTGAGCAGTCTTGAGGCTGCTGGCTTCTGTTCACCTGGCCAGAAGTCTTGAAGCGTGTTAGGTGCTTGGAGGAGCCATCAAGGTGCTCTGGGGCCTGTTTTGTGGGGGTCCCACAGCACTTCCCCCTAACTTCTCTAGTTCATGGCATCAAGTGGAGCTGTGGGAATGGAACAGAGGAGTTCTCTGTAGAACAGCTGGTGCAGCAGATTTTGGACACCCACCCAGCCAAGCCTGCGCCCCGAACCCACGCCTGCCTCTGCAGTGGGGGACTTGGTAAGTTACTCCCTGACCTTTTGGCTGTCTTCCCACCTAGCCACCCTGCTCTTACGCAAGCCAGGGGGATATCTGTCTTGATGGGATTTGCATGCTGATTTGCAAGTCTTTTGCATGTCCCAGAAAGATGGGCCAGATGAACAGAGATGTTCCCATCTGGGTGCACACTGGCCGCAGCCTTGCACTCAGCTGTCCTGGCAGCCTCTGCCCTTCCTGTCTTCTAGCTTCAGCAATCCCTGTCCCCTCAGCACCACCAAGGACACTCAGCCTTAGCCTTCCTCCTAGTTGGCACCCCCTTGGGTCTGTTCTTTTGTCCTTTTCCTATGCCTTTACCGTTGGCTTTTAGCTACTCTCCCAAGCCCTCAGTTCTCCTCTGCAGTGTTCCTCTGGTTCTGCTTGTTTTGGGGGGAAATGGGGGGGGGCAATAAAGGGTAGGGGTAGAGAACAGACATTTCTGATGCCTCCCAGTGGCTACAGTCAGTATTACACCTCTGGTTTATAGGGACGTCCCAGGAAATACTTCTGAGGGCTTCAAGGTAGAGAAGGGTACGGAATGATGTGTCTTACCTTCTCTCCTTCCTACTCCTCTCCACTCCAGGTTCTGGGAGCCTTACCCACAAATGCAGCAGCACGAAACACCGCATCATCTCTCCCAAAGTGGAGCCCCGAGCTTTAACCCTGACCTCTATCCCCCACACTCACCCCCCAGAGCCTCCTCCACTGATAGCCCCACTTCCCCCAGAGCTCCCTAAGGCACACACCTCCCCATCTTCTTCCTCTTCTTCCTCCTCATCGGGTTTTGCAGAGCCCCTGGAAATCAGACCTAGCCCACCCACTTCTCGAGGGGGTTCTTCAAGAGGAGGCACAGCTATCCTCCTCCTGACAGGACTGGAGCAGCGGGCTGGGGGCTTGACGCCCACCAGGCACTTGGCTCCTCAGGCTGATCCTAGGCCTTCCATGAGTTTGGCAGTGGTTGTAGGCACTGAGCCTTCTGCCCCACCGGCTCCTCCCAGTCCTGCCTTTGACCCTGATCGTTTTCTCAACAGCCCCCAGAGGGGCCAGACATATGGAGGGGGGCAGGGAGTAAGCCCAGACTTCCCCGAGGCAGAGGCCGCTCATACCCCCTGTTCTGCCCTAGAGCCTGCTGCTGCCCTGGAGCCCCAGGCAGCTGCTCGGGGTGCCCCCCCACAGTCGGGAGCAGGTGGGAGAAGAGGAAACTGCTTCTTCATCCAAGATGATGACAGTGGGGAGGAGCTCAAGGGTCAGGGGGCTGCCCCACCCATACCTTCACCCCCTCCCTCACCCCCACCCTCACCTGCCCCCTTGGAGCCATCAAGCAGGGTAGGAAGAGGAGAGGCCTTGTTTGGAGGACCTGTTGGGGCCAGCGAACTGGAGCCCTTCAGTCTTTCATCATTCCCAGACCTTATGGGAGAACTCATCAGTGAGGAAGCTGCAAGCATCCCTGCTCCAGCCCCCCAGCTCTCTCCTGCTCTTAGCACCATCACAGACTTCTCCCCAGAGTGGTCCTACCCGGAGGTGAGGCTCAGGCTTATCTCCTCCCTTCTCCCTCCCATTTGTTTTCTGACTGCCCAAAAAAAATTGTATTAATGCTTACCCCGTGGTCTGTGACCTAGTTTCCCTCAGTTTTCATGGCTTCTGAGGCTTCTTAGTTCTCTACCCAATCCCTGTCTTGTGTGTTTTTTTTTTCTTTTTGAGATCTTTTTGTGTTTTTCTTTTTGAGTCTCACCCTGTCGCCCAGGCTGGAGTGCAATGGCATGATCTTGGCTTACTGCAACCCCCACCACCTGGGTTCAAATGATTCTCCTGCCTCAGCCTCCTGAGTAGCTGGGATTATAGGTGTCCACCACCCCGCCTGGCTAATTTTTGTATTTTTAGTAGAGACGGGGTTTCACCATGTTGGCCAGGCTGGTCTCGAACTCCTGACCTCAGGTGATCGCCTGTCTTGGCCTCCCAAAGTGCTGGGATCACAGGCGTGAGCCACCGCGCCCGGGCGCCAATCTCTTTTTTTTACGTAGAGTGAAGCTGCTTTCCTGTTTCCAGAGTCCTCAGCAACTTAACCTTTTTTCTGTTCCTCTCCCTTCCACGTGTTAGCATGGTTTCTGGAGTCTCCTGGGACCTCATTCCCTTCCTGACTGTTTTCAGGGGTAGGGAGCTGGGGCTGTGCAGCCTGGAGAAGAAAGGAAAGATCAGGGATGTGATTGTAGACTTTGAGTAGCTGAAAGACTGTCTTCAGCAGTGCAGAAGTTCTGTTTTGTGCTGCCTTTGAGAGGGAAAGGAGGAACTGCAGTGGGGGTGTTTTAGACCAAGAACAGAACTTCCTTCTGGTGACAGCTCTGTGGTAGCTTTGGGGGAGGCCCTGAATTCCCAGTTGCTGGCAGATTCAGGTAGAGACCAGGCAACCACTTAGCAGGAATGTTGGGGAGGGATAGACTAACTGACCTCACCCCACTGGGTCCTGTCTATCCCTGTACCCCCAGGCTCTAGCACAGGACCTGCCATACCCTATAAGGGTCTGAATACATGAATGAGGGAGTGGATGAATGCCCACCTCCAGTCACATGGTCTCTGACTTCTGTCTGCAGGGTGGGGTCAAGGTGCTCATCACAGGTCCTTGGACCGAGGCCGCCGAGCATTACTCCTGTGTCTTTGATCACATCGCAGTACCAGCCTCACTTGTCCAGCCTGGTGTCTTACGCTGCTACTGTCCCGGTATGAGGATTGGGAACTGTAGGGGGAGGGACTGACGTGGGCAGTTAGGATCGATCAGGACCTCCAGGCTTCCAGAAAGCACTGGGAACGAATGGATTGTTTTGAGAGCACAAGGACTTCATGCAGTCCTGAGGTTGAGCCCCATGCTCTCCCAGCAGGCAGAAGAGCCTGGACTTAGGTGTCACATCTAGGTTCTGGTCCAAGAAATCTACTCCTTAGCTAACCAGTGACGTTAGATAACTCTGATCCTTCCTGAGGTCCTTGGCCTCCCCTCCTGTAGGGTTAGGCATTGACCAAAGGGATTTCTAATGTCCGTCCAGGCTTTCTGGCCTAGTTAGAGCCAGAGTCTCCCACTCCACCCCCCGGGGGAAGGAGAAAGAAGACATGTGGGTGTCCTCTAACCAGTCTTGGGACTGAAGGACATTGGGTTTTAGAACTGTGGTGTCCAGTATGGTAGCCATTAGCCACATGAGCCTATTTAATTAAAGCTAAAGAATACTTAAAATTGACTTCCCCAGTCTCACTGACCACATTCCAAGTGCTCAGTAGCCACACGTGGCTGGTGTTAACCCTGTTGGATAGTGACGACATAGAACATTTTTGTCAGTGCAGAAATGTTCTTTTGGACAGCACTGGTCTAGACTTCATTGCCAAGGTTCATCTCTGCCCTTTTGCCACCAGCCTTGCCCTTACCCTACACTCAAAAATCAGCCTTACTAGGGGACCTCAAGGACCACCAAAGTGACAGGTTGGCAGCTTTGCTGTCTGTGAGTGTGTTTGCCCCCAGCCTCTACAGCGGCATCCAGCATGTGTGGATGGAAAGGGGATGAGACCAGAGAATCTGGGGACTGGGAGAAAAAGTCTCAGCACCTGCTCTTAGGATCAGGGCCTGCTGGTTCCATCCTTATGGCCACTGGACACTGTTTATGAGCAGCGAGCTCCCCTTTCCTCCATCTCAGTAACAAGGTCATAACTTCTGGACTCTGATCCAGGGATCAAGAGGATTTTCCAACATCAAATTGTTCATAATTAGTCTCTTGACGCTCTGTTTCCAAACCTTCTTGCTGAATAACAAATATCTTCAACTACAGGGTCTAGAATCGAAGGGCTCTCTGGCCCATAGTATGTATTAAGTTCTCAAACAAATGGACTCCCTTCCCAGTTAGTGCCAAGGCCGCTGAAGCCAGGGGCCTCTTGGCCCACAGCAGGGCAGTAGGGGAAATAGCTATGGAATAATTGTCTATGGCTGACCCAGGTAGCCAGAGAAGGAGCCAGGCAAAGAGAGCCCTTCTCACTGATCCTGCCCTCTCCAGCCCATGAAGTAGGGCTGGTGTCTTTGCAGGTGGCAGGGCGGGAGGGGCCCCTTTCTGCTTCTGTGCTCTTTGAGTATCGAGCCCGCCGATTCCTGTCTCTGCCTAGTACTCAACTTGACTGGCTGTCACTGGACGGTGAGTACCTAGCCCTCTGACCCCAAGTATCGGGCCCATAGCCTTTGAGCATGACATGCTCCTAGACTCCTCAGGGTTCAGGTGACCACCACTGAGCCCCAACTTTACCATTCTTTTTTTTTTTTCAATTCCTGTTTCATTAGTGATTTCTCTCTTTTTTTTTTTTTGAGACTGAGTTTCACTCTTGTTGCCCAGGCTGGAGTGCAATGGCGCAATCTTGGCTCACTGCAACCTCCGCCTCCCGGGTTCAAGCGATTCTCCTGCCTCAGCCTCCAGAGTAGCTGAGATTACAGGCATGTGCCACCATGCCCAGCTAATTTTTTTGTATTTTTAGTAGAGACGGGGTTTCTCCATGTTGGTCAGGCTGGTCTCAAACTCCCGACCTCAGATGATCCGCCCGCCTCGGCCTCCCAAAGTGCTGGGATTACAGGCATGAAGCCACCGTGCCCAGCCCTTCATTAGTGATTTCTAAGTTTGACAGCAAACTTCCCTCACCTCCTCTTCCCCATAAATCTTGGGGTCATTTTTATACCAGTTCTTTTTTGTTTTTTTGAGACAGAGTCTCGCTCTGTCGCCCAGGCTGGAGTACAGCCGCGTGATCTCGGCTCACTGCAAGCTCCGCCTCCTGGGTTCACGCCATTCTCCCGCCTCAGCCTCCGGAGTAGCTGGGACTACAGGTGCCCGCCACCACGCCCAGCTAATTTCTTTTTCTTTTTGTATTTTTAGTAGAGACGGGGTTTCACCATGTTAGCCAGGATGGTCTCGATCTCCTGACCTCATGATCCGCCCGCCTCATCCTCCCAAAGTGCTAGGATTACAGGCGTGAGCCACCGCGCCCGGCCTTTATATCAGTTCTTGACCTGCCCTTCATCCCAAAGGGTGGAATCTAGACAAGGAAGGTCAACAGGCAGGGCAGGGACAGTGTCTAGAGCAATATATAGGTGTTATGCACAAGTTTATATATTTATTATTTATTTTTCTCTTCTTTTTTGAGACAGAGTCTCGCTCTGTCTCCCAGGCTGGATTGCAGTGACACGATCTCAGCTCACTGCAACCTCCACCTCCGGGGTTCAAGTGATCCTCCTGCCTCAGCCTCCCAAGTAGCTGGGATTACAGGCACCCACCACCACACCTGGCTAATTTTTTGTATTTTTTTTTTTTTTTTTTTTTTTTTTAAAGGCTCCCATTAATATTGTGTTGGAGTCTAAGTCTCTTTAATTTTTTGTATTTTTAGTAGAGACAGGGTTCTCCATGTTGGTCAGGCTGGTCTCGAACTCCTGACCTCAAGCGATCCGCCCCGCTCAGCCTCCCAAAGTGCTGGGATTACAGGCGTGCGCCACCACACCCAGCTGTAGTTACATATTTAAATTTCTATTGTTTTTTCTCTTCTGATTATAAAGATGTGTTCATTAATGGAAATTCAGAAATTACACAAAAGCACAAAATAGAAAATAAAAATTCTGACTGGGCCCAGTGGCTCACACTTGTAATCCCAGCACTCTGTGGGGCCAGAGTGGATGGATCACCTGAGGTCAGGAGTTTGAGACAAGCCTGACCAATATGGTGAAACCCCGTCTCCACTAAAAATACAAAAATTAGCCGGGCGTGGTGGCACATGCCTGTAATCCCAGCTACAGGGGAGCTCAAGACAGGATAACTGCTCGAACCCGGGAGGCAGGAGGTTGCAGTGAGCTGAGATTGTGCCACTGCACTGCAGCCTGGGCAACAGAGCGAGACTCCATCTCAAAAAAAAAAAAAAAAGAAAAGAAAAATTTCCTATACTACTACTTCTGAGTGATATCCATTGCTAATAACATGGTGTACTAACACAAACACGGAGGCACACGCATACATGTATATATATGTGTGTGTATTTATTTAAATCTGGGATTGTTTTTGTTCCTGTTACTGGTTCTCTCTCTTGTGGCCTTGAGCGCTGTTTCTGTCTGCACCTGCTGCTTTCTCAAGCTTTGCTTTTCTCCCTCTCTTCCTCTTGGTGTCTTTGTTGGTGCCTCTTGGTTCCTCTCAGTTCTGCGGCCGTCTGTGTTATCTTAGTCTCTCTCTGTCCTTACTTCTCTCTCCGGAGCTCTGGTCCCTAGTTTTGCCTCAGCCTTGGAGCTGGCCCCCACATGAAGCCTGCGTTGTGTGCTGGGTTGCTTGTCTCTGACTTGAGTCTGCCTACCTTGGGATCTGGCCAGGTCTCTCAGTCCTGTGCTGTCTCCGTCCTGCCCTGTGACTGTTCGTTACCTTATTTCTCTGTCCCTGTCTAATCTGCATTTTACCATCTCTCCTATGAGTCTCTTCCATCCCTCTTCTTTCCATTTCTTCTTGAACCAATATCTTAACTTGCGTCTCTTTGATCATCCTTTTCTTACTGCTTGTTTGGCACTTTCCCCCAGCCCTCCTCTGTCCTTTCTCTGTTCTCCTTCACTTGGTCTTTTTTGCTCTCTCTCCTCCGTTTGTTTTACTTGGGTTTCTGTTAATCATTCTCTGTCCTCCTCCCTTACTATCACCTGTGTACCTTTATCCCCTTCTATCCTGGCATTTCAGAACATCTCCAACCTTCCCCGTTTCTCTGTGTCTGTTTTCCTACGGCTCTGATCCCCTCCCGCCTCCCCTTCTTGTCCTTGTTTGATCTCAAGACGGGACACATATAGCTTGGGGGATGTGTGTGTCTGTGCATATGTGTGTGCGTGTGTTTGTGTATTTGTGTATGGGGGGCAGAAGGAGGAGGAGGAGAAATGGACATGGCTATCCATCTCTGTCACCTTCCCTCCCCCACCATCATCTTTGTGGACAGCTGCAGGGGGCTGGGAGGAGGGAGAGGCGCTTTTCAAATCACAGTCCCTGAGCTCTTTGGGGCAGTGGTTATTAAAGAGGAGGGACCCTGGAATCCTTCACCTTCACCATGGGGGACAAAGGTAGTGTCTGCTGCAAAAACTGATGGAACATTTTACCTAGGAAAAGGCTGGGGGGAAGAGTGTGTATGCATAGGATTTGGGACTGCAGAAGGCTAGATGGCCATTTGGGAATTCCTACTACCTCTGTACCTTGAAGGAAACAGTTTTGGTTCCAGATCCGGGTTCTAGGTCAGTGGGCAGTATTCACAGCCCTAGCTTAAGGACTGAGTCCTGGTGGGCTTTATTGGGGTAAAGGAGCTGCTGTTTTGGGGAAGATAAAAGAATATGGTTCTGTGTCCTCATCCCCAGATCTTGGGACAGGTCTGCTTTTGGTGTTCAGGGCATCACCTAGACTCTGCCCACTCAGCCTCCCACACCCGTTCCCCCTCAGACAACCAGTTCCGGATGTCCATACTAGAGCGACTGGAGCAGATGGAGAAGCGGATGGCAGAGATCGCAGCAGCTGGGCAGGCACCTTGCCGGGGTCCTGACGCTCCTCCAGTTCAGGTACTTCTGTGAGGAGGGAGGTGGGCTCTGGTGGGAAGCAGGGGGAGGACGCAGCTGAAGAAAACGTCTAGTGCCCGTGGCTCTCCTCCCTCCCCTCTCCCCAGCCTCCTCAGCCTGTCTTCCCTCTCCCTGACGTCACCCCGTTCCCATCCCCACCTCGTGGATAGAGTGGCTATTCTGGGCATCCTCTTGGCATGACGGGCTTCAGACTATTTCTGGTCTGAAGAAGGGTGGAGGTGAAGGAGAGGGCGGGGGAGGGGCCAGGAGCGTTTTGGGGCTTGGATCACGGTGGGCCCCAAGTTTCTGAAAGAAGAGGGCTGAGGAGCGGCTCAGAGAAGGCTCTGGCTTCTGAGGGGAAGAAGCCATGTGCGAATATGGCACTCAGCTGATGGGAAGGCACATGGGCAAGATGGTGTGAGCTCTGGCTGCTGAATGCGCTAGAGGAAGTGGCTATGGGAGCAGGAGACACTGAGGCCACACAGGAACTTTAACTGATGGGATCCTAGAGTGGGACGCGTGGGGAGGGGGTAAGATTCGAAGCTGGGGGGACAGATGTGAGGTGGCCAAGGCCATCCCAAGCCAGGGGAGCAGATACCTGGGTCTCTGCCTAAGAGTGTGTATATCGCAGGATGAAGGCCAGGGGCCTGGGTTCGAGGCACGGGTAGTGGTCTTGGTAGAAAGCATGATCCCACGCTCCACCTGGAAGGGTCCTGAACGTCTGGCCCATGGAAGCCCCTTCCGGGGCATGAGCCTTCTGCACCTGGCTGCTGCCCAGGGCTATGCCCGCCTCATCGAGACCCTGAGCCAGTGGCGGTGAGCAAGGGCAGCTGGGTGAGGGCTGGGCAGCCTCTGGGACAGAAGTGTCAGGGGACTGAAGAGGGACTGAAGAGGAACTGGAGGACCTGGGGCCCTACCAAGTGGGAGCTGGGGTCATTGTGGGAAGGGAGGGGGCTGGGAGAGGACTTACGTTTTGGGGAACTTTCATTTCCTGACTTAAGACACTTTGACTTCTTGACCTCCTTAAACTAGTGTCCTTGACTACCTCTTCCCACCGGCCCTGTACAGCTTGCCTCCTAGTGCCTTTACTTCTGATGTTCTTACTTTGCCCACTTTTTCCCTCATTGGGCTCCGCTGTCTCTCTCCCAAACCCTCCAGGAGTGTGGAGACTGGAAGCTTGGACTTAGAGCAAGAGGTTGACCCGCTCAACGTGGATCATTTCTCTTGCACCCCTCTGGTGAGGATGACAATTCCTGCGTGCACATGGGGCACTGGGCGACGGGAACCGCCCTTGAAAAGGAAGATCCTGAGGAATGTAGGGAGTGGGGTGGGCTGGGGTCTGAAGACCTGACTACTGGAGGAAAAGCCTCAGGCCTCAACCTCCACCTCCTGTCCCGCCCCCTTCCTCAGATGTGGGCTTGTGCCCTGGGACACCTGGAAGCTGCCGTGCTCCTTTTCCGTTGGAACCGACAGGCACTGAGCATTCCCGACTCTCTGGGCCGTCTGCCATTGTCTGTGGCTCATTCCCGGGGTCATGTGCGCCTTGCCCGCTGCCTTGAGGAACTACAGAGACAAGAGGCTTCGGTGGAGCCCCCACTTGCCCTGTCACCACCCTCCTCCAGCCCAGACACTGGTGAGGGTGGCCCTAATCTTTTGGAGAGAGGGATGTGGGCAGGAGGCTAGGCCAGGGCAAAGCCAAAGGGTGGGAAAGGAGTAAAAGAGGAGACAAACCACAGAGGCAGGGATGAGATAATAGAAGCAAGAACAGACGGGGGACCGATAACAGGATGGCGGAGGCAGGACACTCGATCAAGGGATGGCCACGGCTCCTGCTGCCCTGACTCTCTTCCCTCCCCACACAGGTCTGAGCAGCGTCTCCTCACCTTCGGAGCTGTCGGATGGCACCTTCTCCGTCACATCAGCCTATTCTAGTGCCCCAGATGGCAGTCCCCCCCCTGCACCTCTGCCAGCCTCTGAGATGACTATGGAGGATATGGCCCCAGGCCAGCTTTCTTCTGGTGTCCCAGAGGCCCCCCTACTCCTCATGGACTATGAGGCTACCAACTCCAAGGGGCCCTTGTCCTCCCCTCCTGCTCTCCCACCAGCCTCCGATGATGGGGCCGCTCCAGAGGATGCTGACAGCCCACAGGCTGTGGATGTGATCCCGGTACTGCTTCTGTCGACGGAGTTATGGGGGCTAGAAGTGGAGTAGGTAGGGTGAGGCCAACTTCCATGAAGCAGAATCAAAGTCTGGCTTCAGTTTAGGAAGGACCCATTTACTTCATTTTGGGACAGGCAAGGTAGCCTTTTGCTTAGCTCCTTTCAGACCATGTGACTTGGAAGTCATGAGGCAGTGGAGGTTAAAAATTCTGGCTGATCCCACAATTCAGATGTTGGAAAAAAAAATTTTTTTGGCCGGGCTGGGTGGCTCACACCTGTAATCCCAGCACTTTGGGTGGCCGAGGCGGGTGGTTCACTTCAGGCCCGGAGTTTGAGACCAGCCTGGGCAACATGGCGAAACCCCACCTCTACAAGAGACACAAAAACTGGGCATGGTGGTACGTGCCTGTAATCCCAGCTGCTTGCGAGGCTGAGACATGAGAATCGCTTGAACCTGGGAGGCATAGGCTGCAGTGAGCTGAGATTGCACCACTGCACTCCAGCCTGGGTGACAGAGTGAGACTCTGTCTCAAAAAAAAAAAGAAAGACAAAATAGTAAGATTTAAAATATAAAAAGCATTAAAAAATATTCTGGCTGGGTGCGGTGCCTCACCCCTGTAATCCCAGCACTTTAGAGAACGAGGTGGGAGGATCACTTGAGGCCAGGGGTTTGAGACCAGTCTGGCCAACGTAACAAGACCCCATCTCTACAAAAAGTAATTTTTAAAAAGTAGGCATGGTGGCACACACCTGTAGTTGTAGCTACTTGGGAGGCTGAAGTAGGAGAACCCCTTGAGCCCGGGAGTATGAAGCTGCAGTGAGCTAACTACCATTGCATTCCAGCCTGGGCAAGAAACCCTGTCTCTATAATGCACGAAAATTCTGGGGAATATCTTCAGTTAGAGCTGGTTTGTAAGAGTTACCTGTTGATCCATGTAGGGACAAGGTTCTAGGAGAACCAAGATGACAGAGGGCAGCTGGGAGTTGTGTGGAGAAGTAAGGTTGGCAAGATGGGGGTATTTGGCAATGATCTGATGCAGGAAGGAGGCTTGCACATGATAAAGCTAAGAAAGTCTGTGGAATGGAAGTAAATCTTCAAGTATAGCCTTGTACTTCTCTGCTAGAGACTGGGAACATACCTGGTTTAGAGAGACTAATGGGAGTAAGTGGGTGGCAACTTTACGTACAAAAAGCTTAATAAGAGAACTCCACAAGTAGGCCGTGTTGAGTGTGTCCGGCAGGAAGTACTGGAGCATAGGCTTCAGGGCTGGAGCAGAGGCCAGACTGGAGCCATTCATCAGGGCAGTAGTTGGCAAGTGTTGGGACGGTTCTTGGAGAGTTGAAAGGGAGTTGGGGGTGGGCACAGCCAAGCCTATGGGGAGCATGTGCTGGTCAGCTGGCATGGGGCAGGCTCAGGTAGGACAGTGGATGGTTGGCCTGAAAGGGTGTCAAGTCCTCCATTTGTTCAGCTTCTGAATCCCCACTTGGGAGTATCTCCTTTTTATCCTGTATTCGCCATAGCATCTCAGCACGGAGGGACCCCCAAGTGGGAGCCCCACCAGTATCAATGAATGAGTCTGGAACAGTGGCCCAGAAAGACAGGGTTAGCAGCGCCTGGCAGGGAGAAAAGGAACGAGCCAGGAATGGACAGAGGTTACAGCTGGCAGTTGGGGCCCCTAAGGGTTCACGCAGCTTCTCCCTTCATCCAGGTGGACATGATCTCGCTGGCCAAGCAGATCATCGAAGCCACACCAGAGCGGATTAAACGAGAGGACTTTGTGGGGCTGCCTGAGGCTGGAGCCTCAATGCGGGAGCGGCCAGGGGCTGTGGGACTCAGTGAGACCATGTCCTGGCTGGCCAGCTACCTGGAGAATGTGGACCACTTCCCCAGCTCAACCCCTCCCAGGTGACTAGCTCAGGACAAAGCCTCCAGATTCTTCAAAGATGGGAGGAAGGGAGAAAGGTGGCTTTCCACAGCCAAAGCTCCATTCTGGCTGAGGCCCCAGGGCCTTGGAGAAGCAAACTGAACTGGCTGATGAACTCGGAACTCACTCTCCAGACTCAGTTGCTGGTGGTCTTCCTTCATAGCCATCCATAGGTAGCAGAGGAGAGACTCAGATGCTTCATGACACCCTCTTTCCCTGCCCCCTACAGCGAACTGCCCTTTGAGCGAGGTCGCCTGGCTGTCCCTCCAGCACCCTCCTGGGCAGAGTTTCTCTCTGCATCTACCAGTGGCAAGATGGAAAGTGATTTTGCCCTGCTGACACTATCCGATCATGAGCAGCGGGAACTGTATGAGGCGGCCCGAGTCATCCAGACGGCCTTCCGAAAGTACAAGGTCAGAGGGACAGGGGGCTCAGGATGAATTATACTGTCTCCAGTCAGGGGAGACCGGGCCCCCAGGGCGTTTGGAGGAGGAGCAGTCATGCAGACAGGCCTTGGATGGGGTAAAGGGTCAGGGGAACCCCAGAAAAGTTGGAGGGACAAGTCAGATATCCCACTATGTGGGTCATGAGGTGCTGCGACTTCTCTCCCCTCAGGGCCGGCGGCTGAAGGAGCAGCAGGAGGTAGCAGCAGCTGTAATCCAGCGCTGTTACCGGAAGTACAAGCAGGTGAGACCCTTCTCCCTCAAAACCATACCCACCAACCCACACCCACGCCTAACCATTCCAGAACGTTGCCAGAGTCCTAACTCCCCTTCTCTCTCCACAAGCTGACCTGGATTGCACTTAAGGTATTAGGCATGAGATCTGAGTGTGAGGTCTGTGATGATTCAGACTTTCCTTGAGTGTGTGGGTTACAGAAAGAGCCTTGCATCAGCCTATCTTGGGTGAGCCCCAGGGCTTTGGGTCTCTGTCCCTTGATTTCAGCCCCCGTCCCTCCTCCCCACCCCTGCAGTTTGCACTCTATAAGAAGATGACCCAGGCGGCCATCCTGATCCAGAGCAAGTTCCGAAGCTACTATGAACAGAAGCGATTTCAGCAGAGCCGGCGAGCGGCTGTGCTCATCCAGCAGCACTACCGCTCCTACCGCCGCAGGCCCGGCCCTCCCCACCGGCCTTCGGCCACCCTGCCTGCCCGCAACAAGTAGGGCTCAGCCCCAGCCCTCTGTGCCCACCCACTGCATCCACGCCATTCCCCCTTATTCAACTTCTTTTTTTTTTTTTTTTTTTTTTTTTGAGACGGAGTCTCGCTCTGCCGCCCGGGCTGGAGTGCAGTGGCCGGATCTCAGCTCACTGCAAGCTCTGCTTCCCGGGTTTACGCCATTCTCCTGCCTCAGCTTCCCGAGTAGCTGGGACTACAGGCGCCCGCCACGTCGCCCGGCTAGTTTTTTGTATTTTTTAGTAGAGACGGGGTTTCACAGTGTTAGCCAGGATGGTCTCGATCTCCTGACCTCATGATCCGCCCGTCTCGGCCTCCCAAAGTGCTGGGATCACAGGCTTGAGCCACCGCGCCCGGCCCTCAACTTCTTGATCATCTTGCCTTACTGCCATTCCCTGCCTAGGGTTCCAGGGGGACGAAGGCATGCAATGCCTGGGGGGTTCTGTGAGGTCCATCTTTTATTTCTTTCACCAGAGGCTCCTTTCTCACCAAGAAGCAGGACCAGGCAGCCCGGAAGATCATGAGATTCCTGCGGCGCTGCCGACACAGGTACTCATCCCTTCTCCCCCTGGGCTTTTGCTCTGCCACCTGTCCTGATCTCCAGTCTTCTCTGACTCCTATCTCTCTCTCTGCAGGATGAGGGAACTGAAGCAGAACCGGGAGCTGGAAGGGCTTTCCCAGCCGGGACTGGCCACCTGACCTGGCCACCGCCTTTCTCACCACCCTGGGGACGCCTCTTGCAGTCTTAACAGGGAGAGGGCTTTCTGGGGCAGGGGGAGCCCCTGTCGGCAGCTTTCCCGTTCACCTTTGTTGGAGCCCTTCGTAGGCCTCCTCCCTCCTCCCCACGCCTTGCTCCCACACCCCTCTCCTCGTCCCTCCTGGTCGTGCCCCATCTCTTTTGGTCCTGGCTCCAGAAGAGCCGCGCCCCACATACCTGCATCTTCCGCTGTGACCTCCAGAGCCCTGCCTGCCCCTGCTCCCCAGCTCCTCCTGCCTGCACCCGACTCGGCCCCCTCCTGACTTGCCTTATTTATTTGTTCGACGCGTCTCTGAATGTATCCGCCTCGGTTCCCACCTCTGCCTTCGCTGCGCACGCCCCTCGTGTTTCAGGGCTGACCATGCCCCCACCCGACTCCGCATGTTTGCGTCTGTTTCCTCCCTTTCTGGCCCTGTCTTACCCCATCACCCGACTCTGGCCACCGACTTCAGGGCCTAAGGGGAGGTGGTGTACATAGGAACGCGTTGCGGAGTCCGCCCCGTCCCCCGAGGGGAGGGGTCTTGTACATACTGTAACATACAGAGTATAGTGAAGAATCTATTTAAGGCGCCGCGGGGAGGGCTGCACGGCCGGGCTTGTGGTTCTCTAGCGCGGCGGGGGCCTCCTGCCGGCTCCACGGGCACTTTCTACTTGTGCATGGGCTTGGTTTATACGAATTGCCATTAAACATCGCTGCACCAGCCAGCCTGCGGCCTCTGTCTACGGGGGCGGGGCGGGGCCTCGGCCAGCTGGAGGTCGCCACGCGCCGCTGGCCTCGGATCTGCGCCCGGGCCAGGCGGGCTCGGGATTTTCCGCCTCCGACGTGTTTCCGGCCTTAAAGGCATTCCGCCCTTCCCTTTAAGACGCACCGCCCCCTCTCAGTCACTCCCAAGATGGCGGACCTACTGGGCTCCATCCTGAGCTCCATGGAGAAGCCACCCAGCCTCGGTGACCAGGAGACTCGGCGCAAGGCGCGAGGTGAGGATCCCAAATTCACAACCGCCTTCCTTCGCCCGGTTTTCAGGACCGCACTTTTCCCTCTTTGGACGATGCCGCCTCCTCAACCTTGAAAGACCCCTCACAGGCCCCTTCCAAGACCCTCAGAGTCCCTAAAAGGGCTGCTGACACGCCCGCTGTTCTTAGCGGACAGTGATTGGCTACCTGAGAGATAGCGCCAGCCTCCTGCCTCTTTTCCCGACCCTGGCCTTCCGCAGTCCTTGTTTCCCATTAGCCAACCGGCCCGCCTGTCCGCTGCTGACCTGGTCTGATTGGTAGGGTGTCTCCAACCTGCCGCATTCCTGCCCCGCCCGCCTCTAGCTCTATTTCCATTGGATTTAGGACACGCCCATCTACTCTGCCTTCATCTCCATTGGCTATCTCAACTTAAAGCTCTGCCTCCTAGGCCTGTTCGACCTTCCTTCGGACCCACCCCAGCCTCAGAACTCCCATTGGTTGTTGGGTCCTGTGCGTCTTCTTGCCCCTCCTGCTTGATTTAACCCAGTCCCTTCTGCCTCCTTTCTACAGCCTTTTTCCCATCTGTATCCTTAAATTCCCGAGCTGCCCGGGCGGATCGTAGTGTTGATTGGAGGGATGAGAATGCCCGCCGGGTCCGATTGGCCACTGTCTCCGCCTGCGTTCTCTGAGTAGCTTCCCTGCGGGCTGGCTGGAGTTCGGCGGCCGGCGTAGGGCGCGGCCCGGCGGGGCGGTGGGAGCCTCCCCGGGGTTGCTCGTGTTGGGGCTTGGGATGATCCTGGCGGAATGCAGGACCCCAACTCCCAAACCTGCGGACCTTGACCGCGGACGAGCCCTGTCCCGGCTCCCCACGTGCCCCAGGGGGGCCGGGGCAGGCAGGACGCCTTCCAAGTATTTAAGGGGTGCTGGATGCCTACACTTCGTCTCGTTATTTCCTGAACAACTGTTAGGGGCCAGGGGTACCCCTCAGGGAGGCCACAGTCCGGGGCTGGGGCACTCATTGATGCAGTGATCACACGGAAGTTTAATAACCAACTTGATAAGTGCTCTGAGAGAAAAATAAGTGTGAGAGCGGCCACCTGAGATTCTCCCCCAGGCCGCAGTGAGCCGAGATCAGAACAGATAATTCTGTAAATGAGAGAGAAAAGCAAAGCGTTACAGGCAGAAGAGTCTATTTGAAATCTCTGAGGAAGGAGGAAGCATGATGGGAATGGGGAACTGGAATTCTTTAATTCTCTGATGACTGACTGTCTAAGTGGGTGATCACCGGCGGCATTGACAGACTAGGAAGCTTAAGTTAGTCACTCGCCTGAGGTCACATGGTTAGTTTGGTAAGTGGCAGAGTTTCAAACCCAGGTATGACTGGGCTTGAAGCCTATGTTCTTGACCATAATCTTATGCCACTTCTCTAGATGCAGAGAAGACTCGAAAACCAGTTAAAGAACAGTCAGTGGGGTCCGGCCTTGTAGCTCACACCTGTAATCCCACCACTTTGGGAGGCTGCGGCGGACGGATCGCTTGAGCCCAGAAGTTCAAGACCAGTGTAGGCAACATGGAGAAACCCCGTCTCTACAAAAAAATACAAAAATTGGCCGGGCGCTGTGGCTCACGCCTGTAATCCCAAAACTTTGGGAGGCCGAGGCGGGCGATCATGAGACCAAGAGATCAAGACCATCCTGGCCAACATGGTGAAACCCCGTCTCTACTAAAAATACAAAAATTAGCTGGACATGGTGGCGCGTGCCTGTAATCCCAGCTACTCAGGAGGCTGAGGCAGGAGAATCGGTTGAACCCGGGAGGCAGAGGTTGCAGTGAGCCAAGATTGCCCCACTGCACTCCAGCCTGGCGGCAGAGCGAGACTCCGTCTCATAAATAAATAAATAAATAAATAATAAATAAATATTAGCCGGGCAACAGAGCGAGACTCCATCTCATAAATAAATAAATAAATTGGCCGGGCGCGGTGGCTCAAGCCTGTAATCCCAGCACTTTGGGAGGCCGAGACCGGCGGATCACGAGGTCAGGAGATCGAGACCATCCTGGCTAACACGGTGAAACCCCGTCTCTACTAAAAATACAAAAAAACTAGCCGGGCGAGGTGGCGGGCGCCTGTAGTCCCAGCTACTCCGGAGGCTGAGCCAGGAGAATGGCGTAAACCCGGGAGGCGGAGCTTGCAGTGAGCTGAGATCAGGCCACTGCACTCCAGCCTGGGTGACAGAGCGAGACTCCATCTCAAAAAAATAAATAAATAAATAAATAAATAAAAGCCAGGCAACAGAGCGAGACTCCGTCTCATAAATAAATAAATAATAACCGGGCTCAGTGGCGCACTCCTGTGGTCCCAATTCTCTGGAGAATCTTGGGAGAATTCCAAAAGCGGGGAGAATCACTTATCACTTCAGTCTGGGAGGTTGAGGCTGCAGTGAGAGGTGATTGCGTCACTGCACTCCAGTCTGGGCCGTGAAATTGAGACTGTTTCCAACAACAAAAAATGAAATGCCCTGATGGTCAGTGAGGGCAGAGGGATGACAGCTCCGAGGCTGTCAGGCCCTGGGGCTCCAGAGGATAACTGAACAGTAGATGAACAGGATCCCTGCCCTCCAGGAGCTCATACTATGCTAAAGGAGACAAAAAGTTATGATATGTTAGTTCTCTATGTTATGCTGGGTGTCTGAGGCAACGGAGCCTGGAGCCCAGGGGAAGCAGTAACTCTGACTCATGGTAGATCTCAATGTTTGCAAGAGGAGGAAAAGCATTAAAGCAGAGGAACATGCGCAAAGGCATGGAGTTATTTAAAAAAATGGGGAGAGGGCTGGGCACCGTGGCTCATGCCTATAATCCCAGCACTTTGGGAGGCTGAGGCAGGCAGATCACTTGAAGTCAGAAGTTCAAGACTAGCCTGGCCAACATGGTGAAACATCGTCTCTACGAAAAACACACAAAAAAATGGCCAGGCGTGGTGGCTCACGCCTATAGTCCCAGCACTTTGGGAGGCTGAGGCGGATAGATGAACTCCGACCTGAGGTTGGGAGTTCGAGACCAGCCTGACCAAAATGGAGAAACCCCATCTCTACTAAAAATACAAAAATTAGTCAGGTGTGGTGGCGCATGACTGTTATCCCAGCTACTTGGGAGGCTGAGGCAGGAGAATCACTTGAACCCGGGAGGCAGAGGTTGCAGTGAGCCAAGATTGTGCCACTGCACTGCAGCATGGGCAAAGAGAGCGAAACTCCATCTCAGAAAAAGAAAAAGAAAAAGAAAGTAGCCAGATATGGTGGTTCACACCTGTAATCCCAGCTACTTAGGAGGCTGAGGCATGAGAATCGCTGGAACCTGGGAGGCAGAGGTTGCAGAGAGCCGAGATCGCGCCACTGCACTCCAGCCTGGGCACAGAGCGAGACTCTGTCTTGAAATAAATAAATAAATAAATGATGGGGAGAGGTTCAGTGCAGCTGGAGAGGATTCAGATCCTGTGGAAGAAGGAGGCCTTAAGGATGTAAAGGATTTGAAATGGCAAAAGAGAGAAAAATTTCAGGCTGAGGAGCAGGAATAGGAAAAAGCGTCCACCCAAATCTCAAGAGGTAGTAAAATCACATCGTGGGGAAGACAGGCAAGCATGGAGGGCCCGGGTTAGAAATTCCTCCTCCTCCTCCAGAGGCAGAGGAGATCTGGTGCAGAGGCAGGATCTAAGGAAGAAGAAGAAAGTTAAATAAGACCCTTAGCCAGGCGAGGGGACTCACTGCTGTAATCCCAGCACTTTGGGAGGCTGGTCTTGAACTCCCAGCCTCAAGTGATCCTCCCACCTTGGCCTCTCAAATTTCTTGAGAAGCTTGAGTCTCTGCACCCAGAGCTGGCTGTTTTTTTTTTTTTTTTTTTTTTTTTAAGTTTTCTGTAAAGATGGGGTCTCGGGCATCTTTAGGCAAGAGGCAGGCAGATCTCTTGAGCCCAAGAGTTCAAAAAAAAAAGATCCTTCACAGCTAACCTTGGACTCCCAAAGGAGAAGGGTGTCAGATTATCCATTTCGGCTTTATCCTGTCTGTAGAAGTGGGAAGTGGGGGATTTTACAAAATATAGGAAGTTAAATAATTTCCCCTTTCTGGCCGGGCGCAGTGGCTCAAGCCTGTAATCCTGGCACTTTGGGAGGCCAAGGCAGGTGGATCACAAGGTCAGGAGTTCGAGACCAGCCTGGCCAATATGGTGAAACCCCATCTCTACTAAAATACAAAAATTAGCCAGGTGTGGTGCCACACGCCTGTAGTCCCAGCTACTCAGGAGGCTGAGGCGGGAGAATCTCTTGAACCTGGGAGGCAGAGGTTGCAGTCAGCCAAGACTGTGCCATTGCACTCTAGCCTGGGTGACAGGGTGAGACTCCGTCTCAACAACAACAACAAAAATACCATCCTGGGCAACGTAGTGAGACCTCATCTCACAAATATTTTTGTTTAATTATTTTTTAAAAAGTAGATGAGCATGGAGGCACACGCCTGTGGCCCCAGCTACTTGAGAAGCTAAGGTAGGAGGATCCCTTGAGCCAAGGAGGTCAAGGCTACAGTGAGCTGTGATTGTGCCACTGCACGCCAGCCTGGGCAATAAAGTGAGATCCTGTCCCAAAAATAAATAAATATATAGGCCGGGTGCAGTGGCTCACGCCTGTAATCCTAGCACTTTGGGAGGCCGAGGTGGGTGGATCACCTGAGCTCAGGAGTTTGAGACCAGCCTGGCCAACATGGTGAAACCCCGTCTCTACTAAAAATACAAAAATTAGCCGGGTGTGGTGGTGTGTGCCTGTAATCCCAGCTACTTGGGAGGCTGAGGCAGGAGAATTGCTTGAACCCGGGAGGCGGAGGTTGCAGCGAGCTGAGATTATGCCACTGCACTCCAGCCTGGGTGACAGAGCGAGACTCCATCTCAAAAATCAATCAATCAATCAATGTTTGTTAATTAGTTTCCCCAGTGGAGTTGGAAAAGGGGGTTAAGCGTTATTCTGATCTCTGTCACTCCCACTAAACTGGGAACTCTTGAAGGGCCACATCGTGTCTTAATCATCTCAGTACTTCAGGGTCTCACCTGATGCCAGATACCGTAGTCCCTGCTTCTCCCTTATCCAAGGTTTTGCTTTCCAAGGTTTTAGTTACCTGCAGCCCAGAACTATTATATACAATAAGATATTTTGAGAGAGAGAGAGAGAGCACAGCCACAAACTTTTATTTCAGTACATTGTTATAATTGTTCTGTTGTATTATTGTTATTCTTAATCTCTCTCTCTCTTTTTTTTTTCTCTGAGGTGGAGTCTAGCTCTGTCGCCCAGGCTGGAGTATAGTGGCGCCATCTCGGCTCACTGTAAGCTTGGCCTCCCAGGTTCATGCCATTCTCCTGCCTCAGCCTCCCAAGTAGCTGGGACTACACGCACCTGCCACCACGCCTGGCTAATTTTTTGTGTATATATATATATATGTATTTTTTTTTTTTTTTTTTGAGACGGAGTCTCGCTCTGTCGCCCAGGCTGGAGTGCAGTGGCCTGATCTCAGCTCACTGCACGCTCCGCCTCCCAGGTTTACGCCATTCTCCCGCCTCAGCCTCCCAAGTAGCCGGGACTACAGGTGCCCGCCGCCACGCCCGGCTAGTTTTTTGTATTTTTTTTTACTAGAGACGAGGTTTCACCGTGTTAGCCAGGATGGTCTCAATCTCCTGACCTCATGATCCGCCCGTCTCGGCCTCCCAAAGTGCTGGGATTACAGGTGTGAGCCATCACGCCCGGTCATCTCTCTCTTTTTTTTTTTTGAGACAGAATTTCTTTTTTTTTTTTTTTTTTTTTTTTTTTTTGAGACGGAGTCTCGCTCTGTCGCCCGGGCTGGAGTTCAGTGGCCGGATCTCAGCTCACTGCAAGCTCCGCCTCCCGGGTTTACGCCATTCTCCTGCCTCAGCCTCCCGAGTAGCTGGGACTACAGGCGCCCGCCACCTCACCCGGCTAGTTTTTTGTATTTTTTAGTAGAGACGGGGTTTCACCATGTTAGCCAGGATGGTCTCGATCTTCTGACCTCGTGATCCGCCCGTCTCGGCCTCCCAAAGCGCTGGGATTACAGGCTTGAGCCACCGCGCCCGGCCGAGACAGAATTTCACTCTTGTTACCCAGGCTGGAGTGCCATGGTGCGATCTCAGCTCACTGCAACCTCTGCCTCCCAGGTTCAAGCGAGTCTCCTGACTCAGCCTCCCCAGTAGCTGAAATTATAGGTGCCCACCACCACACCTGGCTAATTTTTGTATTTTTAGTAGAGATGGGGTTTCACCATGTTGACTAGGCTGCTCTCGAACTCCTGACCTCAGGTGATCCACCCGCCTCGGCCTCCCGAAGTGCTGGGATATAGGCTTGAGCCACCGTGCCTGACTTGTCATTCTTAATCTCTTACTGTGCCTAATTTATAAATTAAACTTTATCATAGCCATGTATGTGTAGAAAAAGACATAGTATATATAGGGGTCAGTACTATCCACAATTTCAAGCCTCCACTGAGGGTCCTGGAATGAACCCCCATGGATAAAGGGGACTATTAGGTAGAATAAACATCAATAAATGCTTGAGGAATAAACGCTAATCCTGCCTTCCCAGCCTGACACTTCCCAGGGGCACCACACTTCACTTGAAGCCTTAGAAAGCTTCCCCATCCATGCTTCCAGCCCTGGCTTCATGCTGCCATTTCTCACCCCCAGAACAGGCTGCCCGCCTGAAGAAACTACAAGAGCAAGAGAAACAACAGAAAGTGGAGTTTCGTAAAAGGGTGAGAACAACTGGAGTGATCAAAGACAGACTCAGGAAGGACTTCCAATAAGTTAAAATTGGAAGGTTGAGGACTCAGTTTTGCTGAAAATGTCTTGAGAGAGGTGATGCCTGGAAGCCAGTGGCATGGAGGCTGGGGAGGGTGCTGGGGAGGCGTAGAAGGGCCGCCGACTCAGCTGGGGAGGGGGTACTTGGGTGGAGCCATTGTTTCATATCTTCTTCCTTTCCCCTCTCCCAAGATGGAGAAGGAGGTGTCAGATTTCATTCAAGACAGTGGGCAGATCAAGAAAAAGTTTCAGCCGATGAACAAGATCGAGAGGAGCATACTGTGAGTGTCTCTGGGCTGGGGGAAGGAGGAAATGGGTGGCTAGCAGGGCATGAAAGGGCCAGCACAGGGCTCCTCCAGAGGAGGGCACTAGCCCCGCTCCTGGTTCATGATACTCTTTCCCCTCTGCCGTCCCATCCCAGACATGATGTAGTGGAAGTGGCTGGCCTGACATCCTTCTCCTTTGGGGAAGATGATGACTGTCGCTATGTCATGATCTTCAAAAAGGTAAAAGGCCTGAGTTCCTCTTTCTCTCCCCTCCCCTTTGTGGCCTTCTCCCCGCTCCCCGACGAAGGAATGAAATGAAACATTTGTATGGACTCTGACCCTATCATTGTGCTCTTCTCCAGGAGTTTGCACCCTCAGATGAAGAGCTAGACTCCTACCGTCGTGGAGAGGAATGGGATCCCCAGAAGGCTGAGGAGAAGCGGAAGCTGAAGGTGAGCTATGCTTGGCAGCCCTTGGGGCCCAGAAGCCCACCACCTGGGAGGGGTGGGGATTTGGGCTGGGGCCCTGAGCACCAGTGCCCCCACTGTCACCCCTAGGAGCTGGCTCAGAGGCAGGAGGAGGAGGCCGCCCAGCAGGGGCCCGTGGTGGTGAGCCCTGCTAGCGACTACAAGGACAAGTACAGCCACCTCATTGGCAAGGGAGCAGCGAAAGACGCAGCCCACATGCTGCAGGCCAATAAAACCTACGGCTGTGGTGAGGCCACAGTGCGGCCGGGGGTGGCTGGGAGAGGAGCATAGGATGTGGTGGGAGGGCAGTGGAGGCTGAGGGACGGGTTTCTAGGTCCTCCCTACCCTCCTCTCTGCCCCTAGTGCCCGTGGCCAATAAGAGGGACACACGCTCCATTGAAGAGGCTATGAATGAGATCAGAGCCAAGAAGCGTCTGCGGCAGAGTGGGGAAGAGTTGCCACCAACCTCCTAGGTGCCCCGCCCAGCTCCCTTTGACCCCTGGGGTAGGGCAGGGGGCAGGGAGGGACAAGGCTGCTGCTATTAGAACCCATCCTGGAGCCCCACCTCTGAACCGCCTCCTACCAGCTGTCCCGCGGGCTGGGGGAAAACAGGTGTTTGATTTGTCACTGTTGGAGCGTGGATATATGCGTGGTATGTGTGCGTGTGTGTGAGAGTGTGAATGCACAGTGGGTATTTAATCTGTATGATTCCCCGTTCTTGGAATTTTCTTCCCCAGGGGGCTGGGGTACTTTACATTCAATAAATGCTGTTTCACCCAGTGTCCTGGTTGGTTTGTACGCAGAAAGGTGGGTCCCGGAGCCACTGGTAGAGAAGAAGGGGAATAAGTTTCAGTTGAACAGCATAAAATTGCTGTTTGTGTAGGTTAAACATGGCCAGTTGACACTATCAGAGGTTTTTTGTTTGTTTGTTTTGAGACAGAGTCTTTGTTGCCCAGGCTAGAGTGCAGTAGTGTGATGTCGGTTCACTGCAACCTCTGCCTCCCGGGTTCAAGCAATTCTCCTGCCTTAGCCTCCTGAGTAGCTGGGATTACAGGCATGTGTCACCACACCCGGGTAATGTTTTGTATGTTTAGTAGAGACAGGGTTTCACCATATTGGCCAAGCTGGTCTCTAACTCCCAACCTCAGGTGATCTGCCCACCTCAGCCTCCCAAAGTGCTGGGATTACAAGTGTGAGCCACTGTGCTCAACCCAGAGGGTTTTATAAGATGCAGTATTTTAAGAGTGCAATCAGAGGCTGGGCACAGTGGCTCACACCTGTAATCCCAGCATTTTAAGAGGCCAAGGCTGGAGGATCACTTGAGGCCAGGAGGTCAAGATCAGCCTGGGCAACATAGTGAGACTTTCTGTCTACAAAATTAAAAAATTGGCTGGGTGCAGTGGCTCACACCTGCAATCCCAGCACTTTGGGAGGCCAAGGCGGGCGGATCATGAGGTCAGGAAATCGAGACCATCCTGGCTAACACAGTGAAACCCCATCTCTACTAAAAATACAAAAAAATTAGCCGGGTGTGGTGGCAGGCACCTGTAGTCCCAGCTACTTGGGAGGCTGAGGCAGGAGAATGGCGTGAACCCAGGAGGCAGAGCTTACAGTGAGCCGAGATCATGCCACTGCACTCCAGCCTGGGGGACAGAGCAAGACTCTGTCTCAAAAAATAAATAAATAAAAATTAAATTAAATTAAATTAAAAAATTGGCAGGGTGCAGTGACTCACACCTGCAATCCCAGCACTTTGGGAGGCCGAGGCAGGAGAATCGCTTGACTCTAGGAGTTTGAGATCAGTCTAGGCCACAAACCTTCTCTACAAAAAGAAAATAAAATATACAAAATTTTAAAATTAGCCATGCCTGGTGGTGTGCACCTGTAGTCCCAGCTACTTTGCAGGCTGAGGCAAGAGGATTGCTTGAGCCCAGGAGTTTGAGGCTACAGTGAACTGTGATCGCATCACTGCACTCCTGCTTGGGTGTCGGATCAAGAAGCTGGCTCAAAATAAAGATACAAGAGTATAATCGCTGGAGTCAAATACCTTGGCTTTGGATCCTAATCCTGCCAGCTGCCAACCATTACTTTGGGTAAGGCATTTAACCTTTTGTGCCTCAGTTTCCTCACCTGTAAAATAAGGATAATTATGGCAGCTGACAGACCTGTTGGAACAATTGCACAGGACAATACATGTCAAATATTGAGAACAGTTTCAGATCCTGTAAGTTCCGTAGGAGAGGCAGCCACTGTCATCATCACTCTCATCCTCACAAAGCCCTCACTAGGACTGCAGCCTCACTCTAGTGTCCTGTGCAGACCATTTACTTCACAGCCAGCTTCCCCTCATGGTGGTGGCAGGACCCTCAGCCCCACCCTGCTCCCCTCTCCTGGAGCTGGTTTCTTATTCCCCTGAAACTCTTTATTAATTTAGTTTT
This sequence comes from Rhinopithecus roxellana, assembly GCF_007565055.1. Classification (NCBI taxonomy): domain Eukaryota; kingdom Metazoa; phylum Chordata; class Mammalia; order Primates; family Cercopithecidae; genus Rhinopithecus; species Rhinopithecus roxellana. The sequence goes on from NC_044567.1 coordinate 45,814,411, forward strand.
TTGTTTGTTTTCGTTTTTGTTGTTGTTGTTGCTTTGATACAGGGTCTTGCTCTGCAGCCCAGGCTGGAGTGCAGTGGTACGAACAGAGTGTACTGCAGCCTCGACCTCCTGGGCTCAAGCAATCCTCTCAACTCAGCCTCCCAGGTAGCCGGGGCTACAGGCATGCGCTACCATGCCTGGCTCCACTGGCAACTCTGCCTCATTTTACCATATAACATCTGCTTCCCCCTACCTCCTTTGGAAATGTGAACACCTCTGTTGTTCTAGATCCACCCAGCTTCTTCTCTGCGTCCCTCACCTCCTCTTTGTCCTAGTGGGTTACACATCTATTTGCCTCCCCTCCCTGCTCCCATCTCTCCACCTCCTGTCTTTCCCAGCTCAGCCCGGAAACCAGTATCCCTCCTCTCGCGCCCACAAAGAAGCACACAGCTGTCTTGGTTGGCACTAGTGTTTATTTCAGGAAGCAGGTCTGGAAGACCTGGGTCTGTCCAGTGGAGTCCTAGAGCCTCTAGCTTCTCACTTGGCCTTCGGGTTACGGAACTTGCGTCCAGCAAAGACTCCCTTGTCCCCAAGAGCCTCCTCGATCCTAGAATGCAGGCAAGGTCAGGGCTGCTGCCTTCCAACCTAACGGCCTCCAGCACCCCAATGCCCAGGCCCACTGTTCCCGCTGTACCTCATGAGTTGGTTGTATTTGGCCAGACGCTCTGAGCGGCAGGGGGCGCCAGTCTTGATCTGATGAGGGAAGAAGGATTTGGAGGGTTGGGTGAGGCTGGAGAGGAGGGGTTGGACCTGGCCCCAAGGGAACATTCACCTCAGAGGCAGGAGGCCAGGGACCCCAAGAAAACTTGGTGAGACACTCAGTAGACAGAAGCTGCAAGTACCTGTCCTGTGCAGAGCCCCACCACAAGGTCAGCAATGAATGTGTCCTCAGTCTCCCCAGAGCGGTGGCTCACCATCACCCCCCAGCCATTAGACTGAGCCAGTTTGCACCTGAGTGGAAAGGACATTTGATGTGGCCTTCTAGAGGCTCCTCAGTGGGAAAGCAGAGGTTGGGTGGGGACTGTCCCTGCTGTTTTGGGTAGCAAGCACTCTGCAGGGAGGGCAGTGACTAAGTTCTTTGGGAAGCAGGAGAGGAAAAGAATTCTCATCTTGATTTTGGGCTCTTGAGATGCTGGTGAGAACAGCAGAATCTGAGACAGGAATGGTGTGGGCTGCGGGTGGGGAGTCATGACAGGGCCACAGTGGCAAAGCTCTTGGAGTCAGGCCAAGGATTAGTCAAAGCATTGAGATCAACGTGTGGGTAGGTCAAGTGCCAGGGAAAGGTAAGCTTGGAGTTAGTGGGTGAGACTGTAGCTGGAGTGGGCAGAGCTGGGGCAGAGGGAGGCGATGGTGAGCCTCAGGGTCAGGAGACACTCACGCCTGGATTGATTCAGTCACCGAGCCAATCTGGTTGACCTTTAGCAGCAGACAGTTGCAGGCCTTCTTCTCAACGGCCTGGGCAATCCTCTTGGGGTTGGTGACTGTCAGGTCATCCCCCACAATCTGGATGTTCACCCCCGAGAGGAAAGAGGTCCAAGTGGCCCAGTCATCCTGGTCAAAGGGGTCCTCGATGGAGACCACTGGTGGGGTTTGGGAGCAGAGACAGGGCTAGAGGTCAGAAGGCGCCTCATGGAGGGGTGACAGGGCAGAAGAGCTTAAATGGGGATTTCAATGGGGCTAAGGATTGGAAGGATCCAAGCCCATGGTAAAGCAGGTCGCTGAAATCAGGATATTAGGCAGCTGCAGGGGATTTGGGCAGGAACACTGGGACACCTGAGCGCCTCACCAGGATAGTTCTTGATAAAACTCTTATAGAGCTCTCCGAGCTTCTCCCCAGTGATGTGCCGTGCGGGATCATCAGGCGACTTGAAGTCAAGATCGTACTTCCCATTGCGATAGAACTCAGATGCTGCCACATCCATGCCGATCACCACCTTGTCTGGGTAACCAGCTGCCTGGATGGCTGTCTTCAGCAGCTCCAGGGCTGGGGGAGGACCAAGAAAGGACCTGAGACTCCAGCACTCCTTGTCTACAGCCTCCCCTGCCCATGTGGAGATCCAGAGGGTCTGCCCCCCAGGGTGCTCAGCACTGACCCTCATTGTTCTCCAGGATGTTGGGTGCAAAGCCACCTTCATCACCCACATTGGTGGCATCCTTCCCATATTTGGCCTTGATGACCCCCTTAAGGTGGTGGTAGACCTCAGCACCAATGCGCATGGCTTCCTTGAAGGAGCTGGCTCCCACAGGCAGAATCATGAACTCCTGCATGGCCAGCTTGTTTCCAGCGTGGGAGCCCCCGTTGATCACATTGAAGGCCTGAGATGGGGAGACGGTGTCTGGACCTGGGCTGGGCCATGAGGGCTCAAGAAGGGACAGGGGCAGGGGGTGTTGGGGTGGAAACCTGGCTTACTAGCTCAGTGATCTAGGATGAGTAATTTTGCTCAAGAGCCTCTTTCCTCATTTCTTTTTTTTTTTTTTCTTGAGACAGAGTCTCGCTTTGTCACCAGGCTGGAGGGCAATGGTGCAATCTCAGCTTACCGCAACCTCTGCCTCCCGGGTTCAAGTGATTCTCCTGCCTTAGCCTCCTAAGTAGCTGGGACTATAGGCGGGCGCCACCATTCCCGGCTAATTTTTGTATTTTTAGTAGAGACAGGGTTTCACCGTGTTGGTCAGGCTGGTGTCGAACTCCTGACCTCATGATCTGCCCGCCTCGGCCTCCCAAAGTGCTGGGATTACAGGCGTGAGCCATCATGTCCAGCCTCTCTTTCCTCATTTCTATAAAATTTCTACTTCCCTGTAAGATCTTTTGCTGAAAATTAGAGAAATTGAATGTAAAGTTCTTAGCATGTGCCTAGTATATAACAGCTAACACTTTTTTTTTTTTTTTTTTTTTTTTTGAGACAGAGTCTGGCTCTGTCGCCCAGGCTGGAGTGCAGTGGCGCGATCTCGGCTCACTGCAAGCTCCGCCTCCCAGGTTCACGCCATTCTCCTGCCTCAGCCTCCTGAGTAGCTGGAATTACAGGCGCCCGCCACCACACCCAGCTAATTTTTTGTATTTTTAGTAGAGATGGGGTTTCACCATGTTGGTCAGGCTGGTCTCGAACCACTGACCTTGTGATCCACCCACCTCGGCCTCCCAAAGTGCTGGGATTACAGGCGTGAGCCACCGCGCCCGGCCATAGCTAACACTTTTATATGGCATTTACTACACGCCAGGCACTAAGTACTTTACATATATAAGCCCATTTCATTCTCAAAACACCTCTATTCATTGGTATCATTATTACCCCCCATTTTACAGATGGGGAAACCGAGACGGAGCAGTTAAAGAACTTGCCTAAAATCATACAACTCATAACAGGCAGAGCCAGGATTCAAAACCAGCAATCTATCTCTAGAGTCCCTGCTCTTTTGCAATCTTCCTAGTAAGTAACAAGAAATGGTAACATTATTATTGAGATTAAATTCAAAGAGTTTCCATTCATTAAGAGGGCACTGGTGTAAGAAGGACTCAAGAAGATACAAAGAAATGCCAAGATCTTTGCCTCAAAGAAACTCTGAATATGATTTGGGGTGTGGGGTGTAGGGTGCGGGGTTGGAATGAGGCTGGAGTTACCGAGCCTGGGACTGGAATGGGAAGGAACTGGGTTATATGGCAGGGAAGGAAGCACATAGAGGCTTCAGGGAAGGTTTGGATTGTGGGAAAGAGGGAGGGGCTGGACCACAGCAGGAGAGATTCAGTTTCAGGAAACTGCTTCTTAGGAGCTGGTCTGAAAGGTGGATTTTCCATGGGGGCATCCCTGGCTGGGTGGGGGTGGCTCTGTCAAGGCGAGATCTAGTGGGGGCGGGTAGCTGCACTTACTGGCACTGGGAGTATGAGGTCAGGGTTCCCAGCGAGATCTGCGATGTGGCGGTACAGGGGGACCCCCTTCTCAGCTGCTCCCGCCTTACACACGGCCAAGGACACGCCCAGGATGGCATTGGCCCCAAACTTGGCTGGAAGGAGGCAAGCGGGAGGAAAGGATGAGAGCTTCTTTCGGGTTTGGGGTGGCTACTCCAGGAAGACGCCAGAGCTCCAAACCACTGAGCATGAAGAATTGGTTAACAGATCTCTCTCCCACCGCCTGAGTAGCTCTGGGAGCCCCCACCCCGGGGGAATGTGTCAGCTGCATGTCTGTGTCCACGGCCCAGCCCAGGCCTGGCAGAGGGCAGGCATAGGAAATGCCTGTGGAATGAACACAAATCCATCCAGCTGCGGTGTGACCCAAAATGGGGGACCCAGAAATAACCCATCAGGCCTCACCCCTGTGGCTTCTCACCATCTCTCCCATACCTCAACCCTTCCCCACCACTGCCCTTCACTCACACTTATTCTCGGTCCCATCCAGCTCAATCATAAATTTGTCAACTTTTTCTTGATCCACAACACTTAGTTTCTGGAAGGGTGGGTTTGAGAGGGGAGAGCAGAGGTCAGATTTCTCAGAAGTCAGGGCACGCACAGGGGGAGGATAAGTGAAAATGGGGAGAGGCGTGTCCGGGGTGAGGGAGCAGGGGCATGGAGAGGAGACTGCAGGGAGCAGGCTTCCCCACTTGCCTTTTCCAGCAGAGCAGGGCCTAGAGTCTTGTTGATGTGCTCCACAGCCTTCAGGACTCCTAGACAGGCCAGAGGACGAGGTTTGGATCTCAATCAATTGGGCCTCTTTCTGTGGACTCCAGCTCCTCAAGAGCTTTGGGGGTTCCAGTCCTCTACCCATTGTGCACCCATGTCCTAAAGCCACCCACACAGACTCCTTCTGCACTGGTGTCTCCTCACCTTTCCCCAGGTAGCGGCCTTTGTCGCCATCTCTTAGTTCCAGAGCTTCATAGATACCCGTGGAAGCCCCACTGGGCACAGCTGCTCGGAATCGGCCTGGGGCAGGAGAAATTGGAAGATCACAGGGATGGCTAGGCCAAGTGGCTCATGCCTGTAATCCCAGCACTTTGGGAGGCCTAGGCAGGTGGATCACTTGAGGTCAAGAGTTCAAGACCAGCCTGACCAACATGGTGAAACCGTCTCTACTAAAAATACAAAAATTAGCTGGGAGTGATGGCACAGGCCTGTAATCCCAGCTACTTGGGAGGCTGAGGCATGAGAATCGCTTGAACCCGGGAGGCGGAGGTTGCAGTGAGCCGAGATTGCATCACTGCATTCCAGCCTGGGTGACAGAGCGAGACTCTGTCTCAAAAAAAAAAAAAAAAAAAGCTCACAGGGAGTCCCCTCTACCCCTCAAAGGGCTGAGGTATCCTCTCTGAGCTCAGGGACAGGAGGCAGTGCAGAGAGAGACTCCTGCTTCTCCCCTTCTCCCAGCTTCCAGCTCTGGTTCTATGTTGGAAGAGGGCTTGGGAAGAAGTCTGGGAAAGGGAACCCGAGAGAAAGGAGAGGATATGGCACAGAATTGGGGGGCGACGGCCAAAGGGTTGGGGTCTTCTGAGGCGAGCCTATCCAATGGGCCTCCTGTTACCCTTGGCTGTGTGCAGGTCCACCTCCACTGTGGGGTTGCCCCTGGAGTCCAGGATTTCCCGGGCAAAGATTTTCTGCATGGCCATGGCTGCAGGACAGGAGGTGTAAGTGTAGACAGTTGATCTCTTAAGGAACCAGAAATCCCTTGCCCTTTAAGAGTCTTCCCCACTCCAAGAAGGCAGGTGCTGGAGCTAAAAATACCCTACAAAAAGGTCACAGACCAAAGAGGCAGGCGCAGCCCCCTCCCCCACTCAGAACAGCTCTTATTCCACCCTCCCATCCTAAGAATCCAGGGGCCTCTCATCTATGGCTCCTAGGATGCCATCACTCCCCAAGCCCCCACCTCCCCAAGGCTGCACTTAGGCCTTCTCCTTCCACCCTCTGGTCAAGCAGTCTGTTCTCCATGGCTGGTGGCCTTCCAATCCTTTCTGGTTCTCATTTTCCTGCTCAGAAATCCTCTTGGGCCCCCAATTCCCTACCAGGGTTCCAACTGGTTCCAACTCTAGCTGCCCTTCTCTATCCATCCCTGCTGCCCCTCCTCACAGCCTCCCTTCCCTAGATCCTTAGGCGCTCCTGGAGTTGGTCCCATCTGCTTGCTCCAGCCGCCCCTTCCCCCAGCTTTTTCAAGCACCTCCAGTCCCAGGAGGAAAAAAAGCAGAAACGTTCCCCTCTTCCTCCAAGTCAACACCATGCGCACCCTTTACTACGTCCACCCCCCGGGCTGGAAGATTTACCTGACCTGGGATGTCTTCGTTGGAGGTTTGGATGGAACTCCGAGTCTAGGTGGCAGCTGGGACAGTGTCAGCTCACCCCCTCTCAGGCTGCGCATTTATCCCTGAGCCACTGGGTCCCCAGCCAGCCCCGCCTCTCTCTCTCTCCATCCTCCCCCCTTCACACTGGGCTGGCAGCCAAGTGCCCACTACAGCCTAAAGCAGAAGCCTCTGGCCCTGGGCACCTGCCCCCTTACCAAAGGTCAACTACTATCCCCCCACTTTCTTTCTGTCCCCGAGGAACAGTCCCTGTTTTAATTCCACCCTTTGGGAGGAGCAGGGGAGGGGCTTCAGATGAGGGGTCTCCCCCACCCCAGGATTACATTCCCCTTTTGCAAACGTCAAGAGGAATGTGTGACCTTTAGGAAAGGCCAGGGGTAACCTGAGCCCTGCAAGGCTGGGGAGGGGGCCTGGAAGAGGGGCTGCAGGATTGACGTCCACACATGCTCAGATCGCTGGGCGGGCCTCTGCCCTCAGTGGGGGAAGGGAAGGGACTGTTGGGCAAGCTCTGACGTCTAAAATTGAACCCCCCACCTCAGAAGGCGAGAGGTTCTCACCTCTTAGGGTCCTCATAACGGCCATTATCGGCGCAGCCCCATCCTACCCTCTCCAGGCCAGCCAGCGTGGGGATGAGTTAGGGGCCAGGAGACGAATTTAGACCAGCCCTCTAGGCTGGAGCGGCGCCCGATTGATAACGCTGGGACAGCACTTGTCGCCCAGCGTGGGGACTGTTGGTCAGAGCCCTTCTCCCCACCGACTGTGGGCGCTCAGCGCACGGCCCCAGCCCATCAATGAATGGGGTTGAATCAACAGTGAACGAAAATGAATGGACCGAGGACGGGTGGCCCTTTGTGAGCTTCTGCACGCCTGGGGCTCCTCCGGCGCCCTGCCGTAGCACTGCGGGGAGGTGGGTCTCTGCTTTTGGTAGAGATCTCCACTTTGCCGGCTCTAGGGCCAGTGCGGGGTCTGCCCCGAGCTCCTCTGCGGCCATGCCAGCCGAACGGCTGGAGTCACGGGGCTCGACTCGGAGGCCCTTCCCGCCGGCGCCGGGGCAGCCCGCGCCCGGTGACTCACCCCCGCCGCCTTCTCCCCACCCCTGCTCCCCGCCCCGCCGGCCAGCGCGGCCTCCCAGCCCCCACCTCAGGCCACCTGCCCCACCACCCGTCCCGTCTCCCATCTCGCCCCGCCCTCTCATCTCAGGCCGCTCCTCCCGGGATTTTTCCACCCTGGGGTGGGGGTGCGGCGGGTCAGAGGTCAGGAGATGGCGGGGCGGGGGGGGGAGCGCCGCCACGTGCCCGGGTGCGGCCCCGCCCGAGCCCGCCAGTGACTCAGCCGCGCGGCTGTCGAGGAACACGGGCTCGAGGGGCGTCGGGGACTGTGGGGTTCGGCGTGGACGCCAGGGATGCGCGCCGCGCTCGGGAGGAGGCGAGAGAAAACCAAGCCCCTTTCCGCCCGGGCCGCGCTCCGTGACCTCGCGCCCCTAACCCAGGCTCCGGAAGCGGCCCAGCCCTCGGCGGCGGGTCGGAGAAGACGGCTTCACCGTGGCCGCCCCGCCCTCCCCAGGTGGCGGCGAGCGCACATCTGACTGAGAAGAAACCCAAAGGGCCCGAAGTGGGACTTTCCCCTTCTTGAAAAAGTTGTCACTCTTGCAACTTGAGTATTCTTCCGCTTCGAAAAATAGCCCCGCCTGTTAAGCCCCGCGGGTGTCCGCGCTCAGTGACCTCTGCAGACTCAGGCCAAGGGGCACGGCCGGTGATCCAGACATTGCCTGCCCGGGGCGGGCATGGCTGGGATATGGGATAAGGCCCTGGGCTAGAGCCGATCCAGAGAAGGGACAATCCTCTGGACTGAGAATGGGCCCTGGTGAACCTAACCTGCACTACCCGGGAAGACGCTGGGGACAGAAGTGGCCCCGGTGGGTGCCTTCAGCTATGAGAGCGACTAGGGTATTTGGCCAAACTCCCCTTTGCTTTCCTATTGAATAAGTAAAATCAAGGGTGGTGAGGCGGCAGCGTGCACGGCTTAGCCCCCGCCCTTTCCGCCAGGCGGGAGACACGTCCCCAGACCGCCTTCCTTTCCCGGAGGGTCCACATGGGTCGGGCCGGGCGCGCTCCCGTGTAGCCGGCTCCGGCCCCGACCGCCCCATGCGCTCTCCCTCCCGGCCTTGGCGCAGGCGCAGGCGCGGGCACACGCGCCGCCGCCCGCCGGTCCTTCCCTTCGGCGGAGGTGGGGGAAGGAGGAGTCATCCCATTTAACCCTGGACTCCCCGAACTCTCCTTAATTTGCTAAATTTGCAGCTTGCTAATTCTTCCTCCTTTCTCTTCCATTCCTTCCTTCTGGCTCACTCCCTGCCCCGATACCAAAGTCTGGTTTATATTCAATGCAAATTGGAGCAAACCCTACCCTTCACCTCTCTCCCGCCACCCCCCATCTTTCTACATTGCTTTCCATCGAACTCTGCAAATTTTGCAATAGGGGGAGGGATTTTTAAAATTGCATTTGCAAAGTTCGGTGTCTGGGCTGGCGAGTGGGGGAGGGAGGGAATGGGGAGTAGGCCCCGCCCCTACCGTCCTTTGCAAATAAAAATCTAGCGGGGCGGGGGGGAGGAGCAGGAAGTGGCGGTGCGAGGGCTGCTGCACAGCGAGCAGAGCCGCGGTCCGGACGGCAGCGCGTGTCTCGAGCTCTCCGCCTCCCCCCGCCCGCCAGCCGAGGCAGCTCGAGCCCAGCCCGCGGCCCCAGCAGCAGCGCCGAGAGCAGCCCCAGTAGCAGCGCCATGGCCGGGTGGAACGCCTACATCGACAACCTCATGGCGGACGGGACCTGTCAGGACGCGGCCATCGTGGGTTACAAGGACTCGCCATCCGTCTGGGCCGCCGTCCCCGGGAAAACCTTCGTCAACATCACGGTACTGCGAGGCCTGTGGTCCCGGGCACTGGTCGGGCTTGGACCCTGAGGGAGGGAATTGGGTGGGGGCGGGCGCAGTCTAGAGCGCGCAGCGAGAGGCCTTGACTGGGTGCTTGCCCTAGGAAGCGGCGCGAATGGCGGCTGCACGTGAGCGGGTCCCTCGGTTGCCCCTAAGTCCTATGCCCCAGGCGGCGGCGCCCATCCCGCCCGCTACCCCGCTTTCCGCGACGGGGCGTTACATCCGGGGCACAGGGCGGGGAGGGGCGCGGCGCCCGGTGCGGCGGTCCACTTCCGCCTCTCCCAGGGCGGGGCGGGGACGCGCCTCAATTTTAATTGGGGATTGGGATTGAGAGGGGACCCGGGGACCCTCAAACCCCCAGCTCCCCGTCCGGCCGCCAGCTCGCGCCCCTCTACCATTGTTTCCCCTGGTGCGGGAGGGAGCCCCAGGCGCGTGGTATTGGTCCCTTGCCCACCCTCTGTGGACTCCCGGCCCCTCCCAACTCCGTTAGAGAGGGCGAGGCCACCACACGCCCCCCCAGCTCAGCACGTTGGACTCAACATTCCTGCGAGGCCAATCCCGGAAGTCCCCTCGCCCTCCCTTCCCGCCATCCGGCGGGGCCTGGAGCAGGGGAACTTTGTGAGAAGTTCTGAGACAGCATAAGCGAAAGAATATGGGTTGACTACCGCTGCTCCCACCACCATCTCCCTGTCCACACTGCCCGGAAGTGGGGAGGGGGAGCGGAAGTTCGAAAGGGGGGAAGGGGGTTTCCGGGCGGGAGGGGACCGGATGTGGGGGCTTGGGGTGAAAGGGGGAGGGGGGAAAAGGTTCCCGGGGTACCTAGACCCGAGAGCTGGGCTGCCGGGTCTAGCCCCCGTCCACCTTCAAAAGTTTTCCAACTTTCCCGGAAAGCCCCCAGGGGTCTGCTTCCTCATGTCAGGGCAGACATACCTGGAGCTAAACTAGGTTACTTGGAGACCCAGGCGTCCGGGCCCTAAGAGCTCCTGCAGAACCTTTGACCAAATAAGGGCAAAGTTGCTTCTCTTGCCTCGCCCGCCCCCCTCCCTTCCCCTCTCCGCTTCTGCTTTTCCTGAAGGAGAGTTCTGAGCATCCAAAGGCTCCTCACTTTTCTCACTGATTCCCTTTATTTCCTGGGTTTACTTTCCCCGTTAACACTGAGATCTAAATCTCTAGAGAAGTATGTCATCCCTTCCTCCCTGGTCCCATGTTCTAGGTTTGAGAATCATGATGGTTTTCTGCACTGACGTTCCACAGTCCTCAGAGTTTCTCACAGTTCATTGATGGGTACTGAGTATGTAACTTCGCGGGGTGGGTCATTGGAGAACAAGGTGGGAATCTTGGTGCACTGACTAACTTGATGGGCGCTTGGTTCCTCTTCCAGCCAGCTGAGGTGGGTGTCCTGGTTGGCAAAGACCGGTCAAGTTTTTACGTCAATGGGCTGACACTTGGGGGCCAGAAATGTTCGGTGATCCGGGACTCACTGCTGCAGGATGGGGAGTTTAGCATGGATCTTCGTACCAAGAGCACCGGTGGGGCCCCCACCTTCAATGTCACTGTCACCAAGACTGACAAGAGTGAGTTCCTGAGTCTTACCCTTCCTCTAGCGCCAAGATCTCATGTACCGCCCTCTGGTAATCTTGAGGGTGCTTTTTTGTGTGATTCCCCAGCATGAAGGGAGTCAGACCAGTATTCTGCCCCTTGGTTGCTGGATGCTGGATGGAACATGGGATAGTCCCTCCATTTGTCTCAGTTCCTCATCTTGTAATTTGAAGTTGTTGAACTGCATTACCTCTTAAGTTACTTCCTGCCTTGAGCTCAGATTAGCAGCTGTTTTCTAGGAGTATAGGTAGATTGTTGGGGTCCTGAATCATCATTTAGTTAATCGTTTGAGTTTTTTGTTAGAACCTGGAGGTGGCATGCTCATCCACAGCCCTTTCTAGCCTGAACACGAGTCAACGGTCTATGAGCCTTTGACCCCTAAGTTTTTATTTTTTAGTCTCTCCCTCTCCAGCATTTAAGCTTGATTTTCCTCTTTTGAAAAGCTTTATTGTTTCAGGGTGACTGACAGCCTGCCTGTGTGTGTGTGTTGGGGGGGGTTGGGAGAGATGAGGTTGGGTTACAGCCCCCAGGGCTGGACAGCTGCTGAACAGCTGGCAGGGGGTGGAATTGTGACACCTGGGTCCTAGCCTCCTTTCTCTTTCCTCCTCCTCCAGCGCTAGTCCTGCTGATGGGCAAAGAAGGTGTCCATGGTGGTTTGATCAACAAGAAATGTTATGAAATGGCTTCCCACCTTCGGCGTTCCCAGTACTGACCTCGTCTGTCCCTTCCCCTTCACCGCTCCCCACAGCTTTGCACCCCTTTCCTCCCCCATACACACATATACCATTTTATTTTTTGGGCCATTACCCCATACCCCTTATTGCTGCCAAAACCACATGGGCTGGGGACCAGGGCTGGATGGACAGACACCTCCCCCTACCCATACCCCTCCTGTGTGTGGTTGGAAAACTTTTTTGTTTTTTGGGTTTTGTTTTTTTTTTTTTTTTTTTTTTTTCTGAATAAAAAAGATTCTAACAAGGTGCTGTGTGATTTGAGCTTGGGTGTCAGAATGGGGGACAGGCACTGTGACTTGCCTCCTTTATCATGGCTTGGGAGCAGGAAGGTTGAGGCACTACAAGGTGTAGGAATTTGAGCTTCTGGCCAGGTGGCCCTGCCCCTCCACAGTGGCATTTCCAGGCCTAAGTCCTCAGTGTGCTGGTTAAATTGGTGGATAATGGAATAGAGCCATCTGGACCAGAGAATGGGTGCAGGCCTGCAGGCAAGGCAGGGCTAGTTGAGTCATCCTTGTGGGTGGGGCTCCCCCTGAGTCATAGCAAATGCCTGCTGGGGCTGTCCCCACGACTATAGGTTAGTGTCTCAGCATTCTCTTGCTCCTTATGGCTAAAGGGGTGATTCCCCCAAAGGGTCAAGTTCACCTGAAAATGATCTCACCCTTCCTTCGTCCACAAAAAACAATTTTATTAGCCCAAGAAGTGAAGACCCAGTCCCTTTGCTTGCCCCAGCCCCACCCCAATGCCCCTCAAAAGGATAGGTGTGGGTAAGGGAGCAGCTTATGATGGAATGTCCCCTATCCCTCAACTTAGAAGACTGGAGGGAAGACGACGGTCTGTGCAAATATGTCACCAGAAGTGTACGTGTAGAGGGTTATTAGACCAGGATAACAGGGGAAGAGGGAGGAGAGGGTGGGGGATCTGTTGAAGGCCCAGGAAAAACAAGGGGAGCTGGGGCTAGGGAACCAAATGAGGTGGGAAGAGTGGGGCTAGAACCCAAAAGTGGGGTCCTTTCTGAGGCAGGGTGGTCCCTTGGCTCCCCTTCTTCATCACCCTCCTCTTGCCCCTGGGCTGCTTCCTCTTGCTCTTCGTCCCCAGGACCACGATGAACGGGCTGCTTGCAAATGGGGCAGGTCTTCCGGGTCTGAGTGAGCCAGGGGTCCACACAGCGGCTGTGGTAGGCTGCAGAGAGGAACAAGGTGAAGCACCTGGTGGCTGCCAGTGGCAGAGGAGCATGGGCAGGCAGTGAGGGCCTCACCATGAGCACAGGGGAGTACCCGCAGCTCGTCCCCATCCTCATATTCATCCAGGCAGATGGCACAGACATCATACTGGTCTCCTGGGACAGAAAGAAAATAATCTAGTCCTTCACTGAGCCACCATGACCCAGGGCTAAGGCTTTTAAAGCCTTGCGAAAATTTTCCCTCACCTACAAAGCCAGTGGAAGAGCTAAGACAGGAAGGCAGGATAAGGTCAGGGCAGAACATGGAAGAATTTAGGGCTAAAAGGGACAAGCAAAGAGAAGCAGAGGTAAGAAGGGAAGTGGTTTTTGGGGAGGTGTGAGGGTGGAGATAGGGAGTGGAAGGGACGGAAATGGGCAGGGCTTCTGCCATAGCCTTATACGGGCACTGGAGGCCCCAGGGCCTAAAGCCCCAGCCCCACAGTACCGGTTTCTTCCTTCTCTAACTGAATCCTCCCCATTCCTCCCATTTTTCTGCCCTCTCCACATCCCCCATAAGCAAAGTCTGTCCCTCTATTGTTTCCCACAATTATTTCACTTAAATCATCTTTGCATCTCGCCCATCTTCACTGTATTTATGGGTAAAAACAAGACAAGACAGCATCTCAAGCTGAAAACTTCTTACTGCCATCTTTATTTTTATTACTTTTATTTTTTTGAGAAAGGGACTCCCTCTGTCTCCCAGGCTGGAGCACAGTGGTGCAATCTCAGCACGCTACAACCTCCGCCTTCCTGGTTCAAGTGATTCTCCTTTCTCAGTCTCCCAGGTAGCTGGGACTACAAGCGCACAACACCATGCCCAGCTAATTTTTGTTATTTTTTATAGAGATGGGGTCTCACCACGTTGCCCAGGCTGACCTGGAACTCCTGGGGTCAAGGGATCCACTTGCCTCAGCCTCCCAAAGTGGTGGGATTTTTTTGTTTCATCATGTTGCCCAGGCTGGTCTCAAACTCCTGGGCTCAAGTGACCTACCCACCTCGGCCTTCCAAAGTGCTGGGATTACAGGCACTTGGGATTACATGAGCCACTGTGCCCAGCCACTGCCATCTTTGTATACCCTATCTTCTGGACTCAAAGTCCTTCAGAACCAGGTAAACCGTGGGAAAAGCCCTCTCCTCCCCTAACCCCCTCACCCTTCTGATAGTCATGTGTAGGAATCTGTTTCAGTTGCTCTTTGGTAAGTCGATTCCGCTGGAGCCGTTTCCGGTGCTGGATACAACGAACTATCTGGTGGAAGAGGGGGTGGATGGACAAGGCTTAGGAATAAAACTAGACAATCTAAGACAAGCCACTCCCATCTCCCAACTCCAGATCCAGTCTGGCCTTACAGGCCTCAGTGCTTCCCATCATGTTCCCTCAGCTACTCACCATTACTGCTCCCATGGCCAAAACCAGCAGTCCCACAATCCCTGTGAAAGGGATGAGGTAATAGCCCAAGGGGAAGGTATTATCTGGAACCAGAAGCACCCGAGCCCTGGGGAGGGGAAAGGACGATCAGTCTCAGCAGGGCGAGAAAGGCAAAGGGAGAAAAAATGAGGGACAAAGCAACTGGCTCTGGACAAAGCCCATAGATGGGGACGGGAATGGGAAGAAAGAGGCAGGGAAGGAAGGACAGGAGGCTGAATGGTTCAGGTAATGAGGAGACCTGGGCTCCAGGTTGGCATGGAACTGCTTGCTAAAGGAAGAATGGGAAGGAGGCATATGTCCTACCCCTTTTCGTAGACAAAGAGGGCACGCAGGTACTCAGAGCTTCTCTCCCCAATAAATACAGATGGGATCCAGATCTGCTGCTGGATTTCCTCTGCAGGGATCAAGGTGTTACTCTGGAAACTCACAATCTTCTACTCAAATCCTTTGGGAACCCTGGCATCTGGCACTTTCGCCCCAACCCACCTAAAGGATTGGCTTCTTTCCTGAAGCCTTCAGCCTTCCCACCATCTCTGGATCCTACTGAAAGCCCAGCTGTATAGATTCCCCCAGCCTTACCACTGTTCCACACCATGTTCAGAAGTTCATTGGAATTCACATTATGTACTACAGCGGCACCATATCCAGCCTTCTGGGCATTTAGGACCTAGGGAGACAAGGCAGAGGACAAGGAGCCATCATAGGCCTGACTTGTCTTCATTCCTGGTGCCTTTTTTTACCCTCAGCTGCCCAGCTCCCACTCCACATTCAGCAACCTTGAGGTCAAAGTTGCAGTCGAATCTTCGAAGCAGCGCAATAAAGACTGACCCATTGACCGGGGCTGGGGGTGGTGGGGCAATGGGGCTGCAGGCATTGTCTGGGTGAGCCTCCACAAGGAACCCCTGAAGGATAGAAGCAAACAACAGTGAGATTTCTCCTCCCTAGGTTTCACTCTCTACAAGGGCCACCAAACACACCAGCCCACATGCTGCACATCCTCTATCCTCACTTCCTTCTCCTTCCTGGGGTCTGAGCATCCCAACCTCACAACTTTCTCTTAGCCTCTTGAAAAGGCAATGACATAAAACATCCCTTCACCAAACTCTCCCATCATCCCTCTCGCTGTCCCAGATGGGCTAATCTGTACCCTAAACTGCAAGCTAATGCAATTATTCTGTCTTCTAATGTTCTGACTCTCAAGTTCTGTTTCACAGTCCCCTCTCCAACACATACTCATAGAGAACACACTCCCCTTCCTTCAATTTTCTTTTTCTTTTTTTTTTTGAGATGGAGTCTCGTTCTGTCACCCAGGCTGGAGTGCAGTGGTGCGATCTTGACTCACTGCAACCTCCACCTCCCGGGTTCAGGTGATTCTCCTGCCTCAGTCTCCCAAGTAGTTGGGACTACAGTCATGCACCATCATGCCCAGCTAATTTTTGTAATTTTAGTAGAGATAGGGTTTCACCATGTTGGCCAGGCTGGTCTTGAACTGGGATTACAGATATGAATCACCGCGCCCGGCCTCTTCAATTTTCTAATTACCCATCTCACAAACAACTCGACTGCTACTACGGCCCAACTGAGTTCTTGCTATGTGGCAGTCTTTGGGATGAAGTACTACAAAAATTGCGTATCTAATTTAATCTTCACAATAACCCCAGGAAAACTTCTAATATCCCATTTTACAGTAAAACAAACTAAGGCTCAAAGAGAAATGAACTTGCCCAAGGTCATACAAGCAATAACTAGCTCCTGAGACCCTCTTGATAAGCACCGTTGATCCTGCCTTCTGTCTCTGTCCACTTTCAGTCTCTCTGATAACCTCAGAGTTCCAGGGGTGGACACTTTGTCTTCTCCCTCTGGATTCTGGATTCTACACTAGACGTGCTCAGTTCCTAACCTGATTTTCCTACCTCCAGTTTCACCCAGGACAAACCTCCCCAACCCCAGCCCAGGATGGAAGATCTTGCTAAATATTAAAAAAAGAAAAAAGACAGAAAAGGAAGGAAACTGGGGGGAAGGAGAGGAAGAAAGAAAAGAAAGAAGGAAAATCACCTGGAGTCCCTCTTGGCTCAAGGTAGCCCCAAACAGAGCTGGGAGGTCTGCAAAGTCCATGCTGGCATTGTGGTCCGAGGTCTGCGGACAAAAAAGGCAATGTTCCCCTTCAGCCTGTAACCCTTCCTTTCAGCGCCCTTTCCCCCTCCGTCCCTCGGACTCACCGCTCGAATGAGCCCCCGGATGGGGGTCGCTCCCCACAGCACAGCGGCCACAACCACAGGAAGCGGGAAGGCTGCAGGGTGCATGGCAGCGGGAGGAAAGAGGCTGAGGAGGCCGCTCGTCCTGGTAGCAAGGAGCAGAAGCGGAGTTCTGCGCCCTCCCTGCCCCTCCTTTAGGATCCCAGGGGTCCAACCACCCCCAGGTCCCACTTCCCAGCTACATGGGGGCGCCGGGGAAGGAACCCCGACTCAAAGAATGAGATATCCAACCCGTTTAGTTGAGCTGGGTGAGAGGCACTAAATGTATCCTTTTCTGGTACGGGAATAAAACGGGGAAAGGGGACGGAGCCTAACACAGATGACAGAAAAACTTCGGGAAGGGTGGCGGAGCTCAAGGAGGAGGGACTTCCTGCCAGGTGGGCCGTGTTCCCAGCCTCTGGAAAAGGGCTTCCGGTAGAGAAAGTCAGGCCGCTTTCAGCATTTGATGCTTGAGATGAAGAACTTCCGGTCCTAAAAGGCCGGTTAAAAAAGGGTCAGCGATGGAGAGAGTGCCTGTGGAAATGGAAGGAGCACTGGTGGCCCAGAAGACGACCTAATAAAGGTGCCCGGAAACCTGGAGCCGCCTAGTTTACAAACCTCTCCTCCCGCTGGCCGCCGCCACCGCTCCTTCAAATCTCGCGAGAGTGCTCACCACCTCCCCCGTCCCCTCGCTGCTGAACGCTTGGTGTGTCTATCGCGAGAGCTCTCCTACTCTGGTGAGCCGTACTCACTCGATCTCGCGAGACCTTGAGACAAACTTTTCTCTATTTTCCCGCGATTCCAATTCGGTGAAAACTGCGCCTTTCCTCTGGTTTCCTAAATCAGTTACACCCCTTCTCGCACGCTTCCCTCAAGCTCCTCCTTCAGCTCCGCCTTACTCCCGGCCGCCTTTGCGCTGCGCGCCTGCGCCCGCGCTGGCTTCCAGCGGGTGCCGGACCCGAGAGCCGGAGGGGCGTGCGCGCGCCCTCGCCCTGTTGCGCGCGCGGTGTCACCTTGGGCGCGAGCGGGGCCGCGTGCGCACGGGACCCGGAGCCGAGGGCCATTGAGTGGCGATGGCGGCGACGGCGAGTGCCGGGGCCGGCGGGATGGACGGGAAGCCCCGTACCTCCCCTAAGTCCGTCAAGTTCCTGTTTGGGGGCCTGGCCGGGTAAGCTCAGGCCCCAGGGATGGGAAAAGAGGAGGAAGGGACGGGTGCAAGGAACCGGGCCCGGTTCATCTCTGGGTCTGTTGCAATGAACTGTGCCGGCACGGGGTCAGCGTGATCTCCAGCGTATTGCGAGTTCCCCAGTGGGCTGCTAGGGCCCCATTGCAAGGCTCGTTCTGGACTGTATGCGGGGTCGTTGCACAACCCCCGCCGGGCCACCTGAGTTTCCCAGCGCATTGCTAAGCTTGGCCGGGCTACAGGGGGTTCCAGGCCATTAAATGGCTCCTAGAGGACTACCTGGAGTCCTAAATCTTGGACGCCCCTTCGTCCCCTCCCTGTGTCGGACTGCGTGCAGCCCCAGGTCACTGCTTGACTGTCATGAAGCTACTTGGAGCACTTTCATTGCATGGCCCCCACTGGACAACTAGACTTTTCAGACCCGTTGCACTCGGTGTACATATAGACTGTTACACACGTGCTCACCAGCATCCTGATTCTTGAATCGCATGGCAGGCCCTGACCTTTGTAACCTCTTGCTGCCAGGCTCCAGTGGGCACTGGTAGATCTGGAATGCCTGGCCCTTCACTCCACCTCTGTCTTCCCCCAGGATGGGAGCTACGGTTTTTGTCCAGCCCCTGGACCTTGTGAAGAACCGGATGCAGCTGAGCGGGGAAGGGGCCAAGACTCGAGAGTACAAAACCAGCTTCCATGCCCTCACCAGTATCCTGAAGGCAGAAGGCCTGAGGGGCATTTACACCGGGTATTGGGGCCTCAGGATGGAGGGTAGGCTGTGGGTTGGTAGCTCCAGACCTTGGCCTGATATGCTGACCCCTCTGCTCCTCAGGCTGTCAGCTGGCCTGCTGCGCCAGGCCACCTACACCACTACCCGCCTTGGCATCTATACCGTGCTGTTTGAGCGCCTGACTGGGGCTGATGGTACTCCCCCTGGCTTTCTGCTGAAGGCTGTGATTGGCATGACCGCAGGTGCCACTGGTGCCTTTGTGGGAACACCAGCCGAAGTGGCTCTTATCCGCATGACTGCGGATGGCCGGTGAGTTCCAAGTCTGAGCCTAACCCCAGCCCCATTCCCTGGAATCTAGAATGAAAGGACCACTTTTCTATCCCAGATCTAGAGCAGAGCCTTTATCTGTTCTGGCCTTCCTTTCTTTGCATCTGTGGGCCCCTGTGGGCTATTCTGATCTTGACCTCTTCCTGCCTTCCCATCAGGCTTCCACCTGACCAGCGCCGTGGCTACAAAAATGTGTTTAATGCCCTGATTCGGATTACCCGGGAAGAGGGAGTCCTCACACTGTGGCGGGTGAGTGGAGGGGCTGGAGACTTGGGGGCTGTGAAGTCCGGTTTTAGGGGTTTCTGACTCCTGCCCGCTCCCCTCCCTCCAGGGCTGCATCCCTACCATGGCTCGGGCCGTCGTCGTCAATGCTGCCCAGCTGGCCTCCTACTCCCAATCCAAGCAGTTCTTGCTGGACTCAGGTGAGACCCAGAGCTGGGCCCTTAGCTCCCAGCCTGGCCTGAGCCACCTCTGAGCTGACTGCCACCCCCGCCTCACCTCCCCCAGGCTACTTCTCTGACAACATCTTGTGCCACTTCTGCGCCAGCATGATAAGCGGTCTTGTCACCACTGCTGCCTCCATGCCTGTGGATATTGCTAAGACCCGGTGAGTGTGCAGTCTGGTCCTGGAGGTGGGTGGGAAGGTGTCCTTTTGGTCTCTCATGCCCCTGCCTCCTCCCCTTCAGAATCCAGAACATGCGGATGATTGATGGGAAGCCGGAATACAAGAACGGACTGGTGAGGAAGCCATTCTGGGAGCCTGGGTGGGGTGTCGGATCTCCCCTGTGAAAGGTGTGAAGGCAGCTGGGTAAGGGGGATGGGGCCCTAGAGTCCTAGCCCCAGCGCCCTGCTTGTCTGTGTCTAGGATGTCCTGTTCAAGGTTGTCCGCTACGAGGGCTTCTTCAGCCTGTGGAAAGGCTTCACACCGTACTATGCCCGCCTGGGCCCCCACACCGTCCTCACCTTCATCTTCTTGGAGCAGATGAACAAGGCCTACAAGCGTCTCTTCCTCAGTGGCTGAAGCGGCCAGAGGCTCCCACTTGCCTGCTGCATCTATGGCCACTGTGCCCTGGGGGCCTGGACTCTGCTGCCCTGGACCCCTCTATTTATTTCCCTTCCACAGTGTGGTTTCTTCCTCTGCGGTAAAGGACTTGGTCTGTTCTACCCCGTGCTCCAGCTTGCCCTGCTCGTCCTGATCCTGTGATTTCTCTGTCCCTGGCTATTCTTGCAGGGAGCTGGAAAACTTCCTGAGGATTTCTGGCCTCCCCCTGGGTTTTAGTTTCAGGGCACACAGGACAGCAGAAGATCCCCTTTCTCAGTGGGGAAACCAAGGCAGAACTGAGGGGACAGGGAGGAGCAGAAGCCATCAAGATGGTCAAAGGACCTCCAGAGGGAGATGTGGCCCTTCCTCCCCCTCACTGAGGACTTAATAAATCGGATTGATGACACCAGCCCCAAATCTGGAGAGTCTGGGGGGTGGTTAGGAGAGGGGAGGAGACTGGACAAAGAAGCTGGTGCCCCTGGAGAATAGGAACTGGAGTTTTTAAGAAAAATGGTTAAAGAAAAAGCAGCCACTGGTTTTATGCAAATGCTGTAAATCTGTCATGCCACAGCAGCTGACAGGGCTAGAAAAACTCAAATCCCAGGCCCGGCGTGTTTCCTCCAGCCACTTGCCCAAGAATGCCACAGACGCACAGATCATTTCACATAATCCCCAGGAAAAGCCCCTCAGTCTGATGACTGTTTCTGCAGCCTAAAGAGGGAGGAAATAAAGAGACTCAGAGAGGAAGTCAGACCATTGTGGCTGGAGGTAGTGCGCGTGCAGGGCCAGGGCTTAAGTGGGTGGGCACTGGAAGCTTGAGGAAAGGGGGATGCTGGCCAGAGACCTGATCTGGGTCCTTGGCTGGGGAGAGTGAGAACCTTATCCGTTTCTTTAGAAGATGTGTGGTTCCCAGGCCAGCCCTCAAGGAGCCTTAAAACCTCTTGGGGGCATAAAAGAGCTTGGGAAGGTCAAACTGAGGAGTGCTGGCCAGGCTAGGGGACAGGCAGGCAGCAGGTGGGAGCTGTCCCTTTGGCAGAGCCTCATCAGCAGAAGAGGTGGAGCTCAGCATCGTGGCACCCCTGCTGCTTCCTCCGTGTACACTCTGTCCTGGGCCTTAGTGGCTATTGTGAGACACTTGAAGCCTAGACCTTGTCCTTAAGGAGTTTCTAGTCCGGAAGGCAAGATTATACAGGAGCAGTTGGGAAACTGAGTGTAGCAATAGTGTTGCAGGGTAACCTGGAAAGCACCTGACCTCACCTGGGAGAAGTGACTTGCACACTGAGTGGTTATACTGGCTGGGGAGGGGGCAAGGACAGCACACCTGGCTGGACTGAGGGCAAAGGCCTAGAGTAAAACACTGTCGGGGAGCAGGTGATCTATAGGCTTGTGGTAGTTGGAGCACAGGCTGTGATCTGCCTTGAGATGAAGCTGGACTGTCAGATGGGGACAGTGCACGGCACTCCCTGACTGCCAAGCTCAGGAGTTGGTCCTCCACCTGGGGAGAGATGCAGTCAGACTTTCAGGTTTGGGAGATTTTCCGGGACCATCTGGAGGGGGATGGGGGTCTCCATGGTCCCATTCTGTGGGTCCCAAGCCCTGGATTGGGCTGGAGACAAGGCAGGAGAGGAAGCCACACCAGTGTGTTTAGGGAATGGCAGGATTGATGAGAAAAATGGGGTTCCGTTTGCCTGTGTCCCAGCCTGAGAGCAGGAAACCCAAGACTCTTCAGTCACACTCACCAAATGGTGCATGCTGCAAGGCCCACCCCTTGCTGTCCTGCTGACCTGGGCAGTGAGAGCTGCACTTCTGAGACTGCAGGTGCAAAGCAGGCACCCACCTTTGCCCCTAGTACTACAGGCTGCTGCCAGGTGGGTGTCAGCAGTTGTCGTTAAACTCCAGGAAGACGACAATTTTTGAGCTGGATCTGATGCCTAAGGTGGCCTGGTGGGTGGCCAGCCCTGGAGGAGAGAAGGAGGCACCCCAGGCAGGGGAAGTGCAGGCTATAACTGAAGGTCTATTGGATAAGTTGTGACCAGTGTAGGGGCAGTTGGAGCCTTGTGAATTCTCATGACAGGTGCCCCAGGCACTCTTCACCAAAAGAAACCGAGTTGTTTTGAAACAGGCTCTCACTCTGTCACCCAGGCTGGAGTACAGTGGCACAGTCAGGGCTCACTGCAGCCTCCATCTCCCAGGCTTAGGTGATCCTCCCTCCTCAGCCACCCAGGTACCTGGGACCACAGGCACACACCACCACACCTGGCTGACATTTTGTATTTTTTGTGGAGATCAGATTTTGCCATGTTGCCAAGCCTGGTGTCAAACTCCTGGGCCCAAGCAACCCACCCGCCTCAGCCTTCCAGAGTGTGGAATTACAGGTGTGAGCCCCTGCACCTGGCCAGAAGGCATTTTTTTTTTTTTTTTTTTTTTTTTAGATGGAGCCTTACTCTGTTACCCAGGCTAGAGTTAAGTGGCACAATCTTGGCTCTCTGCAACTTCCACCTCCCAGGTTCAAGTGATTCTCCTGCCCCAGCCTCCCGAGTAGCTGGGATTAAAGGTGTGCACCACCATGCCCGGCTAATTTTTGTATTTTTAGTAGAGACAGGGTTTCACCATGTTTGCCAGGCTGGTCTCGAACTCCTGACCTCTGGCAAACCACCCACCTTGGCCTCCCAAAGTGCTGGGATTACAGGCATGAGCCATCACTCCCAAACCTAAAATTATTTTTTATTATACAGATAATGTACAATAATAGTGGAAAACTAGAAAATGCTAAACAGGGGAAAAGAAAATAAAACCACCCATATTTGTAACATCCAGACACAATGAGTGCTCACGTCCTGATAAATCATTTTCCAGATTTTCTTCTGTGCATAGATGCACGTGGGAACCATGCTGTATTCTGCCAAAATGATTCACGGCGAGGTCTGGCAGCGCCCCATGCAGCATCGGGAGCTTTGTCCTGTGACCCACCCAACTCCATGTCATTACCCCTTCTGCTTTGCTGGGACTGAAGTTGTGTGCCTGTGGTGTGAAGAGAGGGCTTCTGATACAGAAAAAGGAATTAAGACCCCTCCCCCATGACTCTGTGTTCCTCATCCCCCCAACCCCCAACTAGATTCGATAGAAGAGCCAATAGGCTCCTCTCTCAAGGTCCACAAGCCTCCCACCCTCAGAGGCTGTGGCCAGAGTACCCAATGCTCACTGTGCCCAGCAGGTCCTGACCACGACCCTGACTCAGAGCTGAGGGCCTCCTTCCTGCCACTAGAGGCCCCACACGGCCATTAGGCCGTACCCACAGGAAGAGGCTGGAGCGGAAAGTGGGGAGTGAGCCTTGAAGGAAGAGAAGCCAGGCCCGGGGCACCGTCACTTGCCGTCCCCTCTGCAGCTCCAGATGTGTGGTTTGTGTGGCTGTGGCCAGAGGAGCACCTTGGCCAGAGTCCAGGGCCTGTGGTTTCACATGCCTGACCCAGGTCAGCAGCAGGATGAGGACCACAGAGGCAAAGAGCAGCCAGAGGAGACCCAAGACATAGAAGCCCAGGGGGAGGAGGCAGCAAAAGTCGGGGTGGAGGAAAGGGTCATTTCTGTAGCTCTCGAAATGCCCTTGGAGCACCCCACGGAGCTTTGGTTGCTGATCAAATTCAGGGATGGTTTTTTTGGTGGATTCTAAGAGTGATACGGGTTTTGTGGTAGTCAAAAATATGACGCTTTTTGGAGTGATCAGGCTTGTGGCAGACTCCGGAATGGTCAGGCTTGTGGTGGACTCTGGGATTGTCCGACTTGAGGCCAGCTCTGGGGTGGTCTGACTTGGAGTGGGCTCCGGGGTGGTCGGGCTTGGGGTGGGCTCCGGGGTGGTCGGGCTTGGGGTGGGCTCCGGGGTGGTCTGACTTGGGGTGGGCTCCGGGGTGGTCGGGCTTGGGGTGGGCTCCGGGGTGGTTGGGCTTGGGGTGGGCTCTGGGGTGGTTGGGCTTGGGGTGGGCTCCGGCTCTGGGATGGTCCGGCTTGAGGCCAGCTCTGGGGTGGTCTGAGTTGGAGTGGGCTCTGGGGTGGTCGGGCTTGGGGCGGGCTCTGGGGCGGGCTCCGGGGTAGTTGGGCTTGGGGTGGGCTCTGAGGTGGTCGGGCTTGCGGTCAGTTCAGTAGTGGATTTTGGAGTTTTGGAGAATGTGGCGGATCCCGTGTGAAGTGTGAAATCTGGGGTCCATCTGGTTGGGAAGGTGGTCTGCTCCTTAGTGGATTCTTGTGTTGGATGCAAGGAGGAGGGCATTTGGCTGTCTACAGAAGCAGTAGACCATGAGTGGAATAGACCCCAGGGAGTTGTATGGGCTTTGGTGGAGAACTTGACCACAGTCCTTGTGGCACGCACCTCACCACCCTCAGTGTCCTCGTCTGTGTAGTAATCATATAGGCCTGGGTCATCTTCATCACCAAGGGTGGGGCATCCCTTTCCCGGGTATTTGTAGACAGGAATCTTGTTTGAATTGTCACACTGCACACTGGCCACGTTAGAGGTCATGGCCTTGACGTCCACACCTTCCTTCCACACGTAGACATTTTCGGCATTGTCCTGCAGCCAGCGACGAAAATAGAGGATCTCACAGTTGCATAACCAGGGGTTCCCATGGAGAAAAGCAAAAGGCAGGAGGTGGAACCCAAAAAAGCCCTTTGGTATCGTATACAGCGAGTTCTCTTGGAGGAGGAGGGTGTCGAGATTCCCCAGCCCATCCAGGAGCCCGGCGGGGAGCTCGGTCAAGTGGTTGTTAGCCAGACTGAGCTTCTCCAGTCTGGGTGTGGGCGTCAGGAGCCCTGGGGGCAGGGTCTTCAGCTCATTGCCTTTCAGGTAGAGCTCTTGGAGTTTGCCAAGACCATGCAGGGCACCAAGAGGCAGCGAAGTCAGCTGGTTGAAGGAGACGTCCAGGATGGTGAGAGCAGGCAGTGTCTGCCCTAGCAAGGGCAGGCTTTGCAGCTTATTGTGGGATAGATCCAGGGTCCCCAGCACTGGCAGTGTCCCATCGACCTGGAGCTTGGTGAGCTCGCACTTATCTAGGTACAGCTGAGTGAGGCGAGTGAAAGGCAGCAGGGATGCCAGGGAGAAGGTGTACAGGAGGTTCTCACCCAAGTGGAGGATTGTCGTGTCTTTTGGCAGGTCTGGAGGCAGCGCTATCAGATTCCTCTTGTCACAGTTCACTTCTAGGTGGCTGGCCACTTTGGAGACCTCACAGATGGGGTGGGGATGTAAGGGGCTTGGCAGCAGGAGCAGCAAGAGGAGGAGAGGCATGAGGACCTGTGGGCAAGGGGGCCTTGAGTGGACCCCCCTGCAGCCCCTGGCAGCATTCCCCCAGGTCCCAGCCCCCTTCCCCCTGCAGCTTCGCTTCCAGAAACAGCGTTCACACCTCCTGTCCTCCCTACTCCCCTCTCCCACCCTTGCCTGCAGAGCTTAGCTCCAGTCCCTCTTTCCCCTCCCTCCGACCCCTCTCCTGCTCCAGCACCAACCCCGGCTTACAGGCAGGCGGAAAGACCTCCGAAGGCACACAACGTCTTCTAAGGTGCCACTCGACTCAGTCCTTCTCTCTTCTAGCCCCATGGAGGACTAAGCCAGTGGCAAGGAAGGGGATGGGGGTGAGGAGGAAATGCAGGCCTGATAGGGATTCCAGTGACCAGGAATCCCTTGGACACAAGCCCTTATCGCCTCACTCCACAGCTTTCCCCCAAGCCTTCTTTGTGGTTCTCTCTTCCGCTTTCCTTTTACACAAGGGAGATGGGGGTGGACTCCTCCAAACAGCCTTCCGCCATCTTTTAAAAACCTCTCCAGGGCTGGGCACAGTGGCTCACGCCTGTAATCCCATAGCTTTGGGAGGCTGAGGTGGGTGGATCACCTGAGGTTGGGAGTTCGAGACCAGCCTGACCAACATGGGGAAACCCTGTCTCTACTAAAAATACATTAGCCAGGCATGGTGGCGCATGCCTGTAATTCCAGCTCCTCGGGAGGCTGAGGCAGGAGAATCACTTGAACCCGGGAAGTGGAAGGAGGTTGCAGTGAGCCGAGATCGTGCCATTGTACTCCAGCCTGGGTGACAAGGGCGAAACTCCATCTTAAAACCAAAAAAGCCTCTCCAGATGCCACCTTCTCTTCCTCTTCACAGCTGCATTCTGAGAATTGCCTACTTTTTTTTTTTTTTTTTTTTGAGACGGAGTCTTGCTCTGCCGCTCAGGCTGGAGTGCAGTGGCCGGCTCTCAGCTCACTGCAAGCTCCGCCTCCCGGGTTCACGCCATTCTCCTGTCTCAGCCTCCCGAGTAGCTGGGACTACAGGCGCCCGCCTCGTCGCTCGGCTAGTTTTTTGTATTTTTTAGTAGAGACGGGGTTTCACCGTATTAGCCAGGATGGTCTCGATCTCCTGACCTCATGATCCGCCCGTCTCGGCCTCCCAAAGTGCTGGGATTACAGGCTTGAGCCACCGCGCCCGGCCTTTTTTTTTTTTTTTTGAGAAGGAGTCTCGCTCTGTCACCCAGGCTGGAGTGCAGTGGCCAGATCTCAGCTCACTGCAAACTCCGCCTCCCGGGTTTACGCCATTCTCCTGCCTCAGCCTCCCGAGTAGCTGGGACTACAGGCGCCCGCCACCTCGCCCGGCTAGTTTTTTGTATTTTTTTAGTAGAGACGGGGTTTCACCGTGTTAGCCAGGATGGTCTCAATCTCCTGACCTCGTGATCCGCCCGCCTCGGCCTCCCAAAGTGCTGGGATTACAGGCTTGAGCCACCGCGCCCGGCCTACTTTTTTTTTTTTTTTTGAGACGGAGTCTCACTCTGTCGCCCAGGCTGAAGTGCAGTGGCACCATCTCGGCTCACTGCAACCTCCACCTCCCGGGTTCACGCCATTCTCCTGCCTCAGCCTCCCGAGTAGCTGGGACTACCGGCGCCCGCCACCATGCCCGGCTAATTTTTTGTATTTTTTTTAGTAGAGATGGGGTTTCACCATGTTAGCCAGGATGGTCTTCATCTCCTGACCTCGTGATCCGCCCGCCTCGACCTCAGTTGCCTACTTTTAATTCTCTCCCACCTTTCTCTCTGCCTTCTCATCCCAGTCTATGCTGATTTCTTTCCCCCGCTACTCCATTGACTCGGTTCTTACCAAGGTCTTTAATGCCCTCCCTTCTCTACGTCCATGGGACACTTCTCCACGGTGATCTTACTTTATTTCAGCAGCCCACATACCCATGGCCACTCACCCCTTGGGATTCTCCTTTTGGCCTCTGTGACACATGACCCTGTAATTTTCTTAGTTTTCTTCTTACCTGTTTGGTTGGGCCTTCTCAGTCTCCTTCACAGATTCCCCTTCCTGTGCCTTTCCTGAACAATTAACCTGCCCCCAGAGTCTGTGCTTAGGCTCTCTTCTTTCCCTTTTTTTTGAGACAGAGTCTTGCTCTGTTTCCCAGGCTGGAGTGCAGTGGCATGATCTCGGCTCACTGCAACCTCCGCCTCTCGGGTTCAAGCAATTCTCCTGCCTCAGCCTCCCAAGTACCCGGGATTACAGTCACGCACCACAATGCCCAGATAATTTTTGTATTTTTAGTAAAGATGGGGTTTCACCATATTGGTCAGCCTGGTCTCGAACTCCTGACCTCCAGTGATCCACCCACATTGGCCTCCCGAAGTGGTGGGATTAGAGGCAGGAGCCACCGTGCCCGGCCTTCTCTTCTTTCCTTATGCTATGCAACCACCTGAGATTATCCTCATCCATTCCCTTGCCTTCAACCACCACCTACAACCTAATGATTCTCAAATCTATGTCTCTAGTCCAGACCCTTCTCCTGAGACACAAGCACATATGTACAGTTGCCTTCTGGACATCTCTACTTGGATGTCCCACAGACACCAAAACAGTATGTTCAAAGCTGAAGTCATCATTTCTCTCCAGATGGCTTCTCCTCCTGTGTTGCTTAACCTGGTGAATGGCACCATCATTCACTCATTTACCTAACCAATCAATCAACACAGACACAATCCCTAGTAGCCATCTCTAATGTCTCCTGTCTTTCATCCCCATCACCAAGTCCTGCTGATTTTATCTCCCGTCTCTCTCAAATCTACTCTCCATCCACACCATCCTCCCAGCATTCCTAGTCCAAGGTTGTTATTGTTTCTTCCTCCTCCTCCTCCTCTTCTTCTTCCTCCTTTTCCTCCTTTCTTCTTTCTTGTTCTTCTTCTTTCTTTCTCTTCTCCTCCTCCTCCTCCTCCTCCTCCTCCTCCTCCTCCTCCTCCTCCTTCTTCTTATTCTTCTTCTTCTTCATGTTCTCTCTTTTTTTTTTTTTTCCCTTTTTTGAGATGGAGTCTTGCCCTGTCACCCAGGCTGGAGTGCAATGGTGCCATCTCGGCTCACTGCAACCTCTGCCTCCCTGGTTCAAGCGATTCTTCTGCCTCAGCCTCCTGAGTAGCTGGAATTACAGGTGCGTACCACCATGCCTGGCTAATTTTTCGTATCTTTAGTAGAGACAGGGTTTCACCATGTTGTCCAGGCTGGTCTCCCTTGCTCTGTCTCCCAGGCTGGAATGGAGTGGCGCAATCATGGCTCACTCAACAACAAACTCCTAGACCCGAGGGATCCTTCCGCTTCAGCCTCCCAAGAAGTTGGGACTACAGGCGCGCACCACCACACCTGTCTAATTTTTTTTTCTAGAGACAGGGTCTCCCTTTGTTGCCTAGGCTGGTCTCAAACTCCTGGGCTCAAGCAATCCTCCCACCTCGGCCTCCCAAAGTGCTGGAAGTACAGACGTGAGCCACCATGCTCCGCCCAGGGCACCATCTTCTCGCTACTGCTTCCCTGCAACAGCCTCCTTGCTGGTCTCCCCACTTCCCAATTCCCTTTCTTCTCTTTATTCTCCACTGGAGTGGTCTTTCAGATCTTCACATTTGCTCATATCCTTCCATTGCTTGAAATTCACCAATGAGGCCGGGCGCCGTGGCTCACGCCTGTAATCCCAGCACTTTGGGAGTCTGAGGCGGGCAGATCATGAGGTCAGGAGATGGAAACCATCCTGGCTAACATGGTGAAACCCTGTCTCTACAAAAAATACAAAAAAATAGCCAGGCGAGGTGGCGGGCGCCTGTAGTCCCAGTTACTCCAGAGGCTGAGGCAGGAGAATGGCGTGAACCCGGGAGGGTGGATCACAAGGTCAGGAGATCGAGACCATCCTGGCTAACACGGTGAAACCCCGTCTCTACTAAAAAATACAAAAAACGAGCCGGGCAAGGTGGTGGGCGCCTGTAGTCCCAGCTACTCGGGAGGCTGAGGCCGGAGAATGGCGTAAACCCGGGGGGCGGAGCTTGCAGTGAGCTGAGATCCGGCCACTGCACTCCAGCCTGGGTGACAGAGTAAGGCTCCATCTCAAAAAAAAAAAAAAAAAAAAAGGGAAGAAAGAAATTCACCAATGGGCTCACACCTGTAATCCTAGCAGTTTGGGAGGCTAGGGCAGGTGGATCACCTGAGGTCAGGAGTTTGAGACCAGCCTGGCCAACATGGCAAAAACCCGTCTCCACTAAAAATACAAAAAATTAGCCAGGCGTGGTGGCGGGTGCCTGTAGTCCCACCTACTAGGGAGGCAGAGGCAGGAGAATCGCTTAAACCCTGGGGGCATAGGTTGCAGTGAGCTGAGATCACGCCACCTCACTCCAGCCTGGGTGAAAGAGCGAAATTCTGTCTCTAAATAAATAAATAAAGTCACCAATGCCTCCTTATACATCTCAGGAGGAAGTCGAAAGCTCCCAACGTGGCCTGTGGGATCCTGCAAGATCTCACCTTCACCTTTGCCTGCGTGTCCAGCCCCATCAGTTACCACTCTACCCTTACTCTTGTTCATTCTCTCCTGTGCCTGAACTTTTTCTTCAAACTTATCCCCTTCTGCCTAACTTTTACTTATTTGGCAAGTTCCAGCTCAGAACTCCTTCCTCTGGAAAGCCTTTTCTGACTTCTCAAGACGAGGTTAAATGTCTATTACAGAAAGTCAGACACCATGCCCCGCCTGTTGGCCCATTGCCCCTTCTGTGATGAGAATGTGCCCTGCACTGTTCCCCAGTAGGAGCTCCAGACAGCTGCCTGAGCCTGCCCCTATCTGCTTCCAGCTGGTGACTGGACAAGGGACAGACCTTTAAGCCAGATGCAGTTAATCCATAGATTTGCTATTTATATAATTTGCCAGCTGCAAAGGTATTGCAAAATGTGGAGAAAACAAGGTAGTATAGAAAGTGAGGTAGAAGATTGTCTAGAGAGAAGCCAGGAAATTAAATAAGGACCCTAAGCCCCAAGGCTGTTGGTTTTTTTTTTTTTTTTTTTTTTGACACTCACCCAGGCTGGAGTGCAGTGGCATGATCTCAGCTTACTGCAACCTGTTCAAGCAATTCTCCTGCCTCAGCCTCCCAGATAGCTGGGATTATAGGTGCACACCACCATGCTGGGCTAATTTTTGTATTTTTAGTAGAGATGGGGTTTCACCATGTTGGCCAGTCTGGTCTTGAACTCCTGCTCTCAAGTGATCTGCCCACCTCGGCCTCCCAAAGTTCTGGGATGACAGGTCTGAGCCACTGCGCCCAGTCTGCTGTTGATTTTTGAGGGCATTTTACTGTATCAGAATGTTTAGTTGTAAGCAACGGAAAATGGTCTGCCTAATTTAGGCTGCAAAGGAATTCATTAAAAATACATTGGTGGGGCACATTTCCTTTTTTTTTTCTTTTTTCTTTTTTGAGATGGAGTCTCTCTCTGTTACCCAGGCTGGAGTGCAGTGGCCGGATCTCAGCTCACTGCAAGCCCCGCCCCCCGGGTTCACGCCATTCTCCTGCCTCAGCCTCCCGAGTAGCTGGGACTACAGGCGCCCGCCACCACGCCCGGCTAGTTTTTTTTGTATTTTAGTAGAGACGGGGTTTCACCGTGTTAGCCAGGATGGTCTCCATCTCCTGACCTCATGATCCGCCCGTCTTGGTCTCCCAAAGTGCTGGGATTACAGGCATGAGCCACTGTGCCCGGCCTGTGGGGCACATTTTCTCAGGACCTCCTGGGACAGTGTCATGGGTGAAAAAACAAAAAAAGAAACAAAACAAAACAAAACAACAACAACAAAAAAACCCTGGCCACTTCAAAGACTTCCCAGGGAGGCCTGGAGAAGCAGACATGGAGCTATGCAGCCAGGAACAGTGCCCAGAACCAGGCTGCAGAACCAGTCTGGTGAGCAAAATTCTGCTCCTGCTGCAAGACCAGGTTATGGAATCGTGTAGAACTCGAGCTACTGAGCCAGAAACAGTGTTATCACAACAGCACCTGCTGCAGACAAAATCCTACACCATCCCTATTCCTTTGTGATACTAGCTCCCAATTCCAAGTCTGGGCCAGGCATGGGGGCTCACACCTGTAATCCCAGCACTCTGGGAGGCCGAGGGAGGTGGATCACCTGAGGTCAGAGTTCGAGACCAGCCTGGCCAACATAGTGAAACCCCGTCTCTACTAAAAATAAAAATTAGCCGGGCGTGGTGGTGCACGCCCATAATCCCAGCTACTCAGGGGGCTGAGGCAGGAGAATCACGTGAACCCGGGAGGTGGAGGTTGCAGTGAGCCAAGATCGCGCCATTGCACTCCAGCCTGGGTGACAGAGTGAGACTCCATCTCGAAAAAACAAAACGAAACAAAGTCTGGGTGAGTCTGATTGGGCATGTGTCTGTGACCCAGCTGCAAGAGAGTCTGGGAAAGCAGGTGTCTGGCATTTCCAGCTAGGAAAGCTGAAGCATGCTCCACTTCTCCAAAGATTCTGAAGTTGAAGGATTTTACAAACATAGACTCACATGCTTTGGCACCTACTAAAGTGCTCCTATGTTTTACTTTCTTCAGATATCAATGTCCTGATTATTTATTTATTTATTTATTTATTTATTTATTTATTTAGTCTTCTGGCTCTGTTGCCCAGGCTGTAGTGCAGTGGCACGACCTCAGCTCACTGCAACCTCTGCCTCCTGGATTCAAGCAGTCCTCCTACCTCAGCCTCCCAAGAAGCTGGGACTACAGGCACATGCCACCATGTCTGTAGTTTTTGTATTTTTTGTAGAGATGGGTTTTGCTATGGCTGGTTGTGAACTTTGAGTTCAAGGGATCTGCCTGCCTCAGCCTCCCAAAGTGTTGAGATTACAGGTGTGAGCCATTGTGTCACGCCCTGAATTGTATTAACACATTTTCAAATTTTGCATCTTTGAGTCCATGGAATTAACCTTACTTGGTCAATATAATTCTGAGTTGATTTGCTCACTTTTTTTTTTTTTTTTTTTTTTTTGAGACAGTCTTACTCTGTTGCCAGGCTGGAGTGTAGTGGCACGATCTCGGCTCACTACAGCCTCTGCCTCCCAGGTTCAAGCAATTCTCCTGCCTCAGCCTCCCGGGTAGCTGGGATTACAGGCACACCACCACACCTGGCTAATGTTTTGTATTTTTAGTAGAGAGGGTGCTTCACCATGTTGGCCAGGATGGTCTCAATCTCTTTTTTCGCTCTTGTTGCCCAGGCTGGAGTTCAATGGCGTGATCTCGGCTCACTGCAACCTCCACCCCTGGGTTCATGCGATTCTCCTGCCTCAGTCTCCCAAGTAGCTGGGATTAAAGGCATGCACCACCACACCTGACTAATTTTGTATTTTTAATGGAGACAGGGTTTCTCCATTGTTGGTCAGGCTGGTCTTGATCTTCCGACCTCAGGTGATCAGCCTGCTTCAGCCTCCCAAAGTGCTAGGATTATAGGGGTGAGCCACTGCACCTGGCTAGTCTGGATCTCTTGACCTCGTGATCCACTCGGCCTGCCAAAGTGCTGGGATTACAGGCGTGAGCCACCGTGTCTGGCCTGCTCACATTTTATTTAGGACTTCTGCATCTAAGTTAGAAAATAGGAGTGGCTTATAGATCTCTTTTGGGGATCTTTGTCTGTTTTTGTTTGTTTGGTTGTTTGGTTTTATGATCAGAATTATGCCAGCCTTGTAAATTGGAAAACTATATTCTCTGGAACAGTTATAGATAGGGATTTTCTGTTCTATATAGATTGGTGGAGTTCACCTATAAACCCATCTGGATGTGGTGCCATTTTGGAGATAGCTTTCTGTGTTTTTTGTTTGCTTGGTTTGGTTTGATTTGAGACAGGGTCTCACTTTGTCACCCAGGGTAGAGTGTAGTGGTGCCATCATGGCTCACTGCAGCCTCAACCTCCCAGGCTCAAGCGATCTTCCCACCTCAGTCTCCTAAGTAGCTGGGACCTCAGGCATGTGCCACTATGCCCAGCTATTTTAAAAAATTTTTTGTAGAGACAGAGTCTCACTATGTTACCCAAGCTGGACTCGAACTCCTGGGCTCAAGCAGTCCTCCTGTCTCCACCTCCCAGCCACTCGAAAGGCTGAGGTAGGAGGATTGCTTGAGCCCAGGAGGTCGAGGCTGCAGTAAGCCATGATTGCACCACTGCACTCTGGCCTGGGTGACACAGTGAGACCCTGTCTCAAAAATAAATAAAATAAAATAAAATAAAATAAAATAAATTAAAATAAAATAAAATAAAATAATTCCTTCCCTAATATTCTTCCTGTTGTTGAAGCCACCTTTGCAAAATGATGACTGAGACAGTGAAAGAGATCTAACCAGCTCCATGTTGCTTCTAAACTTTAAGCTGTGCTTCTTCCTTCCTGGGCATAGGCTGAGCTAACTTTGAGAGGAACTGAGTTTATTGTTCATAGTTAACAGGCGTGAGCCATCACACCCAGCCTATAGTTTATAGTTTAAAACAAAGACGGTAACAGCCCTTTCCCAAAACAGACCTACTTCTTGCCTGGGGACTAGACTGCCTTTGTAGGACTAACAAAGTACCACGAGATTAGCAATTGTGGTTTAGGAGGCTGGGCGCCAGTGGCTCACGCCTGTAATCCCAGCACTTTGGGAGGCTGAGGTGGGCGGATCACCTGAGGTCAGGAGTTTGAGACCAGCATGACCAACATGGTGAAACCCTGTCTTTACTAAAAATATAAAAATTAGCTGGGCGTGGTGGTGGGCACCTGCAATTCCAGCTACTCGGGAGGCTGAGATGGGAGAATTGCTTGAACCCCAGAGGCGGAGGTTGCAGTGAGCCGAGACGGCGCCAACTGCACTCCAGCCTGGCTGACAGAGCAAGACTCTGTCTTAATAGAGAGAGAGAGAGAGAGAAAGAAAAGGAAGGAAAGGAAAGAGAGAAAGAGAGAGGAAAGAAAGAAAGAGAGAGAGAGAGGGAGGGAGGGAGGGAGCGAGGGAGGGAGGACGGACGGACGGACGGAAGGAAGGAAAGAAAGAAAGAAAGAAGGAAAGAAAGAAAGAAAAAGCAAGCTAGCTAGCTAGCTGGAGGCCACAGGATTCTGACCCTCCCTGGACTGCCCGTAAGACCAGTGCTTGAGGTATTTTGCAGACCCTGCCCTTGATGGATCAGCTGGCCCCACCCAGATCAATCAACTGGCTCATCTGATCTTGTGGCCCCCACCCGGGAACTGACTCAGCACAAGAGAACAGCTTCAGCTTCCCATATTTTCATCTCTGACCTGATCAGTCAGCACTCCCGGCTCACTGGCTTTCCCCCACCCACCAAGTTGTTCTTAAAAACTCTCATCCCCGAATGCTCAGGGAGACTGATTTGAGTAACAGTAAAACTCTGGTCTCCCACACAGTCGGCTGTGCGTGAATTACTCTTTCTCTATTGTAGTTCCCCTATCTTGATAAATCGGCTCTGTCTAGGCAGTGGGCAAGGTGAACCCATTGGACGGTTACCTTATTATCTGAGCCTAGCCCAGGGGTGTGATCTAATCGTGGACAACTGTACTCCTCCTAGGATTCCACATGGTGAATGAGGTGATAAGGGAAGAGGATGCAGAACTGGTCTTCATTCATTTCAGCAGTGTGCAGGAAAAGCTGTAGAGACGTTCCTGCTACTAAGGTCCCCAAAGTTACCTGATTCCTGAGCTGTCCTGTGTTGTCAATGTTCTCTTGCATCCAGTGAGCTCCTGTATCTCTTTCCAAGAAATTTCTGTTGGATTAAGTTAGCTAGAGTAGATTTCTGTTACATGCATTCGAAGAAACCTAATCCAGTTCTTGTTTTTGTTGTTGTTGTTGTTGAGACAGAGTCTCACTGTGTCAGGCTGGAGTGCAGTGGCACAATCTCGGCTCACTGAAACCTCCTGCTCACTGCAACCTCCGCCTCCTGGGTTCAAGTGATTCTCCTGCCTTAGCCTCCCGAGTAGCTGGGATTACAGGCACACGCCACCACACCTCGCTAATTTTTGTATTTTCGTAGAGATGGGGTTTCACCATGTTGGCCAGGCTGGTCTTGAACTCCTGACCTAAGGTGATCCACCCACCTTGGCCTCCCAAAGTGCTGGGATTACAGGTGGGAGTCACCACGCCTGGCCCCTAATCCAGTTCTCCAGTTCTCTAGTGTAATTCCTTCCTTTCTTTCTTTCCTTTCTTTCCTTCTTTTCCTTTCTTTCGTTTTTCTTTCCTTTCTTTCCCTTCCTTCCTTCCTTCCTTCCTTCCTTCCTTCCTTCCTTCCTTCCTTCCTTCCTTCCTTCTTTTCTTTTCTTTTTTTTTTTTTGAGATAGGGTCTCACTCTGTTACCCAGACGGGAGTGCAGTGGAGTGGCGTGATTGTGGCTTGCTGCAACCTCCACCTCCCAGGCTCAAGCGATCCTCCCACCTTGGCCTGCCTAGTAGCTGGGACAGCAGGCGTGTGCCACCACGTCCGGCTAATTTTTAGTTTAGTTTTTTTTTTTTTTTTTTTTGGAGAGATGGAATTTGCCATGTTGCACAGGCTAGTCTTGAACTCCTGGACTCAAGTGATCCACCTGCCTCAGCCTCCCAAAATGCTGGGATTACAGGCCTGAGCCCATGCGCCCCGCCAGTGTAGTTCATTTCTAAAGAATTTGTGTAGAAGACATTAGTTGGAGGTCTATCTAAAATCCATTCAACTTTTGCTCCTTTCTTTCTTTTGAGAAACTACTCCTATCTCATCCCTAGAATTTTTGATGACATTGACTCTCTCTCAGCTGCGAGAGTGGATCTAAGCCACTCAATAGACTCCTTCCTCTTTAACAGAGTTTATGGACCGGCCAGTACCCTGACATAAGCTGATTAGGGTGTTCATGGTCAGGGTGATTGGCCCAGGGATAGAAATAGGACGTAAGTTGGTGCTTTCATAATGAAACCCAAGACTGTTGTTTGATGGTTAAGTTATACAAACCTTCTCTGAATGTGGATGAGGAAATATGTAACTCCAGGTGAGCTGTCAGCTGTTGACATTTTTTTTTTTTTTTTTTTTTGAGACGGAGTCGAGCTCTGTCGCCCAGGCTGGAGTGCAGTGGCGCTATCTCGGCTCACTGCAAGCTCTGCCTCCCGGGTTTACGCCATTCTCCTGCCTCAGCCTCCCGAGTAGCTGGGACTACAGGCGCCGCCACCACACCCGGCTAGGTTATTTTGTATTTTAGTAGAGACAGGGTTTCACCGTGTTAGCCAGGATGGTCTCGATCTCCTGACCTCGTGATCCACCGCCTCAGCCTCCCAAAGTGCTGGGATTACAGGCATGAGCCACCGCGCCTGGCCAGCTGTTGGCATTATTCTCGTGATTATGATGGGGTCTAGCCTTAGGATGAAGCTATTGTCAGAAAAGGTATGTGTTCATCAACAGTTGACTGGATAAAGAAAATTGTGAGGTCGGGGCCGGGTGCAGTGGCTCATGCCTGTAATCCGAGCACTTTGGGAGGCGGAGGTGGGTGGATCACGAGGTCAGGAGATTGAGACCATCCTGGTTAACACGGTGAAACCCCGTCTCTACTAAAAATACAAGAAATTAGACAGACGTGGTAGTGGGCACCTGTAGTCCCAGCTACTCGGGAGGCTGAGGCAGGAGATTGGCATGAACCCGGGAGACGGAGCTTGCAGTGAACCGAGATCGCACCACTGCACTCCAGCCTGGGCGACAGAGAGAGACTCCGTCTCAAAATATAAATTAAAATAAAATAAAATAAAATAAAATAAAATAAAATAAAATAAAATAAAATAAAAGAGCCTGGGGATGGTGGCTCATGCCTGTAACCCCGGCACTTTGGGAGAGCAAAGCTGGAGGATTGCTTAAGTTTAGGAGTTTGAGACCGGCTTGGGTAACACAGTGAGATCTCATCTCTACCAAAAACAAAAACAAAAAGATTAGCAGGACTTGGTGGTGTACTCTTGTAGTCTCAGTTACTGAGGCAGGAGGATCCCTTTAGCCCAGGAGGTCAGGGCTGCAGTGAAACGTGATTGTGTCACTGCACTCCAGTCTGGATGACAGAGCCAGACCCTATCTCCCTGTCTCAAAAAAAAAAAAGTTAGGAGGCCGAGGCTGACGGATTGCTTGAGCCCAAGAGCTTGAGACCAGCCTGGGCTACATGGCAAAACTTGGTCTCTACAAAAAAATATAAAAAATTAGCCGGGCGTGGGCATGGTGGCCTGCCTGTGGTCCCAGCTACTCAGGACACAGAAGTGGGAGGATCACCTGAGCCTGTGAGATCGAGGGTGCAATGAGCTGTGATCTCAACACTGTACTCCAGCCTGGGCAACAGAGTTAGACCTTTTTTTTTTTTTTTTTGGTTTTAAGATGGAGCCTCACTTGTTGTCCAGGCTGGAGTGCAGTGGTGCGATTTCAGCTCACTGCAACCTTCGACTCCTGGGTTCAAGCGATTCTTCTCTCTGAGCCTCCCAAGTAGCTGGGACTACATGCCCATGCCACCACATCTGACTATTTTAGTGTGTGTGTGTGTGTTTTTTAGTAGAGACAGGGTTTCACGGTGTTGCCCAGACTAGTTTTGAACTCCTAAGCTCAGGCAATCCGCTGGCCTCAGCCTCCCAGAGTGCTAGGATTATAGGCATGAGCCACTGCACCCAGCCGCCAGACACTGTTTTCTTTTTTTTTTTTTTTGAGGTAGAGTCTTGCTCTGTTACCAGGCTGGAGTGTAGTGGCGCGATCTTGGCTCACTGCAACCTCCGCCTACCAGGTTCAAGCAATTCTCGTGCCTCAGCCTCCCTAGTACATGGGATTACAGGCATGTGACACCACGCCCAGCTAATTTTGTATTTTTAGTAGAGACAGGGTTTCTCCATGTTGGTCAGGCTGGTCTCCAACTCCCGACCTCAGGTGATCTGCCCGCCTCGGCCTCCCAAAGTGCTGGGATTACAGGCATGAGCCACTGAGCCCAGTTTCTTTCCATTTTTTAAACTCTCAACCTACCTGTACTGTTTTATTTGAAGTTAATTTCATATAAGTAATATAAGTTAGGTCATACTTTTTTTTTTTTTTTTGAGGCGGAGTCTCGCTCTGTCGCCCGGACTGGAGTGCAGTGGCCAGATCTCAGCTCACTGCAAGCTCCGCCTCCCGAGTTTACGCCATTCTCCTGCCTCAGCCTCCCGAGTAGCTGGGACTACAGGCGCCCGCCACTTCGCCCGGCTAGTTTTTTTGTATTTTTAGTAGAGACGGGGTTTCACCGTGTTAGCCAGGATGGTCTCGATCTCCTGACCTCGTGATCCGCCCGTCTCGGCCTCCCAAAGTGCTGGGATTACAGGCTTGAGCCACCGCGCCCGGCCAGTTTTTCTTATTTTTTTGTGTACTTGATCTGTCCATTTCTGAGCGAGGTATGTTAAAATCAAGCACCCCAATTGTGGATTGTTCACTTTATTCTTTATTTCTATACAATTTTACTTTATTTTATTTTATTTTATTTTTTATTTTTATTTATTTATTTATTTATTTATTTATTTTGAGACGGAGTCTCGCTCTGTCGCCCGGGCTGGAGTGCAGTGGCCAGATCTCAGCTCACTGCAAGCTCCGCCTCCCGGGTTTACACCATTCTCCTGCCTCAGCCTCCCGAGTAGCTGGGACTACAGGTGCCTGCCACCGCGCCCGGCTAGTTTTTTGTATTTTTTAGTAGAGACGGGGTTTCACCATGTTAGCCAGGATGGTCTCGATCTCCTGACCTCGTGATCCGCCCTCCTCGGCCTCCCAAAGTGCTGGGATTACAGGCTTGAGCCACCGCGCTTGGCCAATTTTACTTTATTTTAAAGCTATGTTTTTAGATAGACAGATGCCTATGACTATTAGCTAGTTGACTTGCTGGCTGCTGTAACATATTACCACAAATCCAGCGGCTTGCAGAAATAAAAAGGTATCCTCTCACAGTTCTGGAGGCCAGAAGCCCCACGGCCACACTTCCCCCGGAGGCTCTAGCAGACAGTGCGCCCCTGCCTCTCCCAGTGTCTGGCAGCTGCCAGCATTCCAACGCTTTCCCCGCTTGGAGCTTTATCATTCTAATCTCTGCTACTGTGTTCGTATCACTTTCGGGTCTGCGTGTCTGTGTCTTCTCCTCTCCTGTCTCTTATAAGGACACACGTCATTGGTTTTAGGGTCCTCTTGGATCATCTAGAATGATCTCCTTATCTCAGGCCCTTACCTCATTAACATCTCAAAGATCCTATTTCCGAATAAGATCACATTCCCAGATGTCAGGGATTGGGATATGGATATATTTTTTGAGGGGAGCCATCCTTCAGCCCACTACAACTATTATACCTTCTTGGTATATTACACCTTTTATAAAGATGAAATATCCCCCTTAGTGCCTTTTAACGCTTTCTGTTTTGAAATCTTTTTTTTTTTTTTTTTTTTTTTTTGGAGACGGAGTCTCGCTCTGTCGCCCAGGCTGGAGTGCGGTGGCCGGATCTCAGCTCACTGCAAGCTCCGCCTCCCGGGTTCACGCCATTCTCCTGCCTCAGCCTCCCAAGTAGCTGGGACTACAGGCGCCCGCCACCTCGCCCGGCTAGTTTTTTGTATTTTTTAGTAGAGACGGGGTTTCACAGTGTTAGCCAGAATGGTCTCCATCTCCTGACCTCATGATCCGCCCGCCTCAGACTCCCAAAGTGCTGGGATTACAGGCTTGAGCCACTGCGCCCAGCCTGTATTAGTATTTTTTTTTTTTTTTGAGACGGAGTCTCGCTCTGTTGCCCAGGCTGGAGTGCAGTGGCCGGATCTCAGCTCACTGCAAGCTCCGCCTCCCGCGTTTACGCCATTCTCCTGCCTCAGCCTCTGCAGTAGCTGGGACTACAGGCGCCCGCCACCTCGCCCGGCTAGATTTTTGTATTTTTTTAGTAGAGACGGGGTTTCACCGTGTTAGCCAGGATGGTCTCGATCTCCTGACCTCGTGATCCGCCCGTCTCGGCCTCCCAAAGTGCTGGGATTACAGGCTTGAGCCACCGCGCCCGGCCTGTATTAGTATTTTTATGCCATAACTTATTTTCTTATTTTCCAGCTTTTTTTTTTTTTTTTTTTTTTTTTTTTTTTTTTTTTTTTGAGACGGAGTTTCACTCTTATTGCCCAGGCTGGAGTGCAGTGGCGCGATCTCGGGTCACCGCAACCTCTGCCTCCCGGGTTCAAGTGATTCTCCTGCTTCAGCCTCCGAGTAGCTGGGATTACAGGTGCCCAGCTAATTTTTTGGTATTTTTAGTAGAGATGGGGTTTCACCGTGGTGGCCAGGATGATCATGAATTCCTGACCTCAGGTGATCCACCTGCCTGGGCCTCCCAAAGTGCTGGGATTACAGGCACGAGCCACCATGCCCGACATTTTCTAGCTTTTTACCAATTTGTTTTTGTTGTCTCTTGCAAACAGCATGTAGCAGAATTATTTTATTTATTTGTTTGTTTATCTGTTTTTGAGATGGAGTCTCGCTCTTTGCCCAGGCTGGTGTGCAGTGGTGCAATCTCAGCTCACTGCAACCTCCTCCTTCCAGGTTCAAGCAATTCTCCTGCCTCAGCCTCCCGAGTAGCTGGGACTACAGGCATGTGCCAACACGCCTAGGTAATTTTTGTATTTTTAGTAGAGATGGGGTTTCACCATGTTGGCCAAGCTGTTCTTGAACTCCTGACCTCAGGTGATCCACCCTCCTCGGCCTCTTAAAGTGCTAGGATTACAAGCGTGAGCACCACGCCCACTACCATTCATTGATTTTTAACATAACATTTAAATGTAACTTTCTATCAAAATCTAGAATTAATAACTATTGATTGCCCCCAAAACAAGATGAGGTTCTTAGAATGTGTTTCGTTTTCTATCCCTACCCCTTCATCTTCCATGAAATATCACCGAGAATTTAAATTATAGATTACTACTTATACTGCATTTTATGTATTTGTTTACTTATTTATTTATTTTTTGAGACAGGGTCTCCTTCTGTCACTCAGGCTGGAGTATAGTGGTGCGATCATAGCTCACTGCAACCTCCAACTCCTGGGATCAAGCAATCCTCCCAACTCAGCCTTCTAAGTATCTGGGACTACAGGTGCCCACCACCACACCCAGCTAATTAAAAAAATAAAAAGGTAAAAAAAAAAAATAGTGTTATGAAAAGTCTTCTACATTATGTTAGGGCGTATGTGCAAGAATTTCTTTAGGACAAGCCCATGCCCACCCCTTGCCCCCAGACAGTTAAATCACAAATTGAGTGTGACAAGCCAGGTACAGTGGCTTACGCCTATAATCCCAGCACTTTGGCAGGCCGAGGCAGGCAGATCACTTCAGGCCCGGAGTTCAAGACCAGACTGGCCAACATGGCAAAAACCCATCTCTACTAAAAATGCAAAAATTAGCCAGGTGGGGTGGTGCATGCCTGTAATCCCAGCTGCTGGGAGGCTGAGGTGCGAGGATCACTTGAACCCTGAGGTGGAGGTTGCAGTGAGCTGAGATTGCACCACTGCAGTCCAGCCTGGGTGACAGAGCAAGACATGATCTCAAAATAAATAAATAAATAATAAAATAAAAATATTGAATTAATAAATTAAAATAAGAAACGGGGGGGGGGGGGTGGGGTGAGTCCCAGACATTAGCATTTTTGCTAAGATTTTATTTTTATATAATTTAAAACTTACAGAAAAAATACCAGAATAGTACAAAGAACTACATGCCCTTTTCCCAGATTCACCATGTGTTAACATTTTGTGTCATTTGCTTGATCATCCTGTCTTTCTCCCTCTTAAGTGTTTTTTTCTGGAACCATTTGAGAACAAGCTGAAGACATTATGTTTCTTTACCACTAAATATTTCAGTGTGTGTTTCCTAAAACAAAGACATTTCCTTATATACTACAGGGCAGTTATTAATTTTAGGAAATGTCATATTGATACAATACTAATACTAATATCCAATCCACAGTCCATAATCCCATTTCGCCAATTGTCCTAAAATGTCCTTGATAGTTTTGGTAGTTTTTTTTTTTTTTTTTTTTTTGGCTTTTTTTTTTCCTGTCCAGAATCCAATCCAGGACCATATCACTTTAATTTGCTTTAGTTCCTTAACCTGTCTTTATTTTTCATAAGTTTGACATTTTTTGAAAATTATAGTCCAGTAGTTATGCAGAGCTTCCCTCAATTTGTCAGATGTTTCCACAAGATTGTATTTGGGTTATGTTTTTCTGGCAGGAATATTACACCAGCGATCTTTCTTGGTACATTGTATCAGGAAACACATTATATCAACTTCACCCTTAATGGGGATGTTAACTTTGACCCCTTGGTTAAGGTGGCATCCACCATGTTTCTCCACTGTGGAGATTCTGTTTTTTACTTTGTAACCAAGGAGCACTTTTGTGGAGAGATACTTTGCTACTATGTAAATATCTTGTTCCTTCTCAAACTCTGGCCTATATCCTGCAGTATCCACTGATAATTTTTTTTTTTTTTTTTTTTTTAAAGACAGAGTTTCACTCTTGTTGCCCAGGCTGGAGTACAATGGCGTGATCTCAGCTCACCACAACCTCTGCTTCCTGGTTCTCGGTTCAAGCAGTTCTCTTGCCACAGCCTCTCGAGTAGCTGGAATTACAGGCATGCGCCACCACACCCAGCTAATTTTTGTATTTTTAGTAGAGATGGGGTTTCACCATGTTGGCCAGGCTGGTCTCGAACCCCTGACCTTGTGATCCGCCCACCTCGGCCTCCCAAAGTGCTGGGATTACAGGTGTGAGCCACTGCACCTGGCTATCCACTGATAATTCTTGCCAGAATATTACTGTCATGATGACTGAAAAATTTTCCTTAAAAAAAAAAAAGTGATTTAGCTGACTCTGGGCACATTGTCTATGGGTTAGTTCTGTTCTTCGAGAAGCAGCAACAAATAAAATTTAAAAAAAGAAAAAAAATAGGCCAGGCGCAGTGGCTCACGCCCGTAATCCCAGCACTTTGGGAAGCTGAGGTGGGTGGATCACTTGAGGCCAGGAGTTCAAGACAAGTCTGGGCAACACGGTGAAATCCCTTCTGTATTGAAAACTATTTTTTAAAATTAGCCTAGTGTGGTGGTGTGTGCCTGTAATCCCAGCTACTCAGGAGGCTGAGGCATAAGAATCCCTTGAACCTGGGAGGCGAGGGTTGCAGTGAGCAGAGATCTCGCCACTTGCACTCCAGGCTGGGTGACGGAGTGAGACTCTGTCTAAAGAAATAAATAAAAATACAAAAATTAGGCCTGGCGTGGTGGCTTATGCCTGTTATCCTAGGACTTTGGGAGGCCCAGGTGGGTGGATCACCTGAGGTCAGG
Organism: Rhinopithecus roxellana; assembly: GCF_007565055.1. NCBI lineage: Eukaryota > Metazoa > Chordata > Mammalia > Primates > Cercopithecidae > Rhinopithecus > Rhinopithecus roxellana. The sequence continues at coordinate 45,857,745 of NC_044567.1, forward strand.
AGTTCGAGACCAACCTGGCCAACATGGTGAAACCCTGTCTCTACTAAAAATGTAAAAATTAGCCAGGCGTGGTGGCAGGCGCTGTAGTCCCACCTACTCTGGAGGCTGAAGCAGGAGAATTGCTTGAACCCAGGAGGCAGAGATTGCAGTGAGCCGAGATTGCACAACTGCACTCCAGTCTGGGTGACAGAGCGAGATCCCATCTCAAAAAAAGAAAAATAAATAAATACAAAAAATAAAAAGTGATTTAAAAACCAGAAGCGATGGCTCATGCCTGTAATTTGAGCACTTTGGGAGGCTGAGGTAGAAGGATTGCTTGGGTCCAGGAGTTTAAGACCAGCCTGGGCAACACAGTAAGACCCTGGCTCTACAAAAAAATTTAAAAATTAACTGGGTGTGATGGTGTGGACCTGTAGTCCCAGCTATTCAGGAGGCTGAGATGGGAGGATTGCTTCAGCCTGGGATGTCAAGGCTGCGGTGAGCTGTAATGGTGGCACTGTAGCCTTGGCAACTCTGTGAGACCTCGTTTCAAAAAAAAAAAAAATATATATATATATATATATAGTGTATATATATATATATACACACACACACACATAAATAAATAAGTGATTTAAGTGTATTCCTTTTTCTTTGTAACCAAGAGTCCACCTAAAACAAAAGTTAGAATCAAAAGTGGGGTTCCGTGGAACTGATCCTGAGTCCGATAAGGTGCCTGGACAGTTGAAGTAGAATGTTTCTTTCTTTTTTTTTTTTTTTTGAGACGGAGTCTTGCTCTGTCGCCCGGGCTGGAGTGCAGTGGCCGGATCTCAGCTCACTGCAAGCTCCGCCTCCTGGGTTTACGCCATTCTCCTGCCTCAGCCTCCCGAGTAGCTGGGACTACAGGCGCCTGCCACCTCGCCCGGCTAGTTTTTTGTATTTTTAGTAGAGACGGGGTTTCCCCATGTTAGCCAGGATGGTCTTGATCTCCTGACCTCGTGATCCGCCCGTCTCGGCCTCCCAAAGTGCTGGGATTACAGGCTTGAGCCACCGCGCCCGGCCGAAGTAGAATGTTTCTATCCAAAGTTTGCATGAGAAAGTCACTAATTAATCTGTCACCTGGGGGATGTTGGACTTTAAACATGAGCACTGTTAGTAGGCATTTGATCAATTGGTGGCTCTAGCTCTGGGTCAGTTCCAGGAGAGAAAGTGTATTTTGAGCTTTCTAGACTGGATTAGCTACTGTGTTATAAATTCCTAGGGCACCTTGCCAAAGCTGTTCTGCTACTTTGTTTTAATGTGTCTGTCCTCTGGATGGCAGACTTTGGAACAGCAGGCACGCGGAAGCACAGCCCATGTTCTAAGAGGAGCTTTTCCGTGGATTGGGAGAGGATTGAAAACATTAAATACGGAACTCCTTGGGCTTCTCTCTCTGTCTCATGTCTCACTTTTATAAGCTTCCTCTGATGTCTTTTTTTTTGTTTTGTTTTTTTTGAGAGAGAGTCTTGTTTTGTCGCCCAGGCTAAAGTTCAGTGGCATGATCTCGGCTCATGGCAACTTCCGCCTCCCAGGTTCAAGCGATTCTCCTGCCTCAGCCTCCTGAGCAGCTGCGATTACAGACACCTGCCACCATGCCCAGCTGATTTTTGTATTTTTTTAGTAGAGACGGGGTTTCACCATGTTGGCCAGGCTGGTCTTGAACTCCTGACCTCAAGTGATACGCCTGCCTCAGCCTCCCAAAGTGTTGGGATTACAGGCCACTGAGCCCAGCCTAAAACAATGTATGAACATTAAAATTAAGTTGTTTTTTTTTTTTTTTTTTGGTAGAGATGGGGGGGCGGTTCTCACTATGTTCCAGGCTGGTCTAGAACTCCTGAGCTCAAGCTATCCTTCAGCCTTGGCCTCCCAAAATGCTGGGATTACAGATGAGAGCCACCTAACTCAGATACCACTTTCTTTTTAAAAATAGACTTGGTGTGGTGGCTCATGCTTGTAATCCCAGCACTTTAGGAGGCTGAGGCGGGCGGATCAGCTGAGGTCAGGAGTTTGAGATCAGCCTGACCAACATGGAGAAACCCTGTCTCTACTAAAAGTACAAAATTAGCCGGGCATGGTGGCATATGCCTGTAATCCCAGCTACTTGGGAGGCTGAGGCAGGAGAATCGCTTGAACCCAGGAGGCAGAGGTTGCAGTGAGCCGAGATTGCACCATTGCACTCCAGCCTGGGCAATAAGAGCAAAACTCTGTCTCAAAAATAATAAGCCTGGCGCGGTGGCTCACGCCTGTAATTCCAGCACTTTGGGAAGCTGAGGCGGGCAGATCACGAGGTCGGGAGATCGAAACCATCCTGGCTAACACGGTGAAACCCCGTCTCTACTAAAAATGCAAAAAATTAGTTGGGCATGGTGGCAGGCTCCTGTGGTTCCAGCTACTCGGGAGTCTGAGGCAGGAGAATGGTGTGAACCTGGGAGGTGGAGCTTGCAGTGAGCCAAGATCGTGCCACTGCACTCCAGCCTGCGTGACAGAGACTCTGTCTCAAAAAAGTAAAAATAAAAATAATAATAATAAATAAAAATAAAAATAGACTTCTGGCTGGGTGCAGTTATTCATGCCTGTAATCCCAGCACTTTGGGAGGCCGAGGCCGGTGGATCATGAGGTAAGAAGATCAAGACCATTCTGGCCAACATGGTGAAACTCCGTCTCTACTAAAATACAAAAAATTAGCAGGGCGTGGTAGCGCACACCTGTAGTCCCAGCTACTTGGGAGGCTGAAGCAGGGGAATTGCTTGAACCTGGGAGGCGGAGGTTCAGTGAGCTGAGATCACGTCACTGCACTCCAGCCTGGACAACAGAGTGAGAATCTGTCTCAAAAAAAAAAATAAATAAAAATTAAATAAAAATGGACTTCTATTTACTTTTAGTATTAATAGTATAAATAAGTATTGGTAGTAAGAGCATTAAAAGTCAGGCCAGCCATGGTCAAGTGAGGCTGCAGTTGATGCTACCCAGGAGGCCAAGGCAGGAGGATCATTTGACCTCAGGAGTTTGGGATCAGCCTGGACAACATAGCATAGGGAGACCCTGTCTTGATGAAAATGTTAAAAAATTAGCCAAGTGTGGTGGTGTGTGCCTGTAATTCCAGCTATTCAGGAGGCTGAGGCAGGAGGATAATTGAGCCCAGCAGGCTCAATAAGCCAAGACTGCACCACTGTGCTCCAATCTGGGTAACAGGTATACTTCCTTTTTTTTTTTTGAGACGGAGTCTTGCACTGTCACCAGGATGGAGTGTAGTGGTACGATCTCGGCTCACTGCAACCTCTGTCTTCGGGTTCAAGATATTCTCCTGCTTCAGCCTTCTGAGTAGCTGGGATTACAGCAATGTGCCATCACACCCAGTTAATTTTTGTATTTTTAGTAGAGATGGGGTTTCACCATGTTGGCCAGGCTGGTCTCGAACTCCAGACCTCAGGTGATCCGCCCACCTTGGCCTCCCAAAGTGCTGGGATTACAGGCGTGAGCTACCGTGCCCAGCTATCATTACTTCTTGCCTCCTTTCTGTTTGGGATTCCCACCTCATCAAACTGTTTAGGAACCAGGAGTTCTTAGCAGTTTTTCTCTGATTTTGAATCCTTTCCTCCTGAACTTTCAAGATCAGCTGGACCCTCATCTGGCTTCTGCAGCGGCATCATCTCTACCACCACCTTCTCACTTCCTGAAGGCAAAGCCCACGATGTGGTGAAAACTGCCCGTGAATGCAGTGTCCATCCTTTGCTGATATGGAGACTCTCCTTATCGATTGATTCTCGTCTTCTGCCTCTGTGCTGAAGTGAGAAGCGGATTCGAGATCTTTACTTTTCTTTTTTTTATTTTTAATTAATTTATTTTTTTATTTCAGTAGAGGCTCACTGTCACCTGGGCTGGAGTGCAGTGGCGCGATCTCAGATCACTGCACGCTCCACCTCCCAGGTTCAAGCAATTCTCCTGCCTCAGCCTCCTGAGTAGCTGGGATTACAGGCACCTGCCACCATAGCCAGTTAATTTTGTATTTTTAGTAGAGACAGAGTTTCTCCATGTTGGCTAGGCTGGTCTTGAATTCCTTACCTCAGGTGACTCGCCCGCCTTGGCCTCCCAAAGTGCTGGCATTACAGGCGTGAGCCACTGCGCCTGGCCGAGATCTTTTCTAACAAGATGACCAGTATGGACTCTTCTTCCTGTACTGGTAAGTCGCAAGGACTTTTGTTTTCTCTTCTTTACCCAAGCTGGTAAAGAGATTGCCTCCTGGGGAGGGTGAGCGCTTAGCCCTGGGCCTGGGGCCACCCTGGTGGCCTCCCTCTCCTCTATCTCTCCATCTCCCCCTCCCCCACCCTCCACATTTTTATCCGTCTTTGAAATCACTTTGGAATTTTTACCATTTTTGTTCCTCTCTTTCCCAGGCACCAGCCCCCCTTCTGCTCTGGTGTGCTGTTCTCCAAATCCAGGACTTCCTCTCTCCTGGAGTTCCTCACCATTTCCCTGTGGTGCTTTTACATTTGCCGGCAGCCCAGGTTTTGTCAGCTCTTTATGGCTTTCTCTGAGGGCTTCATAAATACAGCAGATAAGTAGCTGGTTGCAGACATTTTCTCCCAGTTTGTTATTCGCTTGCCTTTCGCTTTATAGTTTTTGCCCTACAGAAGTTGATGTATTTTTTCTTTTTCTTTGTGGTCTCTGATTTGGGTTCTAGCGAAAGGAAGAAAGACCTTTCCTCTGAAATACTAATTAGTTCATTGATTCTTGTTTTGCTCTACGACTTTCTTGGCTTCATTTTTTTTTTCCTTTTTTTTCTCCTTCCTCCCTCCCTCCCTCTCCCTCCCTCCCTCCCTCCCTCTCTCCCTCCCGCCCTCCCTCTCCCTCCCTCCTCCCTCCCTCCCCCTCCCTCCCTCCCTCCCTCCCCCTCCCTCCCTCCCCCTCCCTCCTCCCTCCCTCCCCCTCCCTCCCTCCCCCCTCCCCCTCCTCCCTCCCTCCCCCCCTCCCCCTCCCTCCCTCCCCCCCTCCCCCTCCCTCCCTCCCCCCCTCCCTCCCTCCCGCCCCCCTCCCCCTCCCTCCCTCCCTCCCCCTCCCTCCCTCCCCCTCCCTCTCTCCCTCCCTTCCTCCCTTTCTCCCTCCCTTCCTCCCTCTCTCCCTCCCTTTCCTTCCCTTCCTCCCCTCTCTCCCTGCCCCTCTCTCCCTCCCTCTCTCCCTCCCTTCCTCCCTCCTTCCTCCCCCTCTCCCTCCCTTCCTCCTCTCCCTCCCTTCCTCCCTCTCCCTCCCTTCCTCCCTCTCTCCTCCTCCTTCCTCCCTCTCTCCCTCCCTCCCTTCCTCCTCCCTCCCTCTCCCTCCCTCTCTCCCTCTCCCTCCCCTCTCCCTCCCTCTCCCTCCCCTCTCCCTCTCCCCCCTCTCCACTCCCTCTCTCTCCCTCTCCCTCCCTCCCCCTCCCTCCCTCTCCCTCCATTCTCTCCCCTCCCTCTCTCTCTCTCTCTCTCCCTGCCCTCCCTCCCTCTCTCTCCCTCCCTCTCCTCTACTCTTCCCTCTCCTCTCTCTCCCCTCCTCCCTCTTCTTCCCTCTCTCTCTCTCTCTCTCTCTCTCTCTCTCTCTCTTTCTTTCTTTCTTCTTTCTTTGTCAGAATCTTGCCTTATTGCCCAGCTGGAGTGCAGTAGCACGATCTCAGCTCACTGCAACCTTCGCCTCCTGGGTTCAAGCAATTCTCCTGCCTCGGCCTCCTGAGTAGCTGTGATTACAGATGCGTGCCACCATGCCCTGCTAATTTTTTTTTTTTTTTTTTTTTTTGAGATGGAGTCTCACTCTGTTGCCCAGCCTGGAGTGCAATGGTGCAATCTCGGCTCACTGCAACCTCCGCCTCCTGGGTTCAAGTGATTCTCCTGCCTCAGCCTCCTGAGTAGCTGGGATTACAGGCACATGCCACAATACCCAGCTAATTATTTATTTATTTATTTATTTATCTTGAGAAGGAGTCTCGCTCTGTCACCCAGGCTGGAGTGCAGTGGTGCCATTTCCACTCACTGCAAGGTCTGCTTCCCGGGTTCACGCCACTCTCCTGCCTCAGCCTCCTGAGTAGCTGGGACTACAGGTGCCCGCCACCATGCCCGGCTAATTTTTTTGTATTTTTAGTAGAGACGGGGTTTCACCATGTTCGCCAGGATGGTTTCGATCTCCTGACCTCGTGATCCGCCTGCCTTGGCCTCCCAGAGTGCTGGCATTACAGGCTGTGAGCCACCGCGCCTGGCCTAATTCTGTATTTTTAGAAGAGACGGGGGTTTCACCATGTTGGTGAGGCTGGTCTTGAACTCCTTACCTCAGGTGATTCGCCTAGCTCAGCCTCCTAAAGTACTGGGATTACAGGTGGGAGTCACCACACCTGACCTGAAAATTCTTTTTTTTTTTTTTTTTTTTTGAGACAGAGTCTCGCTCTATCACCCAGGCTGGAGTGCAGTGGTGGGATCACCACTCACTGCAACCTCTGCCTCCCAGGTTCAATTGATCCTCCCATCTTTTCACTTCAGCCTCCCGAGTAGCTGGGACTACAGGTGCATGCCACCAACCGGACTAATTTTTTTTTTTTTTTTAAGCAGAGGTGGGGTTTCACCATGTTGCCCAGGCTGGTCTTGAACCCTTGGGCTCAAGCGCCCGCCTTAGCCTCCCAGAGTGCTGGGATTACAGGCATGAGCCACCCTGCCCTCTCTGAAAATCCTCATATATTAAGCCAAGAAAAGGGGGATTTATTGGAAAGAGGCTGAGGTACCTCATTCAATCAAAGGAAGTGTGAGAAGCCAGCCTGTAGCCGCTCTGCTGGGCCTCAGGTATTCCTGGGACGGGGTGGGAATGCCGAGGCCCATTCTTGTCTCTGCTTGTCTGCGTCTCAGCTGCATTCTCTCTCATTCTACGTAAAAGACGAGGAATGAATGTGGCGGCCCATGAGTCCAGGTTTCATAGCTTGTGGCAGCAGAGACAGACTGCCTTCCTGAGTTCCTGTTTGAGAACATTCCCAGGGAAGGGACTTTCTTTGGCCTGGCTTGGGTCAGGTGTCCTGCTGAGATCAGTCCACTCTGGCCAGGGGTGGGTTCTCTCTGCTCCAGGCAGATCCTCTGGGCCCACAGGATTGGAGACGGATAGTTCTCAGAAGAAGGGAGGGTGCTGGAAGATAAAGCACACATGACTTCATGTATTTCCTTCATACAGGCTCGCACTTGTAATTTCAGCACTTTGGGAGGCTGAGGCGGGTGGGTCACCTGAGGTCAGGAGTTCGAGACCGGCCTGGCCAACATGGTGAAACCCCGTCTCTACTAAATATACAAAAATTAGCTGGTTGTGGTGGTGCTGCCTGTAGTCCCAGCTACTCAGGAGGCTGAGGCAGGGGAATCGCTTGAACCCGGGAGATTGCAGTGAGCCGAGATCACCCCACTGCACTCCAGACTGGTGAGAGAGGGAGACTCCGTCTCAAAAAAAAAAGAAAAAAAAAGAAAAAGGAAATCCAGGTCTACTACACCTCCTTGTTCAGGTTCAGCTGAACCTACTTCTGTTCACAGATCAAGAGCAGGTCTTTGTGTGGAATGGAGAGGGGGCCCTCCTCTGGCCAGCCTGGGGATATTTGCGCTGTGAGGGCCATGAAGCCTGAGAGGCCGCCGCCTGGTCGCTGGGGGCAGCGGCAGCTGCAGCTGTTCCTCGAGGCTGGCCAGAAGCCGGCAGGCGACGGGAGTGACTTCCTGTTGAGCTGAGTTCTTTGGGTCTAACGTGGAAGTCAAAGCATCCCGGGGTGTCTGTGTGTGTGTCTGTGTATGTCTGTGTGTGTGTCTCTGTGTCTGTGTGTGTGTGTCTGTGTGTGTGTGTGTACGGGGAATTGTCAGGCAGCCCACTCAGGTTCTGGGGAAGTTTTATTATGACAGTACGAACCATCAGCCCTGGCTAGCAGGCCTGTGCCTGACTCCACTAACTCGGCAGAAAGTCTCACCCCCTTAGGCAGTCCTCATTGTGCGCAGACCAAACCTAGACAAAGACGGTGGCTGAGCGTTGGAACTGGAACTGGCAGGAACTCACTGCTGTGACTTGGGAAGTGGCAAGAGCCCCTTCCAGAAACTCCTCTAGCATGAGGAGCAAGACAGCAGGTGCAAGCCCCTGGGATGCACCGGTCACTCACAAGTTGCAGCTCCAGCCCCTGGCGCTCTCGGGTGTATGCGGTCTATGCGTGGGGCCCATGGCCATGCATCCATCTATGGGCTTAGCCATCCAGGGATGAGGATTTCTACTCATTGTAACCCCCACCCACGAGCACCTCTCCTGTGCAGGTTGTTGGCTCAAATGTAGTTTTGTTCACTATTGCATTTTATTGTTGTTATTATTATTGTTATTATTATTTTGAGACAGAGCCTCGCTCTGTCACCAGGCTGGAGTGCAATGGCATGACCTCAGCTCACCGCAACCTCTGACTGCCTGGTTCAAGGCAATTCTCCTATCTTAGCCTCCCAAGTAGCTGGGATTACAGGCATGCGCCACCACGCCCAGCTAATTTTTGTATTTTTAGTAGAAATGGGGTTTCACCATGTTGACCAGGATGGTCTTGATCGTCTGACCTCGTGATCCGCCCACCTCAGCCTCCCAAAGTGCTGGGATTACAGGCGTGAGCCACTGCTCCAGCTTATTTTTTTAAATTATTATTTTGAGACGGAGTCTTGCTCTGTGGCCCAGGCTGGAATGCAGTGTCACTATCTCAGCTCACTGCAACCTCCGCCTCCTGGGTTCAAGCGATTCTCCTGCCTCAGCCTCCCAAATAGCTGGGACTGCAGGCACACACCACCGCTCCCAGCTAAATTTTCTTTTTCTTTTTTCTTTTCTTTCTTTCTTTTCTTTTCTTTCTTTTTTTTTTTTTTTTTTTGAGAACGAGTCTCACTGTGTCACCCAGACTGCTGGAGTAAAGTGGCGCAATCTTGGCTCACTGCAACCTCCACTTCCCGGGTTCAAGTGATTCTCCTGCCTCGGCCTCCCGAATAGCTGGGATTACAGGTGTGCACCACCACGCCCGGCTAATCTTTTGTATCTTTAGTAGAGACGGGGTTTCACCATGTTGATCAGGCTGGTCTTGAACTACTGACCTCGTGATCCACCCGCCTCTGCCTCCCAGAGTGCTGCGATTACAGGTGTGAGCCACTGTGCCCAGCTAAATTGTCTATTTTTAGTAGAGATGGGGTTTCACTATGTTGGTCAGGCTGGTCTCGAACTCCTGATCTCAAGTGATCCACCTGCCTCGGCTGCCCAAAGTGCTGGGATTACAGGCCTGAACCACCGCGCCTGGCTCACTGTTGCATTTTCTGTGTTGTGGGGTGGGGGTGTGTGTGTGATGTATTGTTTATACATGATGTAGTCGTGGTGCTTGAGGATTTAGCCCATCATTTGGAGAATGGATGGAAATCATACCTGAGTGAAACTACTTAGAGCAGGGGACACTGGACTCTGGGCTGAGAGTGTATTTTGTTTGTTTTGTTTTGTTTTGTTTTGAGATGGAGTCTTGCTCTGTCGCCAGGCTGGAGTGCAGTGGTGCAACTTGGCTCACTGCAACCACCACCTCCCAGGTTCAAGCGATTCTCCTGCCTCGGCCTCCTAAGTAGCTGGGATTACAGGCACATGCCACCATGCCCAACTAATTTTTGTAGTTTTAGTAGAGATGGGGTTTCACCATGTTGGCCAGGATGGTCTTGATCTCTTGACCTCATGATCTGCCTGTCTCAGCCTCCCAAAGTTCTGGGATTACAGGTGTGGGCCACCGTGCCTGGCCAAGAGTGTTTTTTTGAAGGATCCTTGCCATAATCACTTTTTAAAAAATTCCCTCAATCATTTATCCTTTGAGTTACAAACAATGCAATTACACTCTAAGTGATTCTAACATATACAATGAAGTTATTATTGACAGTAGTCACTCTGTTGTGCTATCAAATAGTAGGTCTTATTCTATTTTTTTTGTACCCATTAACCATCCCCACCATCCGCCTACCCGCCCACTACCCTTGCCAGCCTCTGGTAACCATCCTTCTACTCTGTATGTCCATGAGGTCAATTGTTTTGATTTTTAGCTCCCACAAATAAGTGAGAGCATGCGATGATTGTCTTTCTGTGCCTGGCTTATTTCACCTAACATAACGATCTCCAGTTCCATTCATGTTGTTGCAAATGACAGGATCTCATCCTTTGTTATGGCTGAATAATGCTCCATTGTGTATATGTACCACATTTTCTTTATCCATTCATCTGCGTTTTTTTCTTTCTTTCTTTTTTTTAAACAGAGTTTTTCACTCTTGTTTCCCAGGCTAGGGTGCAGTGGCATGATCTTGGCTCCCCATTCATCTGTTTTTTTAATTTTTATTTATTTATTTACAGATAGGGTCTCACTATATTGCCCAGGCTGGTCTTGAACTCTCAGGCTCAAGTAATCCTCCTACCTCGGCCTCCCAAAGTGCTGGTATTATAGGCCTGAGCCGCTGCACCTGGCCTATCCACTCATCTGTTGATGAACACTTAGGTTCTTCTAAATCTTAGCCATTGTAGTGCTGCTCATTCTCAGCTAGTTCTAGTGCTGCAACAAACAGAGGAGTGCAGATATCTCTTCGATATCCTGATGCCCCTTTTTTTTTTTTTTTTTGAGATGGAGTTTCATTCTTGCTGCCCAGGCTGGAGTGCAATGGAGAGATCTTGGCTCACTGCAACCTCCGCCTCCCAGGTTCAAGCAATTCTCCTGCTTCAGCCTCCCAAGTAGCTGGGATTACAGGCGCTTGCCACCACGCCCAGCTAATTTTGTATTTTTAATAGAGATGGGATTTTGCCATGTTGGCCAGGCCAGTCTTGAACTCCTGACCTCAGGTGATCCACCCGCCTCGGCCTCCCAAAGTGCTGGGATTATAGGCATGAGCCATCATACCCGGCCTGATTTCCCTTTTTGGGAGGCATATACTCAGCAGTAGGATTGCTGGATCATATGGAGCTCAATTTTTAGTTTTTTGAGGAACCTCCAACCCGTTCTCCATAGTGCTTGTACTAATTTACATTCCCAACAGTGTACGAGGCTTCCCTTTTCTCCACACTGTCGCCATAATTTATTGCCTGTCTTTTGGATGTAAGCCATTTTAACTTGGATGCGATGATATCTATCTCATTGTAGTTTTGATTTGCATTTCTCTGATCACCAATGATGCTGAGCACCTTTTCTTATACCTGTTTGGCATTTGTATGTCTTATTTTGAGAAGTGTCTATTCAAATCTTCTGCCTTCTTTTTGATCAGATTATTAGATTTTTTTCCTCATAATAACTTTTGGAAGCAAGATTTCAAGTTTGAATCCTGCTGGGGAGGATAAAGTGAATTTATATTAACTCTATTGATTTATCTATATTTAATATATTTGTATATATTTCAGCTCTAGCAGTGAGAATGGTACCATGACAGGCCGTGTTGGGAGCTAAACATACAGGAGAAGTGGGCTGGGTTGGGAGAGGGTGAAAGGCACCGGACTTATGGTGTCATAGGGCCTGCCACATCCACCATCCATCCTAAACGAGAGTCTTAGGCCAACCCCATGACCCTCCTTCCGTGTCTGCACTGCAAGGTCTCATAGCATCAGGCAGTAGCAACAGGAACAAAACTGCCTCTGCAGAGGGAAGCCAAGAAGTTGGTCTGGGGCCAAGACCATGGTGAAATGATGCACAGGCGAAGAGAAAGCAGAAACTACACTGTAGGAAGGGGACATGGGCAGAGTAGGGGGAATGGGCAGTGTTGACGAAGTGAGAGGAGCAGAGAGCGGACAGAGCAGTGGAGACAGAGAGATCGGGGAACAGGCCCTAGAGCTGCCTTGGTCTCTGACACTGGTCCAGTGGGTTCCAGTCCATGTGTGAGACTACCGGAAACCAAGGAGAAACTTCATTTTTTTGTTTTTTGAGATGGAGTCTTGCTCTGTCACGCAGGCTGGAGTGCAGTGGCACGATCTCAGCTCACTGCAACCTCCGCCTTCTGGGTTCAAGTGATTCTCCTGCCTTGGCCTCCCAAGTAGCTGGGATTACAGGCGCCGGCCACCACACCCAGCTAATTTTTGTGTTTTTAGTAGAGATGGGGTTTCACCATGTTGGCCAGACTGGTCTCGAACTCTTGACTTCAGGTGGTCCACCTGCCTTGGTCTCCCAAAGTGCTGGGATTACAGGCGTGAGACACCGCACCTGGCCGGAAACTTCATTTTTTTGAGGTAGGGCCTTGCTTGTCACCCAGGCTGGAGTGCAGTGGTGTGATCATAGCTCACTGCGTCCTAGATCTCTTAGGGTCAAGCAATCCTCCCACCTCAGCCTCCTAAGTAGCTGGGACTACAGGCATGTACCTTGATGCCTGGCTAATTTTTTTGTTGTTAATTTATTTTTGTAGAGATGGGGGGGTCTCACTGTGTTGCCCAGGCTGGTCTCGAACTCCTGGGCTCAATGATCCTCCAGCCTTGGCCTCCCAAATAGTTAGGATTACAGGCATGAGCCTCTGTGCCTGGCGGAAACCTTGCTTTTCTGACAGATCTGGTTTACCCTAGCTACGGCTTCCATAGCACCTGCTTTTTTTTTATGCTTCTCATAGTGTGGTGTCACTGGCTGTTGACAGGTCTCTGTCATTAGATGATAATTCCTTGAGGCTTGTTTTATCCATCTCAATAACCACAGCACCCAGCCCTGTAAGGGGGAACTTTGTAGGTGTCCATTAATGTTTGAATAAATACTTGCATTTATCACAATTATTGTTCCAAGCCTTGACCTGGAGGCTATGGAATAAGCAGCAGCACAGACTCGAGAGTTAGTCCACGTACCAGCCACATGCAAGGAGATGAGCTGGGTTAAAGAGACCCAGAAAGGGAGTCTGAAATGGAAATCGTGGGAGTGGACACAGAGGCTTTACACATGTGTGGGAAATGGACAAGGAGCCCCATGGACACTCTGTTCGTTGGTGTGTCCTCGCTTGTAACATGGAGGTGATTATGACCTACCGCATAGGTGGGGGAAGGAGATCAAAAGTGATGGCCCTGAAAGTGTTTTGTGCAGGATAAAATAAACAGCATCCCCTTTCATTCAGGACAGTGATCATTGCTTTGCTGGACTGCTGTGAGGAAGTGAGGTGTAAGCAGAAAATATGCTTAGGCCAGCCCCTCCTACCTCACAAGGAACACCTGGACAGTTTCCTAAAAATACAGATTCCCGGCACCCTAGTCCCGAAATCAGAATTCTCTGGGAATGGAGCTTAGGAATCTGCGTTTAAAATAAGGCCCCCTCCAGGTGATTAAAATGGTTCAAGAAGGCATTAAGAAACACTGAGGCCGGGCGTGGTGGCTCATGCCTGTAATCCTAACCCTTTGGGAAGCTGGGGCAGGAGGATCGCTTCAGCCCAGGAGTTTCAGAGGCTACAGTCAACTATGATGGTGGCACTGTACTCCAGTCTGGGTGACAGAGTGAGATCCTTTCCCCCCACCCCCTGCAAAAAAAAAAAAAAAAAGGAACATCGAGGCTGGGCGCGGTGGCTCACACCTATAATCCCAGCACTTTGGGAGGCCGAGGCAGGCGGATCACGAGGTCAGGAGATCGAGACCATCCTGGCCAACATGGTGAAACCCCATCTCTACTAAAAAATACAAAAATTAGCTGGGTGTGGTGGCATGTGCCTGTAGTCCCAGCTACTTGGGAGGCTGAGGCAGGAGAATCTCTTGAACCCGGGAGGCAGAGGTTGCAGTGAGCCGAGATTGCGCCACTGCACTCCAGCCTGGGCAACAAGAGTGAATCTCGACAGAGCGAGACTCGGCCTCAAAAAAAAAAAAAAAAAAATAGAAAGGATCAATTAAGGTGTCATCAGGTGTGTGTGTGTGTGTGTGTGTGTGTGTGTGTGTTTAGGAGAGTAGGATGGGGAAGACGGTACTATCATCTTTGACCACAAGGTGGCAGCAGGGATAGACAAGGAGAAACAGAAGTCTCTGGTTGGTGCTCACATCCAGTGGGGCTGGGGATGGGCAAACCTGGAGATCAGGTTGTGGAAGGAGGTGGGCCCTTTACATGATCTCATTTGCTGGGTGGAATCCCTGTTACCGCAGGGCCAATCCCCTGTGACCACCTGTCTCTTCATCAGTCTTTATGGAGGCCATTTTTTGCCACTCTGCTGGCAGGAAAGGCATTGTGGGCTTGGGTAGTGATAGTGTGTGTTCCACATGGGGGAGAATGGGAGGCAAGGGGTGTGTCACATCCCCAGATGTGTTCAGCGGGCAGGGTCACCTCCACAGGGCAGCTTACTCAAAGGACATCAGTGCCTGTTGAAAGCAGTGTCTCCCCCGCCTCTGCTACTAGGATTGTGGTTGCAGGTGCCTCTCAGGAGAGGCTCACATCTGTGGCTGGGGAGCTGGCCAAAGACCAGGCAAAGGACGCTGGACTGGGGCGGGGCAGGGGCAGGAAACACAGGATGGGGCAGCTGCCTCTGGAAGCAGCCAAAATGTCCCCAGCTGCAGCAGGAGTGAGTAGAGGATTAGGTGACAGTCCCCTAACAGCCCGGAACTAACACCCTCCTCCCCCTCACACATGCACCCTGGCCTGCCCCCTCCAAGCCTTCCAGAGCTCAGAATAATCCTGAGAACCAGGCAGCAGGATGGCAGGGGCTCCTCTTGGGGTCCTGCTCCTCTTGGGGCTCCTCGGTATGGACAGGGGCTGGGGTGGGAAGCAATTGGTCACACACAGATACTGACATAAAGGGACTGGGAAGGCAAAGACAGAGACCAAGATGAAGACTGAGACACAGTATTTGGTTTCCAGGCACAGTATAATTGGTTTAGGAGACAGATACGGATAATACACAGCCTCAGAGGCCTGTGAGGACCCAGGGGAAGGAGAGAGGAAATTCAGCCTCTTCATTATTGCCGGTGACCCTTCCTGCTTGACCCCATCGCAGGCAGCAGTGTGGGGAAGAATGAGGAACTGCGTCTTTATCACCATCTCTTCGACAACTATGACTCAGGAAGCCGGCCAGTGCGGGAGCCTGAGGATACTGTCACCATCAGCCTCAAGGTCACCCTGACGAATCTCATCTCACTGGTAAGATATCCCCACCCTCATCACAAGCCAAAAATCCCACTTCTGGCCCCAGCCGCTGAGCTTGGTCCTAAAGCTCACTTCTGGCCCTGAAATCTCACTTCAATCATCCCCATCTCCCATGTGCAGAATGAAAAAGAGGAGACTCTCACCACTAGCGTCTGGATTGGAATCGTGAGTCAAATCTGGGGAACAGTGTTAGGTCTTGTCCAAGGGACTCCTTTTCCCCCAAACCCCTCCCAGGCAACGCCAGGTGGGAGATGCAGGGTACGCGTCCTTCCGTCCCCCACCCCTTAGGATTGGCAGGATTACCGACTCAACTACAGCAAGGACGACTTTGGGGGCATAGAAATTCTGCGAGTCCCTTCAGAACTCGTGTGGCTGCCAGAGATTGTGCTGGAAAACAAGTGAGAACCGGGCCGGACGCCAGGCTGGAGGGAAGCCGGCCTGGGGTGCGGGCTGGACTTGGTTGGGAAAGGGGGGATACTCCGAGAGGGTGCAGATCTGTGCAAAAAGCTCGGTTTCCCCGAGCCCACAGTATTGATGGCCAGTTCGGCGTGGCCTACGACGCCAACGTGCTGATCTACGAGGACGGCTCCGTGACGTGGTTGCCTCCGGCCATCTACCGCAGCGTCTGCGCCGTGGAGGTCACCTACTTCCCCTTCGACTGGCAGAACTGTTCGCTTATTTTCCGGTGGGGAGAGTTACTCCGAGGCCCGGAGGGTTATGGGAGGGGCCTGTGTGGGGGCGGGGCCAAATGGAAGCACCGCCCTCGGGGCTGGGCTTCACGCTGGAGGCGGAGCAAGTTGTAGGCCTGGAGCGGGCCGAGGTAGAGGCGGGAACAGAGGCTAGCGCCTGGGCCTGGGTGAAGGGGTGGGGCCTCCCGGCCCGGCTAGATCCCAGCTTCCAGGGCTGGGTCTGAGGCTGGGGCCCGGGTCAGAGCTTGTGGGGTGGGCTCCCGGCCCTGGCTTCGCAGCTCTCAGACGTACAGTGCCGAAGAAGTGGAGTTCACCTTTGCTGTGGACGACAACGGCGAGACCATCAACAAGATCGACATCGACACTGAGGCCTATACTGGTGAAGCCCCCGCCTGCCCAGAAAAACCCGCTTCTAGACGAGGTCCAGAGAGGGGACTTCCAGGGTGGGCTTGCCCCAGACCAACGCCACTAGAGGATGACTTCTGCAAGCGGGTTTAGCTTACCCCCGTCCTGAAATCATTCTCGATTGTTACTCTAGTCCTGCCTTCTGGCTTTCCATACCCTCAACAAGAATGCCCTTTTCTGCCCGAATTGCCCCTATCCTGACGGCCCATGACCCTGGTGCAGACAGCCGCAGTCTCCTCTTCAGCCCGCTGTCAGCCAGCTGACCCTGCCCGCCTCCCGCAGAGAACGGCGAGTGGGCCATCGATTTCTGCCCGGGGGTGATCCGCCACCACAACAGTGGTGCCACCGACGGCCCAGGGGAGACTGACGTCATCTACTCGCTCATCATCCGCCGGAAGCCGCTCTTCTACGTCATTAACATCATCGTGCCCTGTGTGCTCATCTCGGGCCTGGTGCTTCTCGCCTACTTCCTGCCGGCGCAGGGTAAGCAGTGGCCCGGAACCCACACCCAAACCCCCCAGACCCAAACCCGGGCTCGCTCCCGGGTGGCGGGGCCCACTCTCACTGGCTCTCCCTCCAGCCGGCGGCCAGAAATGCACGGTCTCCATCAACGTCCTGCTCGCCCAGACCGTCTTCTTGTTCCTCATTGCCCAGAAAATCCCAGAGACGTCTCTGAGCGTGCCGCTCCTGGGCAGGTGAGGGCGGAGCATGTCTGGGCGGTGACCCCCGCGGGGGCGTGGCCAGTGCGAAGGGCGGGGCCGGGGGGGGTTGTCAGGTGGGGGCGTGGCCAAAACCCAGAGACCCCGGGAGAAGTTCTGGCTGTCTCGCCCCGCCCTGGGCTTTATTCGGACGCCGGGTGGGTTTGGGATGGGGATGGAGTCCCTGGTCCGCCGTCCTCCTCACTGCTGCTGGACGTCACCTGGAGGTCTCCTGAGTAGCTCTGTTGAGGGACGGTCCGGCTCAGTGCCTCCCTAGCCCCGCCGCCTCTGGCCCCCAACTCACCCCGCATCCCGAGCTCACCGGTTCTCCGGGGATTCCGAGGCCTAGCTGCTGTTGCCACTGTCGCAGGAATGAGGCAGACCCCTGCAGACCCCGTCCACACAGGCATAGCCACGCTCCCTGGACTAGAAGCCGGGCGCCGGCGCGCACCGCAGCCCCAGCTTGCCGAGTCCCCTGCCCCGCGGCCTGGGCTACCCGGCTCAGAGCTGCACCCGGATCCCCGCCGTCTGGGGCTGGGCCCGCGCTGCGGTCTAGTCGCCGCGCCTCCTGCTGCAGCCACAGGGCTGAGATCTGCATTGGGAGCACAGGGGTTAGCGGGGAGGCAGAGGTCCCTGTTCCCGCTGCCCGATCGTCGCGTATCCTGAGCCCCCCAGTACCCCACCTCTAACAAGGTGGCGCCGAAGCTCACGAGGCTGGCTGCGGCTTCTTTTAACACCAGCCCCAGGGTGGGCTTCGGGGCAGGCAGCATCTCCTGCATCTTCAACTCAGGTGGCTCCAGGGACTTCAGCTCTCTGAACCTCTGCTCCAGATATTCATGGGCTGCGGCCACGGAGAGTTCCAGGGAAGACAGAAGCGGGGGCTGGAGGGCCACCTGGAGAAGGAGCAGAGCAGTAGAGTAGCAGGGCAAGGGTCACAGGGCGCGCAGGAGACCTACCCAGAAGGTCTCGAGGTGCCGCCCTCGGCGGGCGTAGCCTCACCTCGGTGGAGCTGTGGAAGTGGTAGATCCACATCAGGGTGTCCAGGGAGCTGGGGGTTCCCTTCATGGCTGCCACAAGTGGTAGGACGGGAGAAGAGCTGGGGGACGCGTCTGTCGTCGCGCAGGGGGCGCAGCTGGAGGGCATAACCAACCCGTGCCAGGAGAAGCCGTGTTTGTGAGGTCAGAGAGCGCGAGGTGCCTTCCGTAGCTGGGAGGGGGAGCGGTGATGTCACGCATTCCGGGCTCCTCAGGTTCCTTATTTTCGTCATGGTGGTCGCCACGCTCATTGTCATGAATTGCGTCATCGTGCTCAACGTGTCCCTGCGGACGCCCACCACCCACGCCGTGTCCCCGCGGCTGCGCCACGTAAGCGCGGAGGGGGCGGTGCGGGCCCGGGTGGGGGTGGAGCTTACTACTAACCCCGCCCCCTAAGCCCCGCCTCCACCCAGGTTCTCCTGGAGTTGCTGCCGCGCCTGCTGGGCTCCCCGCCTCCCCCTGAGGCTCCCCGAGCGGCCTCGCCTCCAAGGCGGGCGTCGTCGGTGGGCTTATTGCTCCGCGCGGAGGAGCTGATACTAAAAAAGCCGCGGAGCGAGCTCGTGTTTGAGGGGCAGAGGCACCGGCACGGGACCTGGACGGGTGAGCACAGTGGCCCGGCGGGCTGCAGGGGGTGCCTGCCACGGGGGAGGCTCCTAACGGCCCACCCCGGTGTTTTCCCGCGCCAGCTGCCTTCTGCCAGAGCCTGGGCGCCGCCGCCCCCGAGGTCCGCTGCTGTGTGGATGCCGTGAACTTCGTGGCCGAGAGCACGAGAGATCAGGAGGCCACCGGCGAGGTGGGACGGGAGCCAGAGGCGGGTGGGGCGCGGCAGAGGCCCCCCACTGTCTCCCATGCAGCTGGCTCCAGCAGCTGCCTCTTTACTGACTGTGCCAACCCTTCCCTCAGGAGGTGTCCGACTGGGTGCGCATGGGGAATGCCCTTGACAACGTCTGCTTCTGGGCCGCTCTGGTGCTCTTCAGCGTGGGCTCCAGCCTCATCTTCCTCGGGGCCTACTTCAACCGAGTGCCTGATCTCCCGTACCCGCCGTGTATCCAGCCTTAGCGCGCACCGACTTCAACTTCCCACCCATCTCCAGTAGGAAACTGATTTTGAAAAAGTAGGCTGCCGCCACCACGGCATTAGGATCCCTTCCCACTGCTGATCAATCTGTATTTTGTGAACTTTACAAGAAGAATGGTGTGTGTCCACCCCTTGGTGTGTGTAGGCCTAGCCCCAGTCCAGGGGTCAGCAGGAGGAAACGATTCACACAGGCTCTCAGGTGCCAGTGTTCCAGAAAGCAAGGACTGCCCTTCATTCAGCCTTGCTGACCTCCCAGCCTTTCTCAGGCCCAGCCCCACGGGACTCTGGAGGCTGCCAGCTACCTTTGTTCATCTCATAGCCAAACAGGAGACCCCTTTGCAGGACTTGCACATAGGGAGGCTGGAGCCAGGAAACCCTCTTCTTCCCTGGCCTGGCTCTAGCTGGAGCTGGTGGGAACCAAACCCCTTCAGTGCCGGTGGCCCTCTGGCCCACAGGTTTAGGGCTGAGGTCCTCCTGCAGTCATTTCTTCTAGGTTTTCTTGGCCCAGCGCTGCCCATCCCACCCCCATGAGGCTCACTCATTGCAGATCCCAGCCCACCCTGCCCCTTTCTTCTGCACCCTGGAGGCTCTCTCTGCCTAGTATACAGGACTGAGAGAAAGCAACATGGGGCCTGCATGGTGGGAGCTGGTTGAATTGTCTTTATTAACAAACAGGATATCCAAGGCCACTACATTGAGGAGGGGTGGGGGGAGGGAGGAGGAGGGTTACTTGCTGCTCACACTATATACAGATGCAAGCAAGGGGCATGGAGAGTGAGGGCTCCCTGCTCCCTCCCTCCACCGGGGAAGGGCATGGGCTAGAAGAGGAGGAGATGGGGGTTGGGAAAGGGGGGAATGTTTTGGCTGGCGGGGTCCCCCCTCCATTCCCTGGAGTTTGGGGGAAGGGGAATCATTAAAGTGCTTTCAGAAAATGAAGAAATGGTCCCTGCCCCTGGAGTGGCTGGTGACCCCCCAAAAATCTAGGGCCCAGTGACCCCCCCCAGGGTCTGGTACATTCAAGGGGGGAGCCGGCTCCCCTGACGTGCAAATAAAGGGGTCCAGGGCCCTGCCCAGTCAGCAGCAGTGGGGTAAGGGGTTCAAGCCCCAAGCACTCTCCTCTTAAATGGAGAAAAGGGGGGAGGGGCTACACCCACTCAATTCCTGGGAAGGGGAAGCTGTGTCCCTCCCCGGAAGCTGGGGACAGGCACAGTTTTGGGAAGAGGACATGTTGGGGAAGAGGATGGTCACGTGATCACGAAAGCATCAGGGGTCAGAGGTCACGTTCCCAGCAGGCTCCAGTGAATCAAACCAGTAAAAGCAAAAGCCCAGGGAGGGGAAAGAGGGGCGGCCCAGGAAGCCTGGCTGCAGGGGGAGAGCTGGGTCCAGTGTGGGACAGCCCCAGCCCAGGGCCCCGTCACCAGTTCATGATGCAGTTACGGTTCAGAGTCATGAAGTAAACTTGGCTGCTGCCCCCAGAGCGGACTGAGGCAAAAAACACCTGGGTGGGGCAAGAGAAGACATCACCAAGGGCTGGGTCGGGGGTCTCAATTAACTGGGAGAGGGGAAGAAGCGGGGGGAAGGGAAGAAGGGGGGGAAAAAGAGACTGCAGGAGACTCACAGTGCCCCTCACCCGGAGGAAAGGCCAGCATGTTAGGGGAAAGGGTGCACTGCCAGCCCCCTGGGCGCCACCTGGCAAGTCCTCAGAACTGAAGGGAGCGCAGGGCAGTGGTAGTGGCTGACTGCCTTCCGAACTCCCAGAGGGGCCCGCTTTCAGGGAGACACCACGACCATCCTCTCCCCAGACCTCTGCCCGGGGCCTGGGGTCATGGCAGCCGGGACGGCAGGGCTTTCAGAGGGAAGGAGACTCCCACCTTGTCGTTCCGCTCACACAGGAACTTGAGCCTCTGGGCTCGTTTGTGCATGAAGACCCCGTCCAGGTGGCCCGTCTCCACAGAGCGGATCTCAATGGCTTTCTCACCCCAGCCCATTATCTGGTTGGAGCAGATGTAGGCTGTGGGGAAAACAGGTGAGGGGCTGAGCAGGCTGCACCCCGGGGCCACCTCAGGGGCATGTGGCCGGGAGGGCGGCAGCTCACTCACCCACAGAGGTGGGCATCTCTCCCCACTGCAGCACCACATCTTTAATGATCCGCCCGTACGTGTTGACGTAGACACCCTCGTCCTCGTAGCACAGCAGCATCTCCATGCCGTCAGTGTTGGGGAGGAAAATGATGGCATGGGGCGTGATCTGGCTCTGGATCTGGGGAGAAGGAGGTGGGCTGGAGTCTCCGTGTCTGGTGCCCAGACTGGGCGAACCCACTCCTCCAGCAGCCCCGCCAAGCTCACGTGCACAGGGATGTAGATGTCATAGCTGTTCCCCGAGTCGACATCCACAGCATGGAAGCCAGCACTGGAGCCATAGATGACCTTGAGCCGCTGCCCCTCCTCTACTGTCAGGTCGACCAGCAGAGGGCGGTGAGGGAGGTCGGCAAAGGACTGCGGAGGAGAGGAGGGCTCAGGGGCACGGGGAGAGGCGCTGGGACTCCAGATGGTGCTAGGGGCCGAGGCTGGGGTTACCTTGAAGGCCATGAATTTGTGGTAGGGTTTGGGGGCCCAGGCATACACCTCCACGGAGCTCTTGAGGGCGATGACCAGGAACTTAATCCGCTCGTATTTCACTGGGGGCCGGAGAGAAGAGGGATGCTGAGGCTTCCCTTCTTGGGCCACGGGCGTCTCCCCGTGGTCTGTCACTACACCGCCCTACCCAGGCCCCAAGTCCCTGGCTCCCAAGCTTTCTCAGCCATTAGACCCAGGCCCATTTCTCTCTCTTCATGAACAAGTATGTGCTGGCCACTCAGCTGGGACATCCTCACCGACACGGTAGTGCCCGCAGCCCTCCATGTCCCCGACGGTGGTCCAGCCCTGCTTCTTCTCCACTTCTGGGTCGTTGTGCAGAATCTTGTTCCGGAGCCAAGACAGGTAATACACCCGCAGTTTGTTCCTTTTCCCTGAGGGACGGACAGACAGACACACCCCCTGTTCTCACCTGTGGCCCGGCTACCACCGCCCCGGCCTCCTCTGTCGGCATGCCACAAGGGGTGAGAAAGTGCGGCTCCACCTTCCAGTGCCTGGACCAAGGCTGCCCTCCTCCCCGGCAGAAGACAGTGACAGCGCCAGGGAGCTGAGCCCCTCCTCCCTTCCCCACTCGCCACACCTGTACCTGAGATGGTGATGAGCAGGTTGAGCCCCTCCAGCACGTCCATCTGCTGGAAGCGTCGCCGCCCAATGAGTCCGTACACCTTGCCCTGCCCACTTCGGTCCAGCAACATCAGCCCGTTCTCCGTGCCCACCAGCAGGTTGACCCCTGCAACAGGAGCCCTTGGGCAGGTCAGAGGCTCAGCCAGGCCCTCGCCAGGAGCACGGAAGCCACGCCAGAGCCCCCTCAGCTATCCCTGCCCTGGCTTACCCCAAAGGGCTGCACACAGGATCTCAGAGTTGAATCGCTTCTTGTACTTCCGGATCTCAGGGGTCTCACTGTGGGCCCGGGTGTTGGTGGGATTCACGTTGACCACAGAGCCCTTCCTCACGTCGTACTGCAGCTGGTCGAGCCGAGTGCCCTCTCCACCCACTAGGGCTGCCAGAAGGAGGAGGAGGCGGGAGGAGGGGCTGCAGCTTCTCACCCCATCTCTGTCTACCTCCATCCCCTATATCAGGTCTTGGCGCCTCATAATACACAGAAAGGAGAAAGACGGGAGGAGAAGGGGTGCATGGGAGAGGGGGATAGAGTGCTGGACCCCCCTTTTGAGTCAGAAGGCCTGGCTCAAGTCCCATTTCTGTCACTTGCTAGCTTTGAGTCTTTGCCCAGGTCCCCTGGCTACTCTGAGCATTTCCTCTCCTGTGGAGGGGTCGCAGAAGCCCTTCCTTGTCTCTGCCCAGGCAGGTGCTAGGGCCCAAGAGAGAGATCCTGTGGCTATGCTTTGTGAGGCTGCGTCTCAAGACCACTATGCTCCCCTCCAGGCTGCCCCTGGACCCCAGCCTCATGGCAGGTCTGTCCTCCCGTCCTCACCTGTGATGGGGATGGTGTCCCCACTGCCTCCAGGCTGGTAGATCCCTAGATCCACAAACATCGTGAACGAGCTCTTGCCAGGGGCCTTTACCAGCCCACGAGACTGGTACTGTGGTGGGGGGGCAGCAGTCAGGCAAAGAAGTGCAAGTCCAGCTGCGGCCCTGCCCCTGCTGCTGTCCCCAGGCTCCAGCTCCCCAACTGGCACCCCCATTGTCCAGCTCCCAGTGCTCCGCCCCATCCTCCGCCGTGACCCAGCACCCAGACCTCCTGCCCACCGCCACAGCTATTCTTTCCCAGCGGACCTGCCCCCGGCCCACTTACATCACTGCTCCCATCTTTCGAGGGCGGGCTTTGGCCTTTGCTGTTCTCGGTGGGTGAGTGGCTGGGCTGGACCACGTCAGGCAGGTTTGTATACCCATTGCTGTCAGCGTGCAGCAGGTTCCGCTCCTCTTCAGGGGTCTACAGGACAGAGGGCAGGGTCGGCACGGGGCTGAGGAGGGCAACACAGGTACAGGGGAGGCAGCGGAGGCTCACTCACACGCTGGACCACCATGGTGCCACCCCCGTATGGGGGCTGGGTCCCGGTGATCTCCTCGACGTCGTGGACCACCATGGTGCTGACGCTGTCTGTATCCCCATCGCTGCTGTGAGAGAGGAAGGTGGGGCCTCTCCAGGTCCTGCCCGTGGGCACAGAAGTGCCAAAGGCAGCAGATGGCAGCCAGAGCCCAGGCTTTTGTCTCTATTCAAAACACAACCTGCTCCACCCTCACGGGGTAGTCCCTGTTCCACCGTGAGGTGCTTCCCTGCATGGCACACAGGGCAGGCTGGCACAGGAGCAGACAGGCACTTGAAGAGGCCACCCCACAACACACAGGGCAGCGGGAGAGAGACAGGAGCCTGCGCCCTCACCCCACGCCCTAGAGAAGGCTGCTGTTCTCCCTCAGACTTGCCCCAAAGCCCTACCTCTCCCCCACTGCCACTTCCCCTCCCTCCCTGTGCCTTGGAGTGGGAGGGCCCCACTCCCGATGCCGTACCGGCCCCCAGGGGTGTCTCTGCTCCCCTCTGATGGCCCGCCTTCGCCTTCCTCCTCGTCATCCTCACTGCTCTCCACCTCCTCGCTGGACGATGAGTAGTCCATGGCCTTCTTGGGAGGCCGAGGGGCCTCGTCCAGGGTCCGCTCTTTCAGCAACACGAAGTCCTGCAGGGAGGAGCCACGTGAGGGGCAGGGAGAAGGTGGGCCTGGGTGGAGGCAGACAAAGGGTGCTGGGACACCCCAGCAGGGTGACAGGAGGGGCCCCCACAAGCAGGCCCATCTCACTAACCTCACCAATTGCTCGCTTATAGCTCTGGGAGGGGCCGCAGGGGAAGAAAGAGCCAGGAGAGAGGTTAGGAGAGAGGTTAGAAAAGGTTAGTAGCATGAGAAGCACCAGTCCCTCCATCCCCACAGCCCTTCCCAGTAGATCCGCGGAGACCCCACCCCTGACACCCAGCTCCCTGGGGCTAAGCCCCAAACCAAGATGAGGCAGGCGGTGGCGGCCACCAGGCGACTCACTGCGGGCCGGCCTGGCCGTGAGCGGTGGTCATCGGGCTTGGCTTTATTCCCAGGAGACAGCACTGGGGAGCTGTCCAGTTTGGAGGAGGCTGGACACGGCCGGGTGGAAGAAGAAAGGTCACTGATGCCTGGACAAGGGATGGCCTCAAGCCCACACCTGGGCTGACCCCTTGCCCCTGAGCCCCAGAACTCAGCCCCAAGTTCCATACCCACGCAGGTCCTCCCTGTCCCTGTGGGTGTCCCAGTCCAAAGCCACCAAAGGCAGGGTCCATCCTGATAAGACTCCAGGCCCAGAGCAGGCTGCCCAGCCCTGGCTCACGTACCTCCCACGCGGTTCCGCTCCAGTGAGCCAGCCTGGGGGAGGTGCCCGTGAGAGGCTGGGAGGACACTGTCCGAGCGTTCCCAGCCAGGGTCGCTCCTCCTGAGGTCGGGGTTACTGTTGGGGGGCAGAGTCAGGGTCAGGGAGGCAGGGTGCTCCCCTCTCTGGGGTGCTGAGCTGCACTGCAGAGGGAGCCATCACCAGGGAAGCAGGTGGCGGAAGTGAGAGGTGGGAGTGAGTCGGGGGACGACTCCATTACCTAGAGGCGTTGGGCGGGCCAGGGGGCTGAGCAGGGGGCCCTGGAGGCTTTGGGGTGCCCCGCTCTGCCCGCCTTTGCAGATAGATTTGCCAGGCGGAGTTGCTGCGAGGTCTGTGAAGGGAGCACAGGGGTGCCGAGGGGGCGGGGGGGGGGGCGCTGAGGTGATGGGGCTGGGGCTTGCCCACCCCTAGGTGGGTAGGCTGGTAAAGTCCCCGTGCCCCCCTACTCCCTAGGCTGCCCTCAGACCTCACCCAGGCATTGCCCTACCCAGGCATTACCTGGCACGGACTGCCTGGGCTGGTCGGGATCCTCCGGCCCCACTGGTGTTAAGGGCAGTGGCGATAGATGAGGTCCTCTGAGGCACCTGTGGAGAGAAGTCCATGCACTGCGACAGGCACTTCAGAGATGTTTAAGCCTCACCTCTGAGAGGTGAGCTCCTCACTTTGATGGATGAGAAAACTGAGGTTCAGGGAAGTTAGTGAATACGTCCAAGGTTATGAAGCTGGGAGATGGCTGGAGCTGCGGTTCTAACTGGCAAAGTCTGCCCCTTAGCGCCCCCAAAACACCCTGGGCGTTTCTCCGTTCCCACGCTCCCCAGGGGGATCAATGCCACACCTCCACATTGCCTCCTCAGCTGGACGGCTGAGCCCTGCTGGACAGCGCCCCAGCTTTCTCTGGCTTTCCGCCCTGCACTCTTCCCCATGCGGCCCCTTCACTGCCCTCCTTCTCCTTATGACTAGTTCCTTGCTTTTCCCTGGGCCCGCAGGCTGTCCTTACCTTGGGTGGGGCCTCGTTATCTGGGCGGACCCAGGCTGGGGGATTCGGGCTGGGGCCAGGTCCTTCAGAGGTGGGGTCTGAATTCTGGCGGATGACAGCTCCTCGGGCACTGGGCGTGGCAGTGGGTGCAGGGATGGCAGGGTCGGGGTCATGGGAGGCTGGGAAGGCAGCCAGGTTTCGGGTGGGCTGGTCCTGCAGGGACTGGGATCGGGGTACAGGTGCTGCATATGGCTTCAGTGGGACCCGGTGTGCCACCAGGCTCTGCAGGGAGAGACCAGGGAGGGTGGGCTGCCTGCTCCATGGCAGGTCCCCACCTGCAAATCGGGGTCTGAGGTGGGAAGGGACTCTAGTTGCCCCTTCCTCCATGGAAGGACAAGGGGTTCCTTGAGCCTGAGGACAGCCAGGTCAGGACAGACACAGGCAGCAAGAAGCAGGTGAGTGTCTCTGTCCACATAGCCTGTGCTCTGTAATCCTGGCTCAGGGCTGAGCAGGTGTGTGTGTGTGTGTGCACCTTCGCTCTGAGCAAAGCTCCGTGTCTGCATTAAGACAGGAGTGGGGAGAGACTCACCTTGTGCGGTCCCTCCTGGGGCTCCACCGGCCTCTGCATAGGAGGAGTCTGGGAAAGGGGTCCTGCAGGTCCGGGGGAGGCCTGGGCGACGGAGGGCTCAGGCCCCGTGCTGCTTGGCTTGCTCTTGGCCAAGGGAGAGTTCTGCTGCTTGTTCATCCTTGTTCTCTCTTCTACCTGTGATGTGAAGGGATGTCAAGCAGGCCAGCTCTTGCCTCCCTGTTCTCAAAACTGAGGGTCCCACCTGCCCTGACCACTCCTGTCCTGTGCTGTGTGCTGTGTGTTCCTTTCCCCTGCTCGGTGCCTGCTACTGTGAACAGCCACTTCTTGTGGCTCTCCAGGCCTCAGGCAGTGGGACTGCAGTCTCAGGAGGCAAAGGAGACAGTGAGTACCTCTCGGGCCCAGGCTGGTTTGTCAGCGGGATTCATGCCCCGACCATAATGGTATAGGGGCTTCCTGTCCCCGGGCAGGAGCTGCTGCTGCTGCTGTTTCTGAAGCTGCTGCTGCTGTTGCTGCTGCTGCAGGGACTTGAGGTAGGCATGCTCCTGCTGCAGCTGCCTCTGGAGACGCTCTGACTGCCGCTGCTCCTCCAGCTGCTTCCGCTTGTATTCCTGGGCCCAAGGGTAGGGAGAGAGGGCTCAGCAGAGTGTGGCCCTGGGAGTTAGAGCAGGCATGCGCTCTCTTTTCTCCAACTGCCTAGAGAGGAGATGTATTCCCTTGATGTCTTGGGTGAATCCCTTCCCTTGAAGTGTTCCCATCCCGTTCCAGCAAAGAGGCTCTGAAAAGCATCTTCCCGGAGGACGCTGAGGGGCCCGTTACCAGCAGCAGGGCCTGTTCCTGGAGCAGCTGTTGCTGAAGGATCTCGAGCTGTCGCTGCTCCTCCTCTAGCCTGTGACGAATATATTCCTGGGGGGCGGGGTGTAGGGTGGGGGGCAGAGGGCAGGGAAGGAGGAAGAGGCAGAGGAGGGCAGCAGCAGCGAGTTGGAGAAGGAGGAAGGGACCCGCAGGAGGAGGATGAGAGGGTGCAGGGGAAGAGTAAGAGAGAGGTAGGGGAGGGGATGGCATGAGCCCCAGGGGGGCCATGCAGCACAGATGGGGAAGAAGAGGGCACAGGGAATGAGGGGGGATGAGGAAGGGGCCAGGGAGAGTCAGGGAGGGGGTAAAGAGATGGGAATGAGGCAGGGAAGGAGGAGGGAGGGGGCCAGGGTTGGGGTTGAAGGGTGGGAGAAAACAGAGAGAAAGAGTGAAGCTAGAAAAGATAGGAGGAATCTGGGTGGGGGGGAGAGAAGGGGGAAGGGCACGGGGAGCAGGGGCGGCAGGCAGCAGGAGCGGGAGGGCGGGAGGGCAGGGATGTGGGTGCGGCGCTCTACCTGCTCGCGTTCCGCCTGCCGCCGCTCCTCCTCCCGCCGCAGAGCCTGCATGTCCTCCAGCCGCCGCTGCTGCTCCTTCTCCTGCAGCTTCCGCTGCTCCCGCTCCCGCCGCTGTTGCTATGGGGAGAGCCAGGTGGTCTTAAGGACCATACCGGACACCGCGGCAGCACTGTCCCTCCATGGACAGGGAGGGGAGCTCTCCTTGCTCACCGCGGAGGCTTCCGTTTGTTTCTGTAACTATACCCATCCCCACCCAAGGGCCCGCAGGGCTGGGCTCGGGGAAACAGCCAGTAGCTGTGATGGGAGAGGCTGTGAGACTGACCGCTGCCTGTGGGGTGTGCTTAGCTAGACAACACCTTCCACTACCCACACCCCACCAAACAACAAACAAAACCCGAACTCAAAA
This sequence comes from Rhinopithecus roxellana, assembly GCF_007565055.1. Lineage (NCBI taxonomy): Eukaryota > Metazoa > Chordata > Mammalia > Primates > Cercopithecidae > Rhinopithecus > Rhinopithecus roxellana. The sequence continues at coordinate 45,886,050 of NC_044567.1, forward strand.
CAAGCCTCCCCAGCACTCCTAGCCTAAAACCCACCTTTGCCTGAAGTCCATACAGAGCGGGTCGTGGCGAGAGACTTTGGCCACAAGAGGGCGCCAGGTGCCCGTGCACAGAAAGCACAGAAACGAGGGACCTGGCCCATTCCTTGGCAAGTCCCGATGCCCAGGTGGTACTTGACTTTCACGGTATTTCCGATCACAAAGTCTGCCGCCGCCGCCACCACCACCACCACCACCACCACCACCACCACCACCACCACCACCACCACCACCACCACCACCACCACCACCACCACCACCACCACCACCACCACCACCACCACCACCACCACCACCACCACCACCACCACCAAAAGCACAAGCCCTAAGGGGCCCTCACACTTGAGGGAACTTGTGCCTATTCCTGCAATGAAGTTGCTGGCACGCCTTCCCCAGTAACGTGTTAGATAGGACTTTGTTACTATGCTATCTGAACGCTATATTTTATTTATTTATTTATTTATTTATTTATTTATTTATTTATTTATTATTTTTTGAGACGGCGTCTTGCTCTGTTGCCCAGGCTGGAGAGCAGTGGTGCGATCTCGGCTCACTACAACCTCCACCTCCAGGGTTCAAGTGATTCTCCTGCCTCAGCCTCCCGAGTAGCTGGGACTACAGGTGTCTGCGCCACCCACACCCGGCTAATTTTTTGTATTTTTAGTAGAGATGGGGTTTCACCATATTAGACAGGCTGGTCTTGAACTCCTGATCTCATGATCCATCTGCCTCGGCCTCCCAAAGTGCTGGGATTATAGGCGTGAGCCATTGCGCCCGGCGTATATTTTCAAAACTGCACAAGGCTCTTCTGTAGCAGGTTTTCTTGCGAATTATTTTTTGTTTAACAATGAGAGGGCTTGCTTTGGGGGTAGCAGGTGGACAGTGTGGATGCTGCGGATTATTATTAGTAGTAGTAGTATTGGAGACGGAGTCTCACTCTGTCACCCAGGCTGGAGTGCAGTAGTTTGATCTCTGCTCACCTCCACCTCCCGGGTTCAAGTGAATCTCCTGTCTCAGCCTCCCAAGTAGCTGGGATTAGAGGCACACGCCACCACACCCGGCTGATTTTTGTATTACTAGTAGAGATGGGGTTTCACCATGTTGGCCAGACTGGTCTCAGAAACTCCTGACCTCAGGTGATCCACCCACCTCAGCCTCCAAAAGTGATGGGATAACAGACGTGAGCCACCGCGTCTGGTCTATTGCCTATTATTTAGACACATTTTTTGTTAAGTGCAGCTAATCATGAAATTTGAAATCATGTAACTGTTTCAACAGAAATGCCATTGATTTAAGGCATTTTATTTTATTTTTATTCTGAGGCGGAGTCTCGCTCTATCTCCCAGGCTGGAATGCAGTGGCACGATCTTGGCTCACTGCAAGCTCCGCCTCCCGGGTTCACGCCATTCTCCTGCCTCAGGCTCCCCAGTAGCTGGGACTACAGGCGCCTGCCACCTCGCCCGGCTAATTTTTTGTATTTTTAGTAGAGACGGGGTTTCACCGTGTTAGCCAGGATGGTCTCCATCTCCTGACCTCATGATCCGCCCACCTTGGCCTCCCAAAGTGCTGGGATTACAGGCGTGAGCCACCGCGCCCAGCCCCATTTAAGGCATTTTAAAACCTGTTCTCCCTGAGGCCCTAATGGACCCTGGGGCAGGTCAGCAGGAGGCCGCGCCAGGCCTGGGCCCTTGGGAGACAGCCCACCTCCTCCACGCGGCGCCGCTCCTCCTTCTGCTCCTCTATGCGCCTCTGCCGCTGGTGCAGCAGGTGTTTGATGTGTGCCTCGGGGTCTCGCTGCTGCTGCTGCTGCAGCTGCTGCTGCTGTTTTAAAGCCTCTGAGTTGCTCTTATTTTCCTGCTGGAGGCGGAGAAATTCCCGGCGTAGAGTCGACTCTCCAGGCACGTTCATGATGGAGCTGGGCAGGGGTGGCACAAAGAAGCGTTGGGGTCAGAACCCTGTTGGTTCCCACTCTCAACCCCATGGGCCCGCCTGAGTGGGTGCTTTAACTGGATCAAAGCCTCTGCCTCTGGCCACTTCCAGGTGGCCAGGAGACTCACTGTCCCCTTCTGCCCGGTCTTCAGCCCTGTCCTCCTTTCCTATTACTGCTGCACCCCAGCTTCACCCTGAATTGCTCTCTCCCCAGCTCTTGCTTACTCATTTGTTCCACTTCTTAGCACTCGGGAATTTGGTTTCTAGGAGTCTCTACCTTTCTGTGCCCACCACCCCCAGGCCGAGAGTCCCCAAAGCCAAGCACCACTGTAGTCCCCCCACTCAGTGATGACCTGCCCAACCCCCGCTCCGCCTGCCAGGCCTACCTTGGCTCTCCTTCCTCTCCATGGCTGTCGTCTTCCTCTTCGCTGCCGCTGTACTCATATTCTGTCTCCTCTGCAGGGGAGACCACTGCTTTTAACTCACCCAGTGCCCCAGACCCCGCCGTGGGCTAGGGAAACCTCGGGTGGGGATAACCAGAAGGTCTGTCTGGGTGGGCAAGCATGAGGGGCCCCACCCACTTCCTGGGAGCAATGGGAGGACAGTGGGTCTCAGGTGTGGGCCCGGACAGGGACCAGGACTGGGTCCCTGGGCAGCTGAGGTGTGGCAGAGCCCGTGCCTGGGCTCGCACACGTATGTGCTTAGCATGGAGTTTTCATAAGGATGTGAAAGGCCAGTCCTCCTCTGGAGGGCTGACTCAGATTGGGAGGGAAAGGAGGGAAAACCCCTTGGGGGTTGCAAGTTTGAGAAGGATCTCCTTGGACAGGGAGAGCTGGGGCCAAGGAGGGGAGCAGGAAGGGGAGCCAGGAGCGAGCAGGGCTGGCAGAGAGGAGCCAGGCTGGAGTGTCCCCTAGTACCTGCCCCCTCCAGCCTGCCGACTGACCTTTCTCACCCCGCTTCTTCCGGGATCGGTCAATGTGGTCCTTAAGCTGGATGCGGACCTGCCGCTCCGTGGGCTGGTCCCGGATGAAGGGAAACTTCAGCAGCTGCTCCGTGGGTGGGCGGCTCAGGTAAGTCTTGATGAGACATGTGTCAATGAAGTCAATGAACTTCTTAGACCTGGAAACAGTGGTGGCTCACACTAGGAGGGTCCCCTCAGAAGGGATGGGTGCAGGAGGAAGAGGGTGGATCACTCATCCACAAGCCACCTTGACATCCCTCCTGTCTTCATATCCCAACACCAGTCACCACCCTCTGCCCCCCAAAATCTCTTCTCTGGTGAGATCCAAGCCTGAGCACAGACAGCATGAAGGTGGGGACGGCCTTGTCCAGGGACCTTCCTTCCCAGAGCCCACACTCTCAGAGACCTACCACTTCTTGGACTTGAGTCTGGGCGGAGGGTTCCGAGGAATGAGGAAGAGGGCTCGCATGGGGTGCATGTCACACAGAGCTGGACACAGAAGAGACGCCCTCAGTCCCTTTCACTGCACTGGAGCTACAGGACCCTTCCTCAGCAGGGTCCCAGGACCCAGCTCCTCCCTGCAGCCCTCTCTGGACCCTTGCTTTCCCTCCGCTCCCACCCCTGGCAGACTCAGAACTTACGGGGGGCTCCCTCCGCCATCTCGATGGCTGTGATTCCTAGAGACCAAATGTCACTCTACAGACGGGAGAGAAGGAACAAGTGAATATTCCCGACAACTCTGCCTTGCAACCTCTCTTCACCCACCATCCTGGTCTCTTCAGGAGCCTTCCTGGGCCACACTCCTTCCTGCAGCAGTGCTCTCCAACCCCTCCCATCTTCCCACCTACACTTGCCTTGCCATAAGATGTTCCCCAGCCCCTCACTGCTAACATCATCCAACCTTCCTTTGTTCCCCAGCCTGCTCAGGTCCCATGGTCCCCATACTGCTTCCTGCCCTTGGCAGCCCCCGTGCTCCCAACTTTCCACTCCATACCCTGTAATCATATGTGGCATCAGGGTTCTCATCACAGGCGATGACCTCTGGAGCCATCCAGTAGGGAGTCCCAATGAAAGTGTTCCGTCTGCCCACGGTGCGGTCCAGCTGAGCACTCACCCCAAAATCCACTGTGAAGACACAGAGGGAGGGGTCAGCGTGGAGAGTCACCCCTGCTCCCTTGCCTCACATCCCTGCATGCACACACAGGACCTGCCTGAGGCAGCTGAGGTCCTGGCCCTACCCAGACACCCCAGCACCCTCCTTTACCCCACCAACATCCTGAAGCACCCGATTCCACCTTCCTGCATCTTAGAGAAAAACCCCGGTGAAAGGATCACGGACAGCATCCCAGGCAGGAGGGTCATCAGATCCCAGCTCTCCAGAGCAACCTGCAGAGCACCTGGCCCATAACAGGTGACAGGTGTAGAGCTTCCTGAGGGATTTTCAGCAGGAGGCAGGGCATTCCAGGGGGAGAGGGGAACGGGGAGGGAGTGAGCCTCCCCAACAGGGAGGAAGTTGGGCCTGAGCCACCGGAGGGAAAAAGGGGTGCCTCATTCTTTGTTCTGGGGGTGAAAGGGCCCCGTCAGCCTCAGAAGGAGCCGGCGCACCTAGCTTGACCTCAGCATTCTCTGTCAGCAGCACATTCTGCCCTTTGATGTCTCGATGGATGACCTTGTGGGCATGGAGATGGGCCAGACCCTGGGACGGGAGAGCAGGGAAATTAGCCATGGTGTTGGATGGGGTGGGAAAGAGTAAGTGGGGAGTGAGTTGAGGGGACAAGGAGCAATCAGTCTGGACAGGGCTGGGATGAAGGAGCAGACCCTCTCCACCAGGAGCCCAAGCAAGCTGAGCTGTCCTGGAGAGCTTCCTCAGAGTGGTGGCTCCAGGTGAATTCCCAAAGTTGCAGAGTTACAGGTGGAGAAGTGGCAGAGCTTGGAAACAGAGGAGCCTGTCTCCTTCAGCAGCCTGAGACTTCCCAAGGCTGGGACCCTGCTTCCACATCCCACCCGCATCAGGCCTGCTGCTCCCGAAAGGGGGCAGTTATGTCTCTTCCCAGTGCAGGGAGGATCTTTGCTCATGGAGAAGCTCCAGCCAGGGTAGCAGAGGAGGAGAGGACAAGGGGAGGGGCCTGGAGCTCACCCTGAGGATCTCCCTGCAGATGTAGGCGATACAGTCCTCCTTCAGGGCGTTTCCTTTCGTGTTCTTTACCAGGTCAGTCACTGAACCAGCACCACAGAACTCCATCACCAGCTAGGATCCCAGGAAGGTCCGGAAAGGAAAAGTATCAGTCAGACAAGCCCCCCAACCCCCGCCCCAATCCCCTGCTAGACTCCTGGAGAAGGACCAGAGACCTTGGGGCTAGAACTGGTATGAGCTGGAAAGCAAGGGCCACAGAAGCCTCACAAAGGCCACAGGACTTCCTGAAGTCGAGAGAGAGGGAAAAAGGCTGGGGGTGGTGGCTCACGCCTGTCATCCCAGCACTTTGGGAGGCTGAGGCAGGCAGATCACCTGAGGTCAGGAGTTCAAGACCAGCCTGGCCAACATGGTGAGCAAGACTCCGTCTCAAAAAAAGAAAAAGAGAGAGAGAGAGAGAGAGAGAGAGAGAGAGAGAGAGAGAGAGAATACAGAACTGGCAGGTGGGGCTGGGATCAGAGTAGGAGTCCAATGAATCCCTGAAACTTTAGACAAAATGATGTAGGTATATGCGTTTTCCTTGAGGAAGGGTCTAGTAGTTTCATCAGATTCTCAATGGGATTCCAAACCCTAAAGTGGTTAAGAACTACTGCTTTACAGCCGGGTGTGGTGGCTCACGCCTGTCCCAGCACTTTGGGAGGCTGAGGCAGGTGGATCATGAGATCAGGAGTTCAAGACCAGCCTGGCTAACACGGTGAAACCCCATCTCTACTAAAAATACAAAAAATTAGCCACGCATGGTGGTGGGTGCCTGTAATCCCAGCTACTCGGGAGGCTGAGGCAGGAGAATCGCTTAAACCTGGGAGGCAGAGGTTGCAGTGAGCCGAGACTGCGCCACTGCACTCCAGCCTGGGCGACAGAGCGAGACTGTGTCTCAAAAAAAAAAAAAAAAGAACTACTGCTTTGGATCAGGGGCTGGACCAAGGCCTGCTTCTGTATGGTCAGCAAGTCAAGAATGGTTTTTACCTTTTTTTTTTTTGAGACAGAGTCTTACTCTGTCGCCCAGAGTGGAGTGCAGTGGCGCAATGTCGGCTCACTGCAGCCTCCGCCTCCCAGGTTCAAGTGATTCTCCTGCCTCAGCCTCCCAAGTAGCTGGGACCACAGGCGCCTGCCACCACACCCCGGTTAATTTTTGTATTTTTAGTAGAGATGGTTTCACTGTGTTGACCAGGCTGGTCTTGAACTCCTGACCTCGCATGATCCACCCACCTCAGCCTCCCAAAGTGCTGGGATTACAGGCTTGAGCCACCACGCCTGGCCTAGTTTTTACATTGTTAAATGGTTGCGGGAAAATACAAAAAAAAGAATCATATTTTATGACATGTGAAAGTGAAAAAACATTCAAATGTGAGTGACCTCAGTGAAGGTGTTGGGGTATAGCCACGCTCATTCGTTTATGTACTGTCTATTGCTGCTTTCGTGGTACAACAACAGAATTGAGCAGCTGGGACAGCAAATATGACCTGCAAAGCCTAAAATATTTACTGTCTGGCCCTTCACAGAAAAAGTTTGCCAGTCCCTGACTTAGAAGCAGAAAAGGGACTAAGAATCAGTGATTCTCCAGGTCTGCTAGAGACAGAAAGAGTACGTAGGGTCTATCTAGACAGCTGCAGCAGGGAACCTGGGAAGACCGTGGGAGAAACTCCTCCAGAAAAAAGAGTAACAAGGCCAGGAGATGAGGAGGGCTCTGGGTCTGCACCTCCCAGGGAGAGCAGCTGAGCCCCGGAGGCAGAGAAGATGGGTCCAACCAGGCTTCCTGGGAATCAGCATGCTTGTCCAAGTTTTCACTAAAAGCCAGATCCAATGCAGGAAAAGGTTGGATGGACGCACATTTGCATATGCAATACAAGTAATTTGCATATGCAATAAAAGTAATTTGCATGTGCCTACTCCTTGGGAGAGCAGAGCACAGTGAGAGGAGGGGAGGACCTGTGCCCAACAGGTCCAGAAGGGGGCGCCCCGCCACTAATGCCTCTAGCCAGACACGATCACCACACACACCTGGCAGGTACACCTCCCTGTCACCTTTCTCCCTTTCTTTGTGTGCATGAGTGTGTGTGTTCCCAAAAAGCCAAAGGGCCTTGGAGGCCAGGACCATGGCTCATGCTCGTCTATACAGAGTATACAGAAGTGCTTAGTAAGTGCTTGTCATCTGAATGGCTGCTGGGAGGGGAGACCTGGCATCAGCGCCAAAATTCCCGACAGCCATTGCCATACTCCCTGCTGCTCCATCCTCAGGGACTGGGCTCAGTACCACAAAGGGTGAGGCTGGGGGAACATGTCAGCACCAGTGCCCAGGCTAGGGAGGGGAATGACTCTTAGGAATGTTCTGGGCCAGGCAGGAGGAATTTGGGGGAGGCCCCAAGCTCCGCAGCAGGCTCTGGTTTGAATGGTGACCCAGAAGGGCTGGGTGCACTGTAGTGTGTGGGGTGCTGGGAGGAATCTGGGCTCTGTTATCTCCCACAAATATTTTGGTTCTGTTGCTTTCCCAGGAGCTGTGCTCAAAGGCAGGAAAACTGATGGACGGCCTCCCCATGGTCTCTCTAGCCTTTGCCAGGATTATATTTGCTTATTAAGAGCCGATCACAGAGTGTGAGATACTGGTTAGAGGAAGGGTTGGGGCAAACGCCAGGACCCCTCCCCACAAAACACTCAAAGAATGAGAGGCTGCAATTCATGGGGGCTGGAGTGCGGGGCCATCCATGAGGCAGGAGGCTCCTCTGGGCCCAGGGACAGGGGAGGCTGGGTAGACCGGAGGGAGGGTAGCTGGCGAGGAGAGATGCTGGGCACTGATACCGAGTCCTAGTGAACGGCCCAGAGACAGGGGGTGCGGGGAGGGCAGGCAGGGGGGCGTTTCTCACCCAGAGCTGGTCATCGTTTCCTGGGGGGCTCTTCTTGATGAAGGCTCCATAGTAGGTGGCAATATTGCGGTGGTGAGAGTATTTTTTCAGCATGTTGATCTCCTGTTTGATCTCTTCCTCCTCGTCCTAGGCAAATGGGAGGAGCTGAGCCCTGAGACTCCCCCCACACTCCCTTCTCGGTGGTCCAACCCTCCCACTGCCCAGCTCCACTCCCTACCTCGGTGACATCCATGACCTTGATGGCAGCCAGCTGCCCAGTCTTGACATGCCGACCCTGCAGGACAGAGGGATCTGAGTCTATGCTCAGAGAGCGGAACGTTCTGAGGGCTTGACTCTGGGAGACACAGCTGTTGACTGTTTTCTGTCTTACAAAATGGCCCTTGGCTGGGCACTGTGGCTCATGCCTGTAAACCCAACACTTTGGGAGGCCGAAGCAGGTGGATCACTTGAGACCAGGAGTTCGAGACCAGCCTGGCCAACATGGAGAAACCCCGTCTCTACTAAAAATACAAAAATTATCTGGGTGTGGTGGCGGGCGCCTGTAATCCCAGCTACTCAGGAGGCTGAGGCAGGAGAATTGCTTAAACCTGGGAGGCAAGCCAAGACCAGGCCACTGCACTCCAGCCTGGGGGACAAAGCGAGACTCTGTCTCAAAAAATAAATAAATAAATAAAATAAAGTACCCCTCCTTGTGGCTACACACCTCAGTGAACGTGCTGCTCATGGGAGTGGACAGAGGCAGAGCACTCCTGAGCCATCATGGTCAACAGAAAAACCACCTACAGTGGACTTCCAAGTTACGGGCTCAATAAAGGCGAAGGGTCTCCTCCCAGAAAAACTCAAGACAGATGAGTAAGAAACACTTATGTTCTGTTCCAGCCTCTCTGGCTTGGACTTTACAGTCTGAAAGTTAGAGCAGGGCGGGAAAGATACTTCTTCATCCTGATGGAGGATGGAGGCAGGAGGAGGAGGAGGCTGAGGAGGGAGGGGCTTTGCCTCACCCTCTTCTCCTAAGCAAGACAAAATGCTGGGGTGCTTTCCTGACTCACCAACTCTGGACAGGAGGCCTCTCCCAGAATCAACTTCACCCACACAGCTTTTTATTCTTGTCGATAGGGAAAGAGCAGAGACAGAGCTGAGATTTTAGGGAACTTAGAGAAACACAGAGGGGCTAGCCGACTGCTTGGCTAATGCTCCCGCCACCGTCACCAGTCCGAGCGGGAAAAAACTTCCCCTTCTTGAGTGTGTCCCAGTCATTGACCTCCTCCCCCAACATCCTTCTGAAATTCCTAGTGGGAGCATCTAAGGCTTGGAGAGGAAAGCCCAAAGGCTTCCTGGGGAGGAGCAGAGTGGAGGAAGGTGGCCCCTCGTGGGGATGGGTGGGCTTTGCCAGCCCATGGGTTATTTCTATCCTTAGCCATTCAAGACCCCAAGCCCAGAGATGCAGAAGCACATGGCACCACTATTCCCATGGCAACAACAAGGCAAGAGATTGCGGGTGGGGTGCCTGTTTCCCCAAAGTTTGCAAGAGAAGGAGCGTAAGAGAAAGGCAGGTGGTCTCAGCGACACAGGAAACACGGGGCTAGAGATGCAGAAGAGACTTGTGACAGTATCCAGCACTCTGTCTGGAGATGAAAAAGCCACGGGTCCCAGGGGGCTCCAGTAAGAGGCAGCATTCACCCTGAGCATCCTCACTCCCCACCGCAACGGCTCCACCCATGCAAATGTGAGCAGTGGTCAGGCCACCTCACTCCCCACCGCAACGGCTCCACCCATGCAATTGTGAGCAGTGGTCAGGCCACCTCACTCCCCACCGCAACGGCTCCCCCCATGCAAATGTGAGCAGTGGTCAGGCCACCTCACTCCCCACCGCAACGGCTCCACCCATGCAAATGTGAGCAGTGGTCAGGCCACCTCACTCCCCACCGCAACGGCTCCACCCATGCAAATGTGAGCAGTGGTCAGGCCACCTCACTCCCCACTGGAGCGGCTCCCCGCATGCGAATGTGAGCAGTGGTCAGGCCACCTCACTCACCTCCCCACCTGCAACGTCTCCCCCCAGTGTCAAATGTGAGCAGTGGTCCTGCCAACCATCACTCCCCACTGGAGTGGGCTCCCCCCATGCGAATGTGGAGCAGTGGTCAGAGGGCCACCCATCACTCCCCACTGGAGCGGCTCCCCCCATGTGAATGTGAGCAGTGGTCAGGCCACCTCACTCCCCGCTGCAGCGGCTCCACTCATGCAAATGTGAGCAGTGGTCAGGCCACCTCACTCCCCACTGGAGCGGCTCCCCCCATGTGAATGTGAGCAGTGGTCAGGCCACCTCACTCCCCGCTGGAGCGGCTCCCCCCATGCGAATGTGAGCAGTGGTCAGGCCACCTCACTCCCCGCTGCAGCGGCTCCCCCCATGTGAATGTGAGCAGTGGTCAGGCCACCTCACTCCCCACTGGAGCGGCTCCCCCCATGTGAATGTGAGCAGTGGTCAGGCCACCTCACTCCCCGCTGGAGCGGCTCCCCCCATGCGAATGTGAGCAGTGGTCAGGCCACCTCACTCCCCGCTGCAGCGGCTCCACTCATGCAAATGTGAGCAGTGGTCAGGCCACCTCACTCCCCACTGCAGCAGCTCCCCCCATGCGAATGTGAGCAGTGGTCAGGCCACCTCACTCCCCACTGCAGCAGCTCCCCCCATGCGAATGTGAGCAGTGGTCAGGCCACACGGGAGGGCTGGGCTGGCCAACCTAAAAGCTACCATTGGTGGCTGAGAACATGCCACTTCTGTCAGGCACAGAGGCAGCTCAAAAGCAGAAAGCCTGAGTTCTGGTTCCAGCTCTGGCTCCAGCATGCCAGCTGTGGGAACAGAGACCACTTCCCCTCCGCAGAAGGCCACCCATTAGGTGCCACTACCTCAAAGTCCTGGGTCTCTTTGTGGTCCGGGGAGAGGCCAAACCCACACCTCTGGCCTTAGCTCTCTCTGAATCCCAGGAGAGTTCTGACACACAAGGCCGTATGCCCTTTTGCCTGCTCTCACTGCTGCAAGCCACCCTTCCTGGCTGCCGGCCTGTTCCCACCACGTCCGGGACTGGCTCTGCACTCAGGCAGAGAGAGGCATCAACAGTGCCTCCTCCTGGGTGCTCTTTCCTCTCCCCCTCTCTACCTTTCCAGGGCCTCTGGCATCTCCTGTAGCCCCCCTCAGACCTGCAGACCAGGAACCTACTTCCTTCCACTCCTCCCAAGAGTGCCCTGCAGATGTGGAGGTCACACTTCCGCACCATTCGTCTCACCTTGTACACCTGTCCGTAGGTTCCATTGCCGACCACCTCCACAAGCTCAAAGATCCCAGCAGGGTCCTAGGGGCAGGGGACAGGAGGGAGACAGAAGAATACTGCGTCAGGACTTTAGAAAAGGATTACAGAGCTAGAGAAGAGGAAAGTGGTATCCAGTCAAGATATGAGAGCGAACACCAGTATATCAGGAGGGCACGCAGCGGGAACCCTGGTGGCTGGCTGCCCTTTTCCTGGATTGGTTCAGAGTGAACGTTCTACGGGAAAAGTTAGAAGAAGTGAGTGGCCGGGCGCAGTGGCTCACGCCTGTAATCCCAGCACTTTGGGAGGCCGAGGCGGGCACATCACAAGGTCAGGAGATCGAGACCATCCTGGCTAACACGGTGAAACCCCGTCTCTACTAAAAATACAAAAAATTAGCTGGGCGTGGTGGCGGGTGCCTGTAGTCCCAGCTACTCGGGAGGCTAAGGCAGGAGAATGACGTGAACCCGGGAGGCGGAGGTTGCAGTGAGCTGAGACTGTGCCACTGCCCTCCAGCCTGGGTGACAGAGCAAGACTCCATCTCTGGGAAAAAAAAAAAGAAGCGAGAGAACGTGGACGTCAGAGCCCAGAGAGCTTTTCAAAGACATGTTCCCAATTTCAAATTCACTGAGAAACTGCGTCTGTATCCTCATCTGCAAAATGAGGGTGCCCGAGAACCTGCCTCTGGGGTTGGTACTCACATTTTAGTGGAGAAATGCCCATCGAATGCTTCAGATGGTTCCTGGCACCAGAGCGTGTGCCCAATAAAAGTTAATGACCATTATTATCATCTTACTTCTTAAAAGCAGGGATGAGGAAAGCTAGCAGGGAGCAGGAATTTGAGGGCCACCATCCTTTTGTCCTTCCCTCTTCCCAGTCCCCCTGACACTGAGGGCTTCCAGGCCAGGGTTTGAGGGCAATTGGGAGCAGAGGGACCTGGAGGAAGGGAGTGAGGTGATGGTGAGAAAGGGCCTCTGAGAGGGGAGAACTTTCCGTTCCTACTTTTCTGAGCCAAGCAGTACCAGGAGGAGAGGGCCCGAAGGGCTCGAACAAAGCCTCTAAAGAGGCTCATTCTGCCCCTGGGCCAAGAGCAGGCAGGCCTGGCCTCAGTAACACAGCTGCTGTCGGAGGCCACCCACACCCTCCTGGCAGAACTTTTTTTTTTTTTTTTGAGAGAAAGAAGTTGGGAGGTGGAGCTGCAAGCTGAAGAGACATATAGGCCAGTACTGTCCATACTCCTGCACCTCCTGCAGAATGATGGCTCTTTTTTTTTTTTCTTTTGAGACTGGTTCTAACTCTGTCACCCAGGCTGGATGCAGTGGTACAATCATAGCTCACTGCAGCCTCAGTCTCCTGGGCTCAAGCAGTCCTCCCACCTCAGCCTCCCAAAACATTAATATTATAGGCATAACCCAGCATGCACAGCTAAAAAAATACTTAATAGGTGTAAAACACAGTAGGATCCACAAGAAAGAGAGGTGCTGTCACTGCAGTGCGGAGGGCTAACGAGAGGTCTTTCTGACCCTGAGAGCTGGAAATAACCTGAAAAAAGTCATCTCATCCGTCTTCAGTTCTAGATTAGAAGCTCAAAGACCACAGAGTTCCCCACAGAGCTGCCCAACAGAAGAACTCATCCATTCTGAGGCCTCTAAACTGACTGCTGCAAAGTCCTTGAATCAAACTGTAGTGCTTTCTGAGATGGAGGGAGACAGGAAAAAGGACCTATGGTCATAATTTTCTGAACACTCCTAATCTAAAAGGGAAAATACCGTGGGCCTGTTAGAGCTGTAATGATCTGTCACCATCAACTCAAATTACTATAAGTACATTTTAATTTTGTAACCTTGACTCCCAATCTGTCTCCTTCCCCTATGTTTGGGCGGCACTGAGGGATGAAGGAATATTTGAGGTCAGACACCCTGGGTTCAGATATCGACATTTAATGGGTTTCAAGTTGGTTTCCTGAAAACTCTTACTGGAAAGGGTGATTCAGAGAAGCAAGATGGGGTCCCGCACGTGGCACTCTCGTTGTGATCTCTTACCCTCTCCCCACCCAGATGCTCCATGTTTCAATAGCAGCACCCCTTTCCCACCACGGTCTAGTCTCTGCCTAATCCTCTTCCTCCTCCCTTTCCTGTATCATAGCCACCCTGTCCCTTCTCCCTTCAAAATGTGCCTGGCTTGTCTGCCACCTCAGACCAATCCCTCATGTCCTCCCTCCTGGAGCTCTTGCCTCCCCATGTCTTCCTTCTGCTGCCACTGATTCAACTCTTCCAAAATGGCGCTTTCCTGATTTTACTCTTCTGCCCAGAACTGGTAGTGGGGCTCCCCAATACTTAGAGAGTCCCAACACCTCAGCCTGATATTTAACGATGCCCCGTTATTATTCAACCACTAAGTATCTTCTGAGTGAGCGCCTCCATTTGCCCTGCACTGGGCGAAGCTCTAAGCAGAGAAAACCTGTAACGTAATCGTATCTCATTTCATTCATCGATTACATATTTCTTGAGCACAAACTATGTAATAACTCCCAAATTAGACACAAAAGGGAGCTCACCGATATATGAGAAATATAAAACCTTGTAATTGTATAGATTAGCCAAGTACTCAAATATGAAGATGTGGCAGTCTACAATTATGTATCACAACAGCAGCTGAAAGCACGAAAGTTGCTGAGATGCTGCTTGGTGTGGCAGAAAGAGCATGGGAGAAGGGTTTTCAACTCTGGCATTAGTCATGTGTCTCTGTGCAAGTATTTAACTGTTTGACGCCTTGTTCCCCTCCCACAAGCTAAGAGGGGGTTGGACTGTGTAAAAAGTCCACTTTAAGGTTGGGCGTGGTGGCTCATGCCTGCAATCCCTGCACTTTGGGAAGCTGAGGAGGGTGGATTACCTGAGGTCAGGAGTTCGAGACCAGCCTGGCCAACATTGTGAAACCTCATCTCTACTAAAAAATACAAAAATCAGCTGGGTATGGTGGTGGGCACCTGTAAACCCAGCTACTCGGGAGGCTGAGGTAGGAGAATTACTTGAATTCAGGAGGCGGAGGTTGCAGTGAGCTGAGATCGCGCTGTTGCACTCTAGCCTGGGTGAAAGAGTGAGACTCCTTATCGAAAAAAAGAAAAGAAAACGAAAAAGAGCAGCAAAGACCATGCTGTGCTGTGGGAGAGCAGTCTGGGTCTGAATGTTGAATTGGGGATGTTGCTATGGGAGAGTGGTGACAACGTGCTAGCAGCCCTACCTCGCTCTCAGCATCTCCTCGGCTTCGGCGTCCACTCTGGCAGCACTTGAGGAGCCCTTCAGCTCGCCACTACACTGTGGGAGCCCCTCTCTGGGCTGACTGACGCCCGAGCAGGCTCCCTCTGCTTGCAGGGAGGTGCGGAGGGAGAGTCGTGGGTGGGAACTGAGGCTGCACACAGCGCTCCTGAGCCAGCGCGAGTTCCGGGTGGGCATGGGCTGGGTGGGCCCTGCACTTGGAGCAGCCGGCCGGCAACGCCGGCCCTGGGCAGCGAGGGGCTTAGCACCTGGACGAGCAGCTGAGGAGGGTGTGCCAGGTCCCCCAGCACTGCAGCCCGCCATGCCCGAGTCCCACCCCCACAACACCGCGGGCTCCCACACAGCCTGGGCCTCCACCGATGCGGTGCCCAGTACCATTGGCTGCCCAAGGGCTGAGGAGTGTGGGTGGCAGCGCGGGACTGATGGGCAGCTCCACCTGCGGCTGGGCTACCACTAGGCAAAGCCAGCTGGGCTCCTGACTTGGGTGGGGACTTGGAGAACTTTTATGTCTAGCTGGAGGATTGTGTATGCACCAATCAGCACACTGTGTCTAGCTCGAGGTTTGTGTATGCACCAATCAGCACTCTGTGTCTAGCTCAGGGATTATAAACGCACCAATCAGCACCCTGTGTCTAGCTCAAGGTTTGTAAACACACCAATCAGTGCTCTGTGTCTAGCTAATCTAGTGGGGACTTGGAAAACTTTTGTGTTTAGCTAAAGGATTGTAAATGTGCCAATCAGCACTCTGTCTAGCTCAGTGATTATAAACGCGCCAATCAGCACTCTGTCAAAATGGACCAATCAGCTCTCTGTAAAACGGATCAATCAGCTCACTGTAAAATGGACCAATCAGCAGGATGTGGATGGGGTCAGATAAGAGAATAAAAGCAGGCTGACGAAGCCAGCAGTGGCAACCTGCTCAGGTCCCCTTCCACACTGTGGAAGCTTTGTTTTTTTGCTCCTCGCAATAAGTCTTGCTGCGGCTCACTCTTTGGGTCCGCATTGCCTTTATGAGCTGTAACACTCACTGCAAAGGTCTGCAGCTTCACTCCTGAAGCCAGCAAGACCACGAACCCACCAGAAGGAAGAAACTCCGGACACATCTGAACATCTAAAGGAACAAACTCCAAACACACTATCTTTAAAAACTGTAACACTCAACTGCGAGGGTCCACGGCTTCATTCTTAAAGTCAGTGAGACCAAGAACCCACCATTCTGGACACAGTGGGAGAGCAGTCTGGGTTTGAATGTTGAATTGGGGATGTTAAAGGATACACAGGTACATTCTATTGGGCAGTTAGAAACAAGGATCTGTAAATACAATTTACAGACATTTGTGAGTGTGAGAGTTGGAGATACAAACAAGATGTCCAGGGAGAGTGTGGATGGCCACAGGCAACACATGAGAGCAGCAGAAGAGACACCAGAAGAGGAGATGGTCATGGAGGCTGCAGGGGGGATAAGGGGAGAGTGATGGCCTCCAATGTGGCAGAGCAGCCAGAGGGCACTGAAAAAAATCCCACTGACCTCAGCAGCTAGGAAACCACTGGGAACTGCCGTTGTGTGAGCAGAGGGCAGACAGCGGGGGCTGGAGGAGACGGGTGTGCTGAGGAAATGAGGGCAGCACCCTTTCTGGAGAAGTCTAACCTTGAGAGGAAGGGGGAAAATCAGATGACAGAGCTGGCAGCAAAGTCAGACAATAGAGTTTTCAAAATAGGGAAGATTGTTCATGATTATGGAGGGAAGAAGCCAAAAAGGGTGGATGTTTGAGGAGTTGATTTTTCTTTTGATTTTGAGACAGATTCTCTCTCTGTCACCCAGGCTGGAGTGCAGAGGCATGATCTTGGCTCACTGCAACCTCCACCTCCCCGGATGCAAGCGATTCTCCTGCTTCAGCCTTCTGAGTAGCTGTGATTACAGACACGCACCACCACTCCTGGCTAATTTTTGTATTTTTAGTAGAGACGGGGTTTCACCATGTTGGTCAAACTGGTCTCAAAGTCCTGACCTCGTGATCCACCCGCCTCGGCCTCGTGAAGTGCTGGGATTACAGGCGTGAGCCACTGCGCCCAATTTTTGTATTTTTTATGGAGACAGGGTTTCACCATGTCGCCCAGGCTGGTCTCGGATCCTCAGCTAAACAGATCCACCTGCCTTGGACTCCCAAACTGCTGGGATTACAGGGGTGAGGCACCATGCCTGACTCTGTCCATCCTTTTTTTTTTTTTTTTTTTTTTTTTAGACTTAGTCTCATTCTGTTGCCCAGGCTAGAGTGCAGTGGTGCGATCTCAGCTCACTGCAATCTCCACCTCCTGGGTTCAAGTGATTCTCTTGCCTCAGTCTCCTGAATAGCTGGAATTACAGGTGCCCGCCACCACACTTGGCTAATTTTTTTGTATTTTAGTAGAGACAGGATTTCACCATGTTGTCCAGGCCAGTCTTGAACTCCTGACCTCAAGTGATCCGCCCACCTCGGCCTCCCAAAGTGCTGGGATTACAGGAGTGAGCCACCGCACCCAGCCTGTCCATTCTTTTGATTGGAGCCATCCTAGTAGGTATGAAGTGGTATCTCATTGTGGTTTTGAATTGTATTTCCCCGGGAGGCTGAGGCAGGAGGATCCTGTAAGTCCAGAATTCGAGGCTGCAGTGAGCTATGACCATGCCACTGTACTCCAGTCTGAGCAACAGTGAGATTGCCTCCCTACCCCATCTAGAAAAGGATGGACAGTCAAAGGCGTTGAGGAGGGCATTTGGGGAAGCTGACACTGTCATACGCTGCTGCTGGGAATGTAGAATGGTACAGCCACTTTGGAAAACAGTTTGACAGTTCCTCAAATGTTAAACAATGAGTTATCGTATCACCCAGCCATTTCACTTCTAGGTAGATACTCAAGAAAAGTGAAAACATATATCCACACAAAAATATGTAGATGGATGCCCACAGCAGGATTATTAATAACCAAAAAGTAGAAACAACCCAAATATCCATCAACTGACGAATAGATACATGTGATATATCTATATAATAGAATGATATTGGCAATAAAAAGAAATGAAGACCAGGTGTGGTGGCTCACGCCTATAATCCCAGTGCTTTGGGAGGCTGAAGTGGGAGGATCACTTGAGGTCAAATGGCTTGAGCCTGCTTGGCAGGTTTGAGACCAACCTTGGCAAGATAATAAGACCCCATCTCTATAAAAAAAATTTTAAAAATTAGTGAGGCATGGTGGAAGGATCCCTCGGGCCCAGGAGCTGAAGGCAGTAGTGACCTATGATAGCACCACAGCACCCCAGCCTGGGTGACAGAGTGAGTGAGACCTTGCCTCTTAAAAAAAAAAAAAAAAAGGCCGGGCGCGGTGGCTCAAGCCTGTAATCCCAGCACTTTGGGAGGCCGAGACGGGTGGATCGCGAGGTCAGGAGATCGAGACCATCCTGGCTAACACGGCGAAACCCCGTCTCTACTAAAAAATACAAAAAACTAGCCGGGCGAGTTGGCGGGTGCCTGTAGTCCCAGCTACTTGGGAGGCTGAGGCAGGAGAATGGCGTAAACCCGGGAGGCGGAGCTTGCAGTGAGCTGAGATCCGGCCACTGCACTCCAGCCTGGGCGACAGAGCGAGACTCCGTCTCAAAAAAAAAAAAAAAAAAAAAAAAAAAAAAAAAAAAAAAAGGGAATAAACTACTGCTAGATGTTGCAACATGGATGAACCTTGAAAACATTATGCTTAATGAAAGAAGCTAGTCACAAAAGGCCACATTTATGTGTAATGTTCAGAATAGGTAAATCCAAAGAGATGAAAAGTAGATTAGTGGTTGCCAGGGGCTGGGAGGAAGGGGAAAATGGGTAATGACTGCTAATGCATACTGGGTTTCATTTGGGGAAAATGAAAAGGTTCTGAAATTAGATAGTGAAGATGGTTGCATAAGTCTGTGAGTATAACAAAAACCACTTTAAAATATTTTAATTTTTGTTAGTTTGTTTTTTGAGACAGGGTCTCACTTTGTTGCTGAGGTTGGAGTGTAGTAGTGTGATCTCAGCTCACTGCAACCTCTGCCTCCTGAGCTCAAGCAATCCTCCTGCCTCAAACTCCCAAGTAGCTGGGACTACAGGTGCACACCACCACACCTGGCTAATTTTTATATTTTTTGTAGAGATGGGGTTTCACTATATTGCCCAAACTGGTCTTGAACTCCTGAGTTCAAGTGATCCGCCTGCCTTGGCCTCCCAAAGTGCTGGCATTACAAGCATGAGCCACCACCCCGGCCTAAAATATTTTTAAAGGGTAAACTTTATGGTATGTAAATTATATTTCAATAAACCTGTTATTAAAATAATCCTTCAGTATCACTAATAATAGGAGAAATGCAAATCAAAACCCAAAGAGATAGCATCTCACCCCAGTTAAAGGGTTATTATCAAAAGACAAAAAGGCTGGGCATAGTGGCTCACACCTGTAACTGTAATCTCAACACTTTGGGAGGCTGGGGTGGGAGGATTACTTGAGCCCAGGAGTTCAAGACATGCCTGGGCAACATAGTGAAACCACTCCTCTACAAAAAATAAAATAGTCTCAAAAAAAAAAAAAAATTGGCGGGGCCCGGTGGCTCACGCCTGCAATCCCAACACTTTGGGAGGCCGAGGCAGGCGGATCATGAGGTCAGGAGATCGAGACCATCCTGGCTAACATGGTGAAACCCCATCTCTACTAAAAATACAAAAAATTAGCCAGGCGTGGTGGCGGGCGCCTGTAGTCCCAGCTACTCAGGAGGCTGAGGCAGGAGAATGGTGTGAACCCTGGAGGGGGAGCTTGCAGTGAGCCACTGCACTCCAGCCTGGGAGACAGAGCGAGACTCTGTCTCAAAAAAAATAAATAAATAAAAAATAAAATAAATAAATACATACATACACAAATATAAAATAAAAATGAATAAATACAAATAAAATAATGTTTAAAAGACAAAAAAAAAAAAAAAAAAGAGATGCTGCCAAGGATATAGAGAAAGGGGAACTCTTACACTGTTGGTGGGAATCTAAATTAGTACAGCCTCTATGGACAACAGCATGCAGGTTCCTCAAAAAACTGAAAATAGAACTATCACAAGATCAGGCAATGTCACTGCTGGGTATACATCCAAAAGAGAAAAAATTGTCAGGTACAGTGGCCCACACCTGTAATGTGAGCACTGTGGGAGAAAGAGGCAGGAGGATCACTGAGTCTAGGAGTTAGAGGCCACCCTGAGCAACACGGCGAGACCCTGTCTCTACAAAAGGTACAAAAAATTAGCTGGACGTGGTGGTATGCACCTGTAGTCCCAGTTACTTGGGAGGCTGAGGCAGAATTGCTTGACCCTGGAGGTGGAAGTTACAGTGAGCCGAGATCGTGCCATTGCACTCCAGCCTGGGCGATAGGAGTGAAACTCTGTCTCAAAAATAATTAAATAATAATTAAAAAATTAAAACATTAGGCTGGGCCCAGTGGCTCACACTTGTAATCCCAACACTTCGGGAGGCCAAGGCAGGCAGATCACGTGGTCAGGAGATTGGGACCATCCTGGTTAACATGGTGAAACCCCGTCTCTAATAAAAATACAAAAAAATTAGCCAGGTGTGGTGGCGGGCTCCTGTAGTCCCAGCTACTCGGAAGGCTGAGGCAGGAGAATGGCGTGAACCCCAGGAGTTGCAGGGAGCAGAGATCGCGCCACTGCACTCCAGCCTGGGCGACAGAGCGCGACTCCATCTCAAAAATAAATAAATAAATAAATAGCCAGGTGTGGCAGTGTGCACCTGTGCTACCAGCTACTTAGGAGGCTGAGGTGGGAGGACTGCTTGAGCCCAGGAGTTTGAGGCTGCATGCAGTCAGTCATGATCATGCCACTGCACTCCAACCTGGGCAACAGGGTGAGACCCTGTCTCACAAAAAAAGAAAAAAAAAAAACAAGAAATCAGCACATGGGGAGACATCTATACTCCTATATTTATTATAGCACTAGTCATAACAGCCAAGATATAGAGTTAAATTAAATAAATGCATACATAAAATATTGCATATCTATGTGGAATGTTATATGGAATATAGATGGAATGTTATTCGGCCATAAAAAGTAATGAAATCGGTTCACCTGCAGCAACATGGATCAGCCTAGAGGATATTCTGTTAAGTGAAATACACCAGGCATAGAAACACAAACATTACATGCACTCTCTCATATGTGGGGACTAGAAAGAGCTGGTCTCAAGGAGGTGGAGAGTCAAACTGGGGTTGCCAGAAGCTGAGAAGGGCAGGGGGATGAAGACAGGCTGGTTAATGGATTCAGAAATACAGGTGGATAGAAGAAACACTAGAAGGTTCTAGTGTCTGACAGCACAGTAGGGTAACCACAGTTATGAATACTTTATTGTAAATTTAAAAAGAGCTAGAAGAGGGTCGGGTGCGGTGGCTCACGCCTGTAATCCCAGCACTTTGGGAGGTCAAGGGTGGATCACCTGAGGTCAGGAGTTGGAGACCAGCCTGGCCAGTTGGGTGAAACCCTATCTCTACTAAAAATACAAAAATTAGCTGGGCATGGTGGCGCATGCCTGTAGCTCCAGCTACTCGGGAGGCTGAGGCAGAAGAATCACCTGAACCTGGAAGATGGAGGTTGCAGTGAGCCGAGATCATGCCATTGCACTCCAGCCTGAGCAACAGAGCGAGACTCTGTCTAAAGATAAAATAAAAATAAAAAATTAAAACAAAGAGCTAGAAGATATGGAATGTTCTCAACAAAATCAAATAAGTGTTTGAGGTAACGGATATCCAAATTATGTTGACTTAATCATTATACATAGTATGCATGTATCAAAAGATCACATATTCCATCAATATGTATAATTATGTATCAATTACTTTTTTTTCTTTTTTGGAGACAGAGTCTCACTCTGTCACCCAGGCTGGAGTGCAATGGTGCCATCTCGGCTCACCGCCACCTCCGCCTTCCAGATTAAAGCGATTCTCCTGCCTCAGCCTCAAGAGTAGCTGTGATTACCAGCCTCGCAACTAGCTGTGACCACCATACCTGGCTAATTTTTGTAATTTTAGTAGAGATGGGGTTTTGCCATGTTAGCCAGGCTGGCCTCAAACTCCTAACCTCAGGTGATCCACCCACCTTAGCCCCCCAAAGTGCTGGGATCATAGGCGTGAGCCACTGCACCTGGCCCAATTTTTAAAAATACAAAAAAAAAAACTAGCCGGGCGAGGTGGCAGGCGCCTGTAGTCCCAGCTACTCGGGAGACTGAGGCAGGAGAATGGCGTAAACCGGGAGGCGGAGCTTGCAGTGAGCCGAGATCCGGCCACTGCACTCCAGGCTGGGCGGCAGAGTGAGACTCCGTCTCAAAAAAAAAAAAAAAAAAAAAAAAAAAAAGAAATTTAATTATTATTCTTTTTTAGAGCTGGGTCTCACTGTGTTGCCCAGGCTGGTCTCAAACTCCTGGGCTGAAGTGATCCTCCTGCCTCAGCCTCTCAAAGTGTTGGGATTACAAGCGTGAGCCATTGTACCTGACCGTGTATCTATTTTTTTAACGCATTTTAAAAAATCCTAAGATGCAGGACATGGTGGCTCATACCTGTAACCCCGAGATTACAGGTATGAGCCACTCAGGAGACTGAGATAGGAGGATCACTTGAGGCGAGGAGGAGGTTGAACCTCCGGTGAGTTGTGGTCATGCCACTGCACTCCAGCCTGGATGACAGAGCAAGACCCTGGCAAAAAAAAAAAAAAAAAAAAAAATCCTAAGAGCACCTACTGTAGTGTTTAGTTTATTATCTATCTATCTATCTATCTATCTATCTATCTATCTATCTATCTATCTATTTTGAGACAGAGTTCGCTCTGTTGCCCAGGCTGGAGTGCAGTGGCGCGATCTGGGTTCACTGCAAGCTCCGCCTCTCAGGTTCATGCCATTCTTCCGCCTCAGCCTCCCAAGCAGCTGGGACTACAGGCGCCCGCCACCACGCCTGGCTAATTTTCTGTATTTTTAGTAGAGATGGGGTTTCACTACGTTGGCCAGGATGGTCTCGATCTCCTGACCTCGTGATCCGCCCGCCTCTAGCCGCCCAAAGTGCTGGGATTACAGGCGTGAGCCACCGCGCCGAGTTTATTATTATTATCATCATCTTGAAACAGAGTCTCACTCTGCTGCCTAGGCTAGAGTGCAGTGGCATGATCACAATTCACTGCAGCCTTGACCTCCTGGGCTCAAATGATCCTCCCACCGCAGCCTCCTGAGCAGTTGTGATCACAGGTACGGACCACAATACTCAGCTAATTTTTAAATTTTTTTGTAGATATGCAGTCTCATTATGTGGACCAGGTTGGTCTCAAACTCCAGGGCTCAAATGATCCACCTGCCTCGGCTTCCCAAAGGGCTGGGATTACATACGTGCACCACCGTGCCTGGACAGTAAGTTATTATTAATGACAGATTCTATTCTAAGAAAGCTACCCTACTAATATCAGCTTGGTGTAGTGGCTCACACCTGTAATCCCAGCACTTTGGGAGGTGGGCAGATCACCTGAGGTCAAGAGTTCAAAACCAGCCTCACCAACATGGTGAAACCCCATCTCTACTAAAAATACAAAAATTAGGTGTGGTGGTGCATGCCTGTAACTCCAGCTACTTGGGAGGCTGAGGCAGGAGAACTGCTTAAACTGGGGAGGTGGAGGTTGCAGTGAACCAAGATTGTATCACTGCACTTAAGCCTGGGCGACACAGTGAGACTCTGTCTAAACCCAAAAAAAAAAAAAAAAAAAAAAAAAAGCAAGCTACCCTACTAATATGGAAAGGAATCTATAAAGTGCTTCTCATCTAATAACATATTTAAAAATTCCAAGACAGGCTGGGCGTGATGGCTCACCGCTGTAATCCCAGCACTTTGGGAGGCCGAGGCGGGTGGATCATGAGGTCAGAAGACTGAGACCACCCTGGCTAACACGGCGAAACCCCGTCTCTACTAAAAAAGAAATACAAAAAATTAGACAGGCGTGGTGACAGGCACCTGTAGTCCCAGCTACTTGGGAGGCTGAGGCAGGAGAATGGCGTGAACCCGGGAGGTGGAGCTTGCCGTGAGCCGAGATCCTGCCACTGCACTCCAGCAAAACTTCATCTCAAAAAAAAAAAATAAATAAATTCCAAGACAAACACAGTAGACAATAAAATATAATTCATATGATTAAAAGTTAGGCAATTTTTTTTTTTTTTTGAGAGAGTCTTGCTCTTGTCACCCAGGCTGGAGTGCAATGGTGCGATCTCAGCTCACTGCAACCTCTGTCTCCCAGTTCAAACTATTCTCTTGCCTCAGCCTCCCGAGTAGCTGGGATTACAGGTGCGTGCCACCATGCCCAGCTAATTTTTGTATTTTTAGTAGAGACGGGGTTTCACCATGTTGACCAGGCTGGTCTTGAACTCCTGACCTTAGGTGATCTGCCCACCTTGGCCTCCCAAAATGCTGGGATTATAGGCATGAGCCACCGCACCTGATCTAGTTTTTTGTATTTTAATTGAGATGCAGTGTTGCTCTGTCACCCAGGCTGGAGTGCAGTGCCAGAATCATGGCTCACTGCAGTCTCAGACTGCTGTGCTGAAGCAATCCTACTTCAGCCTCCCAAGCAGCTGGGACTACAGGCATGAGCCATCATGCCTGGCTACTTTTTTGTGTGTGTAGAATCAGGGTCTCACTATGTTGCTCACAATTTGGTTTCTTATTCTTGGCTCTGCTGCTAATAGGTTGTGTGTTTAAGGACCAGTCACTTAACTTCTCTAAGTTCCCTTTCAGTAAGATAGCTTTTTGTTTTGTTTTGTTTTGTTTTGTTTTGTTTTGAGACGGAGTCTCACTGTGTCACCAGTCTGGAGTTCAGTGGTGTGATCTCAGCTCACTGCAACCTCCGACTTCCTGGTTCAAGCGATTCTCCTGCCTCAGCCTCCCAAGTAACTGGGACTACAGGCACACCCCACCACGCCCAGCTAATTTTTTGTATTTTTAGTAGAGACAGTGTTACACCATGTTGGCCAGGATGGTCTTGATCTCCTGACCTTGTGATCTGCCCGTCTCGGCCTCCCAAAGTGCTGGGATTACAGGTGTGAGCCACCGCGCCTGGCCTGAAAACTTTCTAACTCTATCATTCCAAATGCTCAGGTCCACACTCCATGAGGCTGTCAACCCAATGACTATTTATTCCTTCCTATTGTGTGCCAGAAACTGGGCTAAGCTGGGGAATAGAATAGTGAGTAACTGAAGCAGTCCCTACCTTACTGGTGTTTACGTTCTGAGGAGAGAGGCACATGTTAACAACCTCTACAATTAATTGTGTAATTACAGCTGTGGCGTGTCTTCGTTTTCTTTCTTTCTTTCGTTGCATCTCAGATGCCACAAACCAATGTATTGTTTCTTTTTTGAGACAGGGTCTCGCTCTGTCCCATAGGCTGGAGTGCAGTGACACAACCATAGCTCACTGTAGCCTCGAACTCCTGGACTCAAGCGATCCTCCTGCCCCAGCCTACCAGGTAACTGGGACTATAAGCGCAAACACCACTCTGCCTGGTTACTGGCTATTTTTTTTGGTAGAGACGGGTCTCCCTGTGTTGATCAGGCTGGTCTTGAACTTCTGGGCTCAAGCGATCCTCCTGCCTCCGTCTTCCAAAGTGCTGAGATTACAGGTGTCAGCCACCATGCCTAGCCTATTTTAATGTTTTTTCCATAGATCACAATTTCATCATTTTTTTCTACATAGCTGTTCCACATAGTGAAATTTGTCCTTCTGAGAAAAAGGGGAGAAAAAAAAATCCTTGAAACTTTCCCCCTCTAGTCCAGCGTCTGGTTATTTAAATACACATCTCATGTAAAACAGAAAAGATAAAAAAGTAAAGATAAAAATAAAAAAGTATGGAGTGACACTCCTCCTGCTGCTGCCAAGTGTGTCTCTTGGACCGAAAAGGAGGAAGGAAGGTTTTGGTCACGGAAAGAGCTCTGGTCTGTCTTATGTGCTGTGAAGTGCAGCGTGCCAAGAGAGCACACCTGACTGAGCCTGGGGAGCCAGGAAAAGGTTCTTTTGAAGAAGATGTATTCAAGCTGTGGTGGTCTACCCGCCTTTCCAGTACCCTCCTCTGAACAATGAGTGCTGCAATCTGCCCCATCCTTCCGGCCTTGATCTTTACTACTTCAGGAGCTTGCCCATATCGGCCATCTCAGAGATCACCCTCGTTGTCCACTCTCCCCATAGACTTCTTTTTTTTTTTTGAGACGGAGTCTCACTCTTGTCGCCCAGGCTGGAGTCCAATGGCACGATCTCAGCTCACTGCAACCTCCACCTCCCGGGTTCAAGCGATTCTCCTGCCTCAGCCTCCCAAGTAGCCAGGATTACAGGCACCTACCACCATGCCCGACTAACTTTTGTATTTTTAGTAGAGATGGGGGTTTCACCATGTTGGCCAGGCTGGTCTTGAACTCCTGACCTCAGGTGATCCACCCGCCTTGGCTTCCCAAAGTACAGGGATTATAGGCATGAGCCACCAGACCTGGCCCCCATAGTCCTTTATTTAATTAATTAATTTAATTATTATTATTATTATTATTTTTTTGAGAAGGAGTCTCACTCTGTTGCCCAGGCTGGAGTGCAGTGCCCGGATCTCAGCTAACTGCAAGCTCCGCCTCCCGGATTTACGCATTCTCCTGCCTCAGCCTCCCGAGTAGCTGGGACCATAGGTGCCCGCCACCTCGACTGGCTAGTTTTTTGCATTTTTTAGTAGAGACGGGGTTTCACCGTATTAGCCAGGATGGTCTCGATCTCCTGACCTCGTGATCCGCCTGTCTCGGCCTCCCAAAGTGCTGGGATTACAGGCTTGAGCCACCGTGCCCGGCCTAATTATTATTTTTTTTAAGACGGAGTTTCGTTCTTAGTCGCCCAGGCTGGAGTGCAAGGGTGAGATCTCGGCTCACCGCAACTTCCGCCTCCCAGGTTCAAGCGATTCTCCGGCCCCAGCCTCCCGAGTAGCTAGGATTACAGGCATGTGCCACCACGCCCGGCTAATTTTGTATTTTTAGTAGAGACGGGGTTTCTCCATTTTGGTCAGGCTGATCTCGAACACCCGACCTCAGGTGATCTGCCCACCTCAGCCTCCCAAAGTTCTGGGATTATAGGAGTGAGCCACCACGCCCGGCCTCCATAGCCCTTTAATAATGACACAGCTAGGCCGAGGATCTTTTGAGGTCAGGAGTTCGAGAGCAGCCTGAAACCCTATCTCTACTAAAAATAGAAAAATTAGCTGGTGTGGTGGCACACACGTGTAATCCCCACTACTTGGGAGGCTGAGGTAGGAGAATCTCTTGAACCCGAGAGGTGGAGGTTGCAGTGAGCCGAGATTGCGCCACTGCACTCCACCCTGGGTGACACAGTGAGACTCCGCCTCAAAAATAATAAAACAATAATAATGAGACAGTTAGCAATTTTTGAGCATTTTATTTGTTCCTGGTACTGCGGGGCGCTTTAGAATTATAATCTCACATGACAAACTTTGAAGTGGGTACTATTGTTAGACTCATTTCACAGGTGAAAAAGTTTACAACAATTTAATGACTTGCCCAGGATTACACACAGCTAGGAAGTGGTGGAGCCGAGATTTGACCTGAAAATTTGACCTCAAGGCCTGCAGTGTGCTTTGCCTGGTTCATACCTCCTGTTGCCCAAAGGACCGTGTTTTCAACCATTTCTTCCCCTTTCTAGCCCCAGCAAAAGTTTAAGAAATGAGTTCCTGACCCCAGGGAGCCAGTCCAAAACTGAAGGAAAAAAGGTAACCTAAGGCAAACTTCCTCTTCAGCCACTTCAAATAAAAGGGGAGATGCCAGACAGTGCATGGAGAGTCAAGGCTGGAGAGCCCATTATTATCTCAGGTAAAGGAAAGCAGAGGCCACGAGTGGGCAGAGCGGCCAGACTGTACACAGAGAGCACAGAGAGTAGACATGGAAGGAGAGGGCATGGGAGCTGCAGGGGGAGACAGAAGCGGGACAGTGACCAACTGACTCTAGCTATCCCCTGGTGTTACCATTAACCCAGAACCACCCTATGGTTCCAATTCCAAGGAACTGTCTATGCTGCCATTCAGGTGCCTAGGTTCCAACAAGATTCTTTTTCTTTTCTCTTTTTTTTCCCTTGGCATGTGAAGTGAGAAGGATTTTTTTTGGTTTTTGTTTTGTGAGGCAGGGTCTTGCAATGTTGCCCAGGCTGGAGTGCAGTGGTCCAATCATAGCTCACTGCAGCCTCAACCTCTTAGGTTCAGGCAGTTCTCCCACCTCAGCTTCCTGAGTAGCTGGAACCACAAGCACTCACCATCATGCCCAGCTACTTTTTAAAAACTTTTTTGTAGAGACAGGGGTCTCAATATGTTGCCCAGGCTGGTATTGAATTCCTGGGCTCAAGCAATCCGGCTGCCTTGGACACCCAAAGTGCTAGAATTACAGGTGTGAGTCACCACACCCTTTGAAGAAGGGTCTTGACTTTCAGTAAAAAATATGGACAGTCTGGCACTGTTCTAAGTGTTTTACACGTACCAACCAATTTTTTTTTTTGAAACGGAGTCTCATGGTCGCCCAGGCTGGAGTGCAATGGTGTGATCTTGGCTCACTGCAACCTCTACCTCCTGGATTCAAGCAATTCTCCTGCCTCAGCCTCCCAGTAGCTAGGATTACAGGTGCCAGCTACCATGCCAGGCTAATTTTTGTATTTTTAGTAGAGACGGAGTTCTGCCATGTTGGCCTGGCTGTTCTTGAACTCCTGACCTCAGGTGATCCGCCTGCCTTGGATTCCCAAAGTGCTGGGATTACAGGTTGGAGCCACCATGCCCGGCCCACACACCAACTAATTTAATCCTCACCTAACTCCATGAGGTAGATATTATTATTACTGTCACTTTACAGAGGAGGAAACAGGCTCAGGGAAGGTAAATAACTTGCTAAGGTCAAACAGTTATTTCAGTGGCAGAGCCAGGGTTTGAATGCATGTAGCCGGTTCTTGAGTCTCTGCTGCATCTACCCCTTTATTTGATTTAGCTGGAGCAGATTCCTTCCAACCCAACAAGCCAGACCACAACATCTCTATTAAACCTTTCACAGGGCTGAGCCTCATCTCCACAAGTAGAACAGAAGCTCATTAAGGGCAGGAGCCATTTCTACGTGGTACTTGGGTACACATAGAATGAGAGTGAGGCAGCCTCGCACTGAGACGGGTGCCTGAATGAAAGCAGCAGTATTTTATCTGTGCAGCTCTGAATCTATCACACACACAAAACGACTGTTGTTGCATCGTGAGCATGTGGGGTAACAGTCTGCGGCTGCTTTGTCTCATTCACTAGCGCTTCTATTACTAAGCGTTGTCTTATCTCCTCACGTTTTACGTATACTAAAATTGTGTAAAATCTTTGGTTGGGCCAGGCACGGTGGCTCATGCCTGTAATCCCAGGACTTTGGGAGGCTGAGGCGAGTGGATATCCTGAGGTCAGGAGTTCGAGACCAGCCTGGCCCACGTGGTGAAACTGTCTCTACTAAAAATACAGAAATTATCCGGGTGTGGTGGCGCGTGCCTGTAGTTCCAGCTACTAGGGAGGCTGGGGCAGGAGAATCACTTGAACCCAGGAGGCAGAGGTTACAGTGAGCTGAGATCGTGCCACTGCACTCCAGCTTGGGCAACAGAGTGAGACTCCAACTCAAAATAAATAAATAAAAATCTTTGGTTGATGGAGAGGCTCTGGAAGATACCATAAAAGTGTTGGACTCCATTATTGAAGGGTGGGGCTCTGGGATAACAGACAGAGCCTCTTGTGTGTGTGGAAACAGATGTCGCCTGGCACTGTGCCCTGCGTTCGTTGTTTACAATGTATAATTATACATATTGCTTTGTTCAGATGTGAAGAGCCAACAGTGATGTTAAGGCTGAAACTCTTGGTAGATGTCTCCTCTCTCATAGCTCCGCATACAATGCAAGGCAGTGGTCACATACCAGGCTGGCCCCGAGCAGCACATCCTCCTGATGCTGCACTCGCCTCACTAGGGAGCTGCCTGTTGTTTGCTCCTTTCCCCTCAAAGCTCCAGGTATGTTTCTGAGTATATACGAGGTCACCAAATCCTCGCTGATTTAATGATAAAACGCCAGACGGAGCAAGGCAGAGCTGGGTTGGCTCAAGGAAAGCTTTTCAGAAGAAGCTGAGGAACAAGGGCTGGAGGGAGAGAAGAGGCGCACAGCTGGTGGCCTGAGGCAGGCAAGGGGAGGGCACGAGCTGTCCCCTCAGACTCTGCTCCTGCCTTAAATCCCCCTTTAACTATTTCAAATGTATTAGTTTCCCCAGCTTCAAAAGCTTTCCGAAGGTGCTGCCTAACGCTTCAGCATCTCCCTAGCACATGGCATGCACTGGTGCTGAACAGTTATGGGATACAGTGCCGTGGTCCTTCTACCTGCACCACGGACTCTGCTCCCTAGAACTGACCAGGGGAGAACCAGGCACACACCAGCCTTAAGCCGTTGCTTCTTTGCTCTGCTGACCCTCAAGGGGCTCCCTGGACTCCTCCCACAGCTCCTACCTGGAGAAAAAACTAGGGGCAAAAGTGAACCCACTCCTGCTCTCACGGTGCAGCCTGGGGCCCAGTATCAACGGACATTTTCCTCTCCTTTCCTCAAAACTAAAAAGTCCTTTCAGTGTAGTAGTAGGACAGAGATTAGATTAGAAACAAAAGGTTTGATTATTTCCCAAGAGAAAATGCAAGCGTTTATGCATAAACTGTTTCCAGAATGCTGTCCGGTTGGGAGGCTGGGACACGAACTGAAGCTCAGAGCCTAGGAAGCGTAAGCCAAGGCTGTGGGGCAAGGAAAAGGAGAGAAGGAGAAACCCCATCAGTCCCTCACAATCAGCATGTGGAAATCCAGAAATGCAGGAGAGGCCTGGAGTCATAGTAGAATCCAGGATGAAAGGGGTGGATGACAGAATGAGCAAAAGGAGGCAAGCACCGGAGGCTTGGGGTCACATTTCTTGGAAGTGGCCTGGAGCTGGCGGATGAGAACTCTGGCTGCCAGTCCTCATTCCACTAACAATAGCTCCTCTAATGACATGCCCCTTCCCTTTGTACCCGCTCCAAATGGGGAAAGTAATTCCTGCGGTGTTGGCTTTGCACATAGATGAAACCCTCTGAGGAGTAAAGGTTTATTTAAGTACTTTAGCAAATGCAAACTGTTATTATCAATATTAGCCAGCATCTTTATTTTATTTATTTATTTTTTGGAGATGGAGTTTCGCTCTTGTCACCCAGGCTAGAGTGCAATGGCAAACTCTCGGCTCACGGCAACCTCCGCCTCCCAGGTTCAAGCGATTCTCCTGCCTCAGCCTCCTGAGTAGCTGGGATTACAGGCGTGCGCAACCATACCTGGCTAATTTTTGTATTTTTAGTAGAGACAGGATTTCGCCATGTTGGCCAGGCTGGTCTCGAACTCCTGACCTCACGTGATCCACCCGCCTCAGCCTCCCACAATGCTGGGATTACATAGCCAAGGTCTTTATTAAGTGCCTGTCAAATAATGCTCCTGATTTATAAGCGCCCCCGGCTCTACCTTCTGGGTGATCAGACACCAACATGGAGAGAAGAGAATTAACATCCTGAGGAGTCACATATGCTAAAATATAAAGAGTAAGATTGTGAGGAAACTGCAGGGGAAGCAGGTAGGTTAGGAAAAGGTATCCTCACTTTTCTGCTGACCGATGAGTCTTATAATTCTTGAATTTCAGTGCTGGAAAGGTCCATTAAACATTCCAGGAGATTCTAGGGAGCTTCCAGAATGGTAGAAGAACTGGAACCATAAAGCCTGGGGAAGGGATGGAAGTCCTTGGGAAAGAAGCACTAAACAGCCCAGTGGAGACAAGGAAGGATTGGTCTCTCTTGTGCTTCGAGCCCAGCAATGATTCTTCACTCAGATATGCCCCGGCAGGTCTTGCTGCTGGAGCCAGTGCTGTTCCCAGACCCAGGCAAGGTGCCATCCTACCCCGACAGGAAACAGGGCAGGAGGTGGGGCTGCCCTGGTGCCTGGTGTTGGGACGGGCCGGGGGGGAATCCTGGGTGTTGCGAGGACAAGACAGAGTCAGCTAGCTGTGAGGCTGGGGGAGGAGAAGACTTCTCTAGTCTGGGAGAGACCCCTCCTTTCCTAGCTCCTTGTACTTCCAAAAAGGCAGGCTTCCTCCTGTTACTAACCATACCAGGACTGACTACACAGGAGCCAGAAAGACTCAGAGAAACCTGTGACAGAGAAAAACAGAAGGGGGAAGGGAGAGAAGAGAATGTCAGAGGACACTAGGGAAAGAGAATGGGAACTTGTGGTCTAAAGAGGGAACCAAGTCTGGCCAACATGGTGAAACCCTGTCTCTATTACAAATACAAAAACTAACCAGGCATGGTAGTGTACGCCTGTAATCCCAGCGATTCAGGAGGGTGAGGCATGAGAATCACTTGAGACTGGAAGACAGAGGTTGCAGTGAGCCGAGACTGCGCCATTGCACTCCAGCCTGGGTGACAGAGCAAGATCTTATCTCAAAAGAAAAAAAAAAAATTAAATTTAAATTAAAAAAAAAAGAGGGAATCAACAAGAGCTGGCAGAACAGAATAAAGTCTCAAGCCAAATAACTCCCTCGCCTTGGAAGAGCAAGGCTGCCAGGGTCTTGGAGCCTCTGTTTATCGGGTACCAGTTCAGAGGTCAGTGAGCCTGAGCTGGCCCGGGAGGCCCTCCCTCCCTCCCAGAGGAGAACAATAGGCCTGTTTTCCTGAGCTCTTCCTGTAATCCAGAAGGCCCACACAGAGGAAGAGGGGGCAAAGGCAGTGGCTATACCCAGTGGGGGAGGGGGTATTTAGCCTCCCATAAATTCATTAGCTCCCTTAAAGACACCCCAAAACACCAACAATCTAAGTGTTAACATAGTGATGATTTGTTTTTCTAAGACCACCAGAGCGGGTACAAAAGAACCAGCGAGTAGGCAAGTGTAGGAGCAAAACTGCAAGTTTATTTTGGTCACCTAAGGTGTGGGGAAGAGGTCTGTCGGCCTCCGGCAAAGAAGGCCGACAGAGCCCCCCGGTTGGGCTCTCGGAAAACAAATCAAGTGACTGCTATGCAAATGAAGCTTTACAACCTATCCCTTAGCCCCAGTACCACCAGATTACTAACCCTAAACCCCATCTGTAGGAGATATTCTGAAGCCACCGCAGGGGAGGGGATAAGGGCCTGAGAGACAAGGGGCAGATGGGGTTTCCCCAACAATTTAAGTTCCACAAGGATACAGTACTGGTGGAGATATGGAAGGAGGGGCAAGTATTCTGACAGAAGGGTGGTGTCTTAGGCATCCTTCAATTAGATAGGAGTAGCTAAAGGCTGTGTGTGTGTGTGTGTGTGCATAAGAAAAGAAATAGGAGGGTATGTGTGTAAGAGAAAGAGCATCTTGGCCGGGCGTGGTGGCTCACGCCTGTAATCCCAGCACTTTGGGAGGCCAAGGCTGGCGGATTTGCCTGAGCTCAGGAGTTCGAGACCACCCTGGGCAACATGGTGAAACCCTATCTCTACTAAAAATACAAAAAATTAGCTGGGCATGGTGGTGTGTACCTGTAGTTCCAGCTACTCGGGAGGCTGAGACATGAGAATGGCTTGAGCCTCGGAGGCAGAGGTTGAAGTGAGCAGAGACCGTACCATTACACTCCAGCTTGGGCTACAGAGTGAGACTTTCTCTCAAAAAAAAAAGAAAGAAAAAAGAAAAGCATCTTTGCTGCCACCAGTCTACTATCTTTACACTCACCCTCTGCCATGCCCATCCTTGTCCCCCTCCCCACTCACAGACACCTCCAACAACAGCGCCGAGTATGCTTTGTGGGTTTTCACCATCTTGGGTGCTATGGCCACCATGGTCTCCAGTAGCCTGGGTGCTGCCTATGGCATGGCCAACAATGGCACCAGCATCGTGGCCATGTCTGACATGTGGCCAGAGCTGATCATGAAGTCCATCATCCCAGTGGTCATGACTGGTATCATCACCATCTATGGCCTAGTGGCGGCTGTCCCCACTGCCAGCTCCCTGAATGATGACATCAGCCTCTACAGCAGTTTCCTCCAGCTGAGCGCTGGCCTGAGTGGCCTGGCAGCTGGCTTTGCCATCATCGTCGTGGGAGACACTAGCAAGTGGGGCACTACCCAGCAGCCCTAACTATGTGTGGGCATGACACTGATCCTCATCTTTGCCAAGGTGCTCATCCTCTCCACAAAGCAGCCCCTCTCAAAACCCACCAGTCACAGAAGACGATGTAAAGAGCACCCCTCCTCGTTCCGGAACAAACAGCCTGACATGCCTGTGCCGGGCAGCTGGCCCTCAGGAGTTGGTCTTCTAAGTGTACGGTGTCCTAGAGCTCGTCGTCTGTTGGCTAGGCCTTGCCCCCTCCTGCCCTATGCTGTGGACACCTGAGCCTATTCATCACCCATCCAGGTCTCCGACCAGTGAGGACTCAGGCCCCTGGATGCCCCACCTGTCTCCCTTGAGTGCTCTATGTATAAGGATGAATTAGAATGAATTAGTCATTCTCTCTTCACTGGACATTTATAAAGCTTTGGCCTGTCCATGACCCTGCGGAGCAGCCCTTGTCTCCCAATTCTCTCGTAACCTTCAGGTAGAGTGTCACCTCACGGAGGTTCCCATTGCTGAGCCTCCTGGGACAGGACCATCCTCTCCAGCCCAGGCTAACAGGCCCAGTGCGGAGGCTGTGTGTGATAAAGTTCTCAGATGTCGGGGGAGGAAAAAAAAAAGAGAGATTGTGTGTACGAAAGAGAGAAAATGGAGTGGCTGTGCGAGCTGGAGATAGGGAAGTGGCTGGAAAAGTCTGATAAGATCACCTCCTCCTTCCTACCTAAGCAGAGATACCGGACACAGCCCCCCAAGGACCCAAAGGGTAAGTAGAGAGCCAGATGCCTGCCTTTCTCAATGGGAGGTGGCCCTCGCAGGCCTGAAGAAGTCTCCATTTACCCCAGAGCCAGCTAGGAAGCAGGTAGGTAGCACCATCCCCAAGCACCCAGGTGCCTGGGATGAACGGCAGGCCCAAAGCCAAACCATGAGATAGATTAAATGTTCCTATGGCAAGAGGAGGAGCAGGGGTCACCAGCATCTCGTCACTGAGCAAATGAAAGGAAGAGAGAAGATAGACTGGTACCCTCATCAATTTCCTACTGTCCATGACATACCATCATCAACTGGACTTTTTTTTTTTGGAGACAGAGTCTCGCTTTTGTTGCCCAGGCTGGAGTGCAACGGTGTGATCTTGGCTCACTGCAACCTCTGTCTACCAGGTTCAAGTGATCCTCCTGCCTCAACCTCCTGAGTAGCTGGGATTACAGGTGACTGCTACCATGTCTGGCTGATTTTTTTGTATTTTTAGTAGAGACGGAGTTTCTTTTTTTTTTTTTTTTTTTTTTGAGACGGAGTCTTGCTCTGTCGCCCAGGCTGGAGTGCAGTGGTGCAATCTTGGCTCACAGCAACCTCGGCCTCCCAGGTTCACGCCATTATTCTGCCTCAGCCGCCTGAGTAGCTGGGACTACAGGCGCCTGCCACCATGCCCGGCTGATTTTTTGTATTTTCAGTAGAGACTGGGTTTCACTGTGTTCACTGTGTTATCCAGGATGGTCTTGATCTCCTGACCTCATGATCCACCTGCCTTGGCCTCCCAAAGTGCTGGGATTACAGGCGTGAGCCACCGTGCCTGGCCAAGACGGGGTTTCACCGTCTTGGCCAGGCTGGTCTTGAACTCCTGACCTCAGGTGATCCACCCGCCTTGGCCTCCCAAAGTGCTGGGATTACAGGTGTGAGCCACTGTGCCTGGACTTTTTTTTTTTTTTTAAGACAGGAGTGTGGTGGCACAATCTCAGCTCACTGCCACCTCCCCTTCTAGGTTCAAGTGATTCTCCTACCTCAGCTTCCTAAGTATAGTAAGAGCTGGGACTATAGGTGCTCGCCACCATGCCCAGCTAATTTTTTGTATTTTTAGTAGAGATGGGGTTTCACCATGTTGGCCAGGCTGGTCTCAAATTGCTGACCTCAAGCGATCTGCCCGCCTGGGACTCCCAAAGTGCTGGAACTATAGGAGGGAGCCACTGCTGCCCAGCCTGGACTTTTTAATGAAGCCTTCAAAGAAAAACTCCTTTTCTCAGCTTTCCTTACTCTCTGAAACAGACTCTCCACTGCTAACTGTGCCTCTCACGCTGTGGAACTCAACCGCATCTTTTCATTCTGATTCCACAATGTGAAGTACTTGTCCTCTGTTTATTGATGGCTACCCGTGTTGTGAAGTGTTTTTATGGGAATGAAGCACAGGAGGGGAGGAAATCAGGCCAGTTCTATAAGTAGAAGGAAGGCAAAGAAACCAGGAAAAATATTTATGTGACGGGAGGAAGGGCAGTTTATAAATCACTCATGGATCTCTATGCCAGAGGGACGTGTGAGACACACGCATGCACATACGCACTGACTTGCAGGTACATGCAGAGGCAGCAACAAGTCAGGACATGACACATACGTGAATACAGATACCATTCTCATCAGAAACCAGTCAGAGCAGAGGGGCCCTGCCTGGAGCAAGGACACTGGAACTAATTCCCCTCCTCCTCCTCTCACAGGCTGATTTTGCTGCCTCCACGTCTAGGTTCCCCACAGATCTGGTTGCCTCAGACAGGGGCCCTGGGCTGGTGGCTGGACCCAGCCTGGAGGTCTTCACAGATGGAGGCCTACAGGAGGTGGCAGCTGACACCTGGAGGGAGCTGGATGAAAGCAGGCAGTGTGGAGTAGAGAAAGCCAGGTGGTGGGGGAGGGAGGGAGGGAGAAGAAGGGACCAGATTCAAGCAGCCTTGCGCTGGTTCTAAAATGGCCACAGCAAGGCAACGGACAGATGGTCCCTTTCTGATGCTGAGCTGGGGAAGTGGGGAAAGGGAAAAGGAAAAAATAAACACCATCACAGTCAAAAATTTAAAAATAAACTGAAAAACCTAAAAAATAAACAGCTTGCTTCTGAGGTTCCGTCTGCCTCCAGAACCTTCTAAGGGAAAATACAGAACTGCAGGCCTGGGAGAGCAGCCCCAGCCTCGGGTGTGAAGATGGCTGGAGGTCATTCTAGCCATCCCCTGTCCCCAGTTGGAGTATCTTGCAAAGTCTTCCGGGCAGCGGAGGTGGTATCTCGCCTTTACCTCCCCAGCACTTCTTCCCAAGTCTCACTGTAGGTAAGCAAGGCCATGGCTTTTCAAATGTCAGAGCTGTTTGATTCTGTCTCCTTCCCAAGAGTCAGTTTCTGTCCAACATCAGTAGAATCAAGTTCATCCTCTCACAGTTGCTGCCCCTCCTGCCACCACCCAACTGCCCAGACTTTACAGTTCACAGGGCACTTTCACAGCCATGACTGCATCTGCACTTAAACCCGCAGGGGGGCCGGGCGCGATGGCTCGAGCCTGTAATCCCAGCACTTTGGGAGGCTGACAAGGGCGGATCACGAGGTCAGGAGATCAAGACCATCCTGGCTAATACAGTGAAACCCCGTCTCTACTAAAAAATACAAAAAACTAGCCGGGCGAGGTGGCGGGCGCCTGTAGTCCCAGCTACTCAGGAGGCTGAGGCAGGAGAATGGCGTAAACCCGGGAAGCGGAGCTTGCAGTGAGCTGAGATCCGGCCACTGCACTCCAGCCTGGGCGACAGAGCGAGACCCCGTCTCAAAAAAAAAAAAAAAAAATCCCGCAGGGAAGCTGGGCAGGAATGACTACCACAGAGAACAGATGAGAAAGCCAGGGCTCTAACAAGTGAAATGTTTGTCAAGGTGAAGCAAGAGCTCAAGTTTGCATGGCCTTCCGATGGCACACAGCAACCACACTGCCCCCACCAACCACACTCCCCCACCAACCACACTCCCCCAACCAATCACACTCCCCTCCCAACCACACTCCCCCCACCAATCACACTTCCCCCAACCACACTCCTGGACCAGCCACACTCCTGAACCAAACATACTCCCCCCACCAACCACACTCCCCCCACCAACCACAGTCCTCCCACCAAACACACTCCCTCCACCAAACACACTCCCCCGACCAACCACACTCCCCCCCCACCAACCACACTCCCTCCACCAAACACACTCCCCCCCCACTAACCACACTCCCTCCACCAAACACACTCCCCCCACCAACCACACTCCCCCACCAACCACACTCCCCCCACCAACCACACTCCCTCCACCAACCACACTCCCCCCACCAACCACACTCCCCCCACCAACCATACTCCCTCACCAACCACGCTCCTCCCCCAACCACACTGCCCTCACCAACCACGCTCCTCCCCCAACCACACTGCCCTCACCAACCACACTCCCCCACCAACCACACTCCCCCTCAACCACACTCCTGGACCAACCATACTCCCTCTCAACCACACTCCCCCCACCAACCACACTCCCCAACCAACCACACTCCCCCTACCAACCACACTCCCCAAACCAACCACACTCTCCCCACCAACCACACTCCTCCCCCAACCACACTCCCCCTACCAACCACACTCCCCCCACCAACCACACTCTTCCACCAACCACGCTCCCCCTCAACCACGCTCCCCCTCAACCACTCCCCCCACCAACCACACTCCCCCCACCAACCACAATCCCCCTCAACCACACTCTCCCCACCAACCACATTCCTCCCCCAACCACACTCCCCCCACCAACCACACTCCTCCACAACCATGCTCCCCCTCAACCACACTCCCCCTCAACCACACTCCCCCTCAACCACACTCCCCCTCAACCACACTCCTCCTCAATCACACTCCTCCCCCAACCACACTCCCCCGCACCAATCACTCCCCCTCAACCACACTCCCTGATCAACTACACTCCCCCACCAACCACACTCCCCCACCGACCACACTCCCCCCACCGACCACACTACACCCACCAATCACTCCCCCCACCAACCACACTCCCCCTACCAACCACACTCCCCCACCAACCACACTCTCCCCACCAACCACACTCCCCCACCAACCACACTCCCCCTCCAACCACACTCCCCCACCAACCACACTCCCCCACCAACCACACTCCCCCAACCACACTCTCCCACCAACCACACTCCCCCACCAACCACACTCCTCCCCACTAACCACGCTCCCCCTCAACCACACTCCCCCTCAACCGCACTCCTGGACCAACCACACTCCTCCCCCAACCACACTCCCCCCCACCAATCACACTCCCCCTCAACCACACTCCCCGATCAACTACACTCCCCCACCAACCACACTCCCCCCACCAACCATACTCCCTCACCAACCACGCTCCTCCCCCAACCACACTGCCCTCACCAACCACACTCCCCCAACCACACTCCCAACCACACTCCCCCTCAACCACACTCCTGGACCAACCATACTCCCTCCCAACCACACTCCCCCCACCGACCACACTCCCCCCACCGACCACACTACACCCACCAATCACACTCCCCCACCAACCACACTCCCCCCCACCAACCACACTCCCCCCACCAACCACACTCCCCCCACCAACCATACTCCTCCCCCAACCACACTCCCTCACCAACCACACTCCCCCACCAACCACACTCCCCCTCAACCACACTCCTGGACCAACCATACTCCCTCTCAACCACACTCCCCCCACCAACCACACTCCCCCCACCAACCATACTCCCCCCACCAACCACACTGCACCCACCAATCACACTGCCCCCACTGGGTAGATTCCATTTCCCTCTGTGGGCCAAACAGGTTCTTCCTCAGGCTCACATATGACTGCTGTACAGCTGAATATCCCAGCTATGGTTTACCGGGAGCCTTGCCAATTCTCATGGTGTGCCTTTTGGTTCTTGCTGGCATGGGGATGAGGCAGAGGGGCAGGAGCACTGCACTAACTAGTGGCTTTCGCTCCGTTCCTTCTCACTCCTGGGTCTCCACATGCTGTTCACTCTTGCGAGTTCATCACTCTCCTCCTCTTTACCTGGATGCCTCGTGCCCATGGTCCCAACCTCCACTGAGACAATGTCACCTCCAGGAAGTGCCCCTGATGATCCTCTCCTCCCACAATACCCTGTACTGACCCTTTCATGACACCAATTACATTTTCATGATTGATTTTCTTATCTGTCTCCTCTGCTAGACTAAGTTCTTGGAGGTCAGGGCTGCCCTCAATACCTGCCTGTGGAATGAATGAATACAGAAATAAAAGAAAGCTGGTGTTATCTAGAAAAATCTCCCTCCTTCCTTAATGCAGCAGTTTCTAACACTAGTTTTGGATTATTTCCATCCTTCCAAAATAATCCTTGAATATTCACTTAAGTGGAATGCATTAGAGCAGCTACTAAAAGTGAATCTTCTTTTTGTCACATGAATCAGCACCTTATAATTTATATGCTCGGTCAATGTTTTACCAGAGTGGACTTTCTTTTTTTTTTTTTTTTTTTGAGGCGGAGTCTCGCTCTGTCGCCCAGACTGGAGTGCAGTGGCGCAATCTCGGCTCACTGCAAGCTCCGCTTCCCGGGTTCACGCCATTCTCCTGCCTCAGCCTCCCGAGTAGCTGGGACTACAGGCGTCCGCCACCTCGCCCGGCTAGATTTTGTATTTTTAGTAGAGACGGGGTTTCACCATGTTAGCCAGGATGGTCTCGATCTCCTGACCTCGTGATCCGCCCGTCTCGGCCTCCCAAAGTGCTGGGATTACAGGCTTGAGCCACCGTGCCCGGCCCCAGAGTGGACTTTCTTAGTTCTTTTTCTTTGAGGCAGAGTCTCACTGTGTTGCCCAGGCTGGAGTGCAACGACACGATCTCGGCTCACCGCAGCCTCCGCCTGCCAGGTTCAAGTGATTCTCCTGCCTCAGCCTCCCAAGTAGCTGGGATTACAGGCACAAGCCACCATGCCCAGCTAATTTTTGTATTTTTAGTAGAGACAGGGTTTCACCTTGTTGGTCAGGCTGGTCTTGAACTCCTGACCTCAGGTGATCCACCCACCTTGGCCTCCTAAAGTGCTGGGATTCCAGGTGTGAGCCAGTGCGCCTGGCCCGAGAGTGGTCTTTCTCAAGGCAGGGAATTGCTATATGGTTGGCAAAAACCAAACGGGAACACTAATAATGGCCCAAAGAGGTCGGGAGACAACAGGGCCAGGAGAGATGAAGGGAAGGCTTCCTGGAGGAGAGAAGAGTCAGCACAGTGGAAAGGAGAAGGAAATGGGCAGAGGCTGGGCTGGATGAGCAGGGCCAAAGAAGTCTCCATCGCAGGCGGGCAGACAGTGAGCAGGAAGGCTCTAAGATGGAAGAGGGTAACTCAGGGGTAGGCTTTCTTAGCTGAGGCCAACAGCAAGACAGGAGCGTGGTGAAATGGAATGATAGGGAATGCTTAGTGTTTACTGTACTAAGAATCAGAAGGCCTGGGCACTGGTTCTGACTCTTCTGTATAAAAATCGCTTAACCTCTTGGAGGCTCTTTTCCTTACCTACCCAGGCCCATTTCATAAGAATTCACCGACATAAAAACATTTTAAAATCCACAAAGTGCTACAAATTTGCATAGAGTCATTAGGAAGAAACTGGCTCCCACTGAGCAAGGCAAAACTGTGGCAAAAAGTGATTTACTGAAACTGTTGGCGTTGCTGGGATTTAGGGTGAAGTGCGGCAGTTCAGGAGAGAATAAATGAGAGAAAGAGCAGAACTGAGAGGAGGGCAGGTGAGGGAGAAGGGAGGAAAAACAGGTCTGTGGCCTGAGGCTGACGGGCAGGGAGGAGGGGCAGTCCCTGGGGAGCGGACACCAGAGAGAGCAAGGAAGGGCACAGCATGGCAGTGGGAGGGGGCAGAAAGGAGATGCCAGGTCCGTTCAGGCTGGCAGATGCCAAGCTAACGGAGGAGGACAACACCAGTCATCAGGGGTTGGATAATAATAAGGCTTCTTGCTGCTGGTTTTCAATTGCAGCACAAACAGATCATTATACCTTATTGCCAGCCTCCTCCTGTGGGAGTCAGGTGTCCACAAATCCAAGGGAAGAGACTAGGGAAGCTTCATGACCAAGAAAACTTGTGACCTGCACCCATATGATTCCGAATTCCAGAAGACCAATGAGAGGCCACGAGGGAAAACTTAGGACTGAAAGCTCTGAAGGGCAAGGGGACAGGAAAAGAGACCCTGGAAGGAGTGGGAGAGGGTGCGAAGCTGAGTCAGCTGGAGGAAGAACAGGTAGAGGGTGGGGCCAGCAGGAAGGGGAGGAAGGACTGTCTGAATCACACTCTGAGAAAGAACAGGGTTACTCTCCAAAGGGTGGAGACCAGATATTCTCTGGCCCCACCAAGGACCAACCCAGGATAAATTACAGCTGAAGAGACGCAGGTGAGACAGAAGGGGAACTTCCTGACCAGCAGGATGGAGCAAACATGTTCACTCAACTTTTCACCAGGCCTGTCTCTCCTGTTTATCCTAAGAAACCTTCCCAGACACTTTTCATGCCAACTCTATGGTCTGGTGAACCAGCTCATGTATTCATTCAACAAACACTGAGTGTCAGCTATAAACAGACCTTGCTAGATACTAGAATGTGGCACTGAACAAAACAGAAATGGTCCCTTCTTCCTTCATGAAGCTTACAGTCTAGTCAACGAAGCAGACATTAGAGACATAATTACATAACACCTGTGAAAGACTGATGCGAAAGTAGAGAGTGCTATCAGAACGACT
Organism: Rhinopithecus roxellana; assembly: GCF_007565055.1. Taxonomy (NCBI): domain Eukaryota; kingdom Metazoa; phylum Chordata; class Mammalia; order Primates; family Cercopithecidae; genus Rhinopithecus; species Rhinopithecus roxellana. The sequence goes on from NC_044567.1 coordinate 45,928,399, forward strand.
CAAGGAGGCTGCAGCGAGCCATGCTTGCGTCACTGCGCTCCAGCCCGGATGACAGAGGGAGACAGTATCTCAAAAAAAAGATGAAGAAGAAGAAAAGAAAGACTAAACGGAGGTCGTGATGGGGAAGGGAGCCAGGAAATGCCTGCTAAGGAAGTGATATTTAAGCTGAGACCAGCCCGGTGCAGTGGCTCACACCTGTAATCCCAACACTGGGAGGCCGAGATGGGCAGATCACCTGAGGCCGAGAGTTCGAGACTAGCCAGACCAACATGGAGAAACCCCGTCTCTACTAAAAATGCAAAAAATTAGCCGGGCATGGTGGCGGGCACTTGTCATCCTAGCTACTCAGAAGGCTGAGGCAGGAGAATTGCTTAAACCAGGAGATAGAGGTTGCAATGAGCCAAGATGGCACCACTGCACTCTGGCCTGGGCAACAAGAGCAAAACTCCAACTAAAAAAAAAAAAAAAAAAAAAAAAAGCTGAGACCACAGGGACAAGCAAGAGTTAACCAAGGGAGGAACAGGGATGGGGAGTACACAAAGGCTCAAGGCAGGAATCTCAATCTCCAGGCAAGGCAGAGTAAGGAGCCCAGCATCCTGAGCCGCCCAGCCCTGAATCTGTGCCTTTCAATAAAGCTTTTTATACATTTTTGTGCGAACGTCTTGTCTCCCACATCCCAACAAAGCTGTGTATCCCCAAGGGTGAGGCACAGGTTTTCCCCTCAGGCTGAATGCTTTCTCTGGGTGGGTCCAGAGCTTTTACAGAAAACAGCACGCAGGGCCAGAGTGACTGCCCAGTGATTGCCGGAATTCCTGAGTCAGGACAAACAGGACTTTCGTGTTCAGACTGAAGTTACACTCTTTCTTGCAGTGACGCTGGAAGACTTTCAGGATATGGCAGGAGGCTCTAGGTCTGGGAAAGGGGAGCCAAGCCCACAGAATTCCAGGTCTACACCTGGGGCTCACTGACTCACTCGCAGCCATTTACATTAAAATCAATAGACTGGGTGGTTTTCTCTTTCTTTTTTTTTTTTTTTTTGAGATGGAGTCTTGCTCATTGCCCAGGCTGGAGTGCAGTGGCGCGATCTCGGCTCACTCCAAGTTCCACCTCCCGGGTCCACGCCATTCTCCTGTCTCAGCCTCCCGAGTATCTGGGACTACAGGCGGCCGCCACCTCGCCTGGCTAATTTTTTGTATTTTTAGTAGAGACGGGGTTTCACCATGTTAGCCAGGATGGTCTCGATCTCCTGACCTCGTGATCTGTCCACCTTGGCCTCCCAAAGTGCTGGGATTACAGGAGTGAGCCACCGCGCCCGGCCGGTTTTCTCTTTTTTTAAACAAAATACTAAGTCGGGGGAGAGGAACGTTAAAGAACCTCAGGAGACATGCTTTGTGGGAACTTTGTACAGTAAGAAAAGTTGGGCAGCTACCACCTGTCTAATGGGCATTTACCAGACTAAGTACTTTACATCCCTTTTATTTAATACTCTCAACATCCCTATTAGGTGAGTCTTGTTACCTTCATTTTATAAAGGACAAAACTGAGGCACCAGGGGCCCGGTACACAGTGGCTCAGGCCTGTAATCCCAGCACTTCGGGAGGATGAGGCGGATGGATCACCTGAGGTCAGGAGTTCAAGACAAGCCTAGCCAACATGGCAAAACCCCGTCTCTACTAAAAAATACAAAAATGAGGCCGGGCGCAGTGGCTCACACATGTGATCCCAGCACTTTGAGAGGCCGAGGCGGGCGGATCACGAGGTCAGGAGATCGAGACCATGCTGGCTAACACAGTGAAACCCTGTCTCTACTAAAAATACAAAAAATTAGCTGGGCGTGGTAGCAGGTGCCTATAGTCCCAGCTACTCGGGAGGCTGAGGCAGGAGAATGGCGTGAACCCGAGAGGCGAAGCTTGCAGTGAGCTGAGATCGCACCACTGCACTCCAGCCTGGGTGACAGAGCGAGACTCCGTCTCAAAAAAAAAAAAAAAAAAACCCAAAAACTGAGGCATAGGGGTATGAGTTACTCACCAAAGAACACATAGTAAGTGACAGAACTGGGGTTTGAATCAAGCCTGTCTCCAAGGCCTGTGCAGTCACAGGGAGGGATGATGGGGAAGGCCCCCCATTTCAGGTCCCTCTCTGTCCCTAAGGAACAGTTCCCTGTCTTCACAAGTCAATCCCCACTTGGTTCTGACTGCTTTTCCTCCTCAGCACTAACACACTCAGGAAACCATCTTTGGAGTGTACGTATCCTGAAGGTCATATTTCAAATCAAACAGTCCTTCAGACTCCCTCCTGTCCTCCCTCGCTCCTTCCCTTCTCTCTCCTCCCTCTCTCTCCTTTTCAACAGAGACGAGGTCTATACGTTGCCCAGGTTGGTCTCAAGCTCCTGAGCTCAAGCACTGTACCCACCTCTGCCTCCCAAAGTGCTGGGAATACAGGCATGAGCCACTGTACTGGGCCCAGAGCTTTTTCTGAAACTTCCCTTTATTTTTTTGTGTCCTTCCATGCCCACACTCTGACACTGCGCTCAACCTGAGATCTCTCCACACAGTAGGAACTGGTGTTTCCCAGACCAGCTGTGAGACACCACCCGCCCTGGTCACTGGCACCCCCCGTTTCTATCAGCTCCTCCCAGCTTAACACACAGTCACCACCTCATACATGCACTTTTCCTTATATAGAGAACACTGCAATTTACACATTTGATATATTCATATGTTTAAGTCCGTGTGAGAACAAATAAAGCATATTTTGACCTCTATGACAGGGGGCTGGCTCTGTCTCATAGTAGGCACTCAAAAATTTTTAGGAAGAAAGAAGGACTCCTGGCCCTGAAGGGATATTAGGGATCCTATCATCCTACAGCCCTCGGGAAACACTCCCTGCAACTGTGTAGGCTTGGAGACAGATGTGGATTCAAACCAGCTTCAGCTCACCTAGTCAGGCATGGTGGTGGGAGCCTGTAATCTCAGCTACGCTAGAGGCTGAGGCAGGAGAATCACTTGAACCCGGGAGGCAGAGGATGCAGTGAGCTGAGACTGCGCCACTGCACTCCAGCCTGAGCGAGACTCCATCTAAATGAATGAATGAATGCATGAATGAATGAATGAAATGGAACCGAAACTAGAACCAGGTTGCCCAGCTCCTCGTGCCATGTACCCTCCATGGATCATACTGCCTCAAAGGCAAAGGCAAACAGCCCATTGTGTTAGCAGGCCTTCCACTGACAGTTCTTTAGAGATGGGCAATTTGGGCCACCTGAGGAGGTTATGAGGCCAGGACAGGAGATCTGGGCAGTAGCAGGTATGTTCATTGTTAACTTGTGAAACACACCTAATCTGCAAAGACTACACTTTGGACCCCACACTGACCAATCTCACATGAGATCTTTGTTTCTGTGAGGACTGGGCAATGCGGCAGAGTCATGAGACATGAGCATGGGAAGTCAGCTCTCACTAGCTCCGAGACCTTGACTGACTGCTGGCACCTTTTGAAATGTAAGATGGGGCCGAGCATGGTGGCTCACACTTGTCATCCTAGTACCTTGGGGGGCAGAGGTGGGAGGATCACTGGAGGCCAGGAGTTCAGGGCTGCAGCGAGTTATGACCATGCCACTGCATTCCAGTCTGGGCAACAGAGCATGACCCTGTCTCAAAATCAGTAATGATAAGATGGCCCATAGATGCTCTGCTATCAACACAAACACTTCAATCACTTATTACTTTTATTGGCGATGGTGATGGGAACAACATCCAGGCAGACTGCAAGATAACACCTAAGGATGTTAGTGTCTCTAGGAGTCATCAACTGGAACATTCCTTCATTCAAACTTTGAACATTAGGGTGGGGTAGACTGAGACTCAGTCCAAGGAAAACAACTGACTGCCATTCAGACCTGGCTTAGTCTAAGAAAAAAGTAGGCTTCAGACTGCAGCAAGAGGAATTGTGGTGAGAAAGGCCATTCAGTATTGGGCATTTCCTGGCAGGTGTCATCAAATACGTGTAGCCTCCTCTAAGGTTGTACATGGAGGCAGAGAAAAAAAGACCTCATAAGTCCTTGAGTCTTCCCTTGATCCTTGCAATCTGACACTATTGTGAGGAAAGGCAGAGGTCTTTTGCACTGCAGGCTTCTCCCTGGTAATGTAAGGGCACAGCCCACAATAGTGTACCCTAACATACCACCCCAGCCTACCAGCTAGAGGCCTGTATTGTGACCTCTAAGACAGGGGGCTCTCCTACCCTCTTCTCTTCCTGGGTCACCTGAAGAATAAGTATGTCTCTCCCTCCCTTTTTCCTCCTTCCCCATGAAGGTCAGTGAGAAACTGTAAATAGCAAGAATGAGGGAAAGTGAGGAGGCCAGGGAGGCCACTGCATTCATCTCTGTTCTAAAATATCCAACTCAGCCATGCGCGGTGGCTCACGCCTGCAATCCCAGCACTTTGGAAGGCTGAGGCAGGCGGATCACTCGAGGTCGGGAGTTTGAGACCAGCCTGACCACCAGGGTAAAACCCCCATTTCTACTAAACATACAAAAATTAGCTGGGCGTGGTGGCGCGCGCCTGTAGTCCCAGCTATTGTGCTTGGGAGGCTGAGGCAGGAGAATAGCTTGAACCCGGGGATAGAGGCTGCAGTGAGCCAAGATCGTGTCACTGCACTCCAGCCTGGGTGACAGAGCGAGAGACTCTGTCTCAAAAAAAAAAGAAAAAAAAATGCAATTCCAGGTCACGCTTTGGGTCTGTCCAGGGGTATAAACACCAGAGGAATACAGAGCCTGACCTGGTTCTCAAATGCCCAGGCCTGGAAGTCCAGGAGGGTTGACCCCCCTTTAACACATGTACCCCTCACATACTAATACAGAAATGCTGTTATATTCTATCATCTTCATCCCCTAAACGACCTTATTTCCAACTTCCTCTAGCACCTAACCATCAGACCCCCAGGATGAGATGAAGTAAGAGGCTGAAAACAAGCACGATGACGAACATGAGCATAGCAGAAACCAGAACGCACGTCATAGCTGGGGGATGGCGAAAGGAACTGAATACGGAACAGAAACCCTTAACTTTTCTTGCTACTGCCCAATCCTCTTGTGATTCCAGGCAGCCATTTCATTTAAAATCCCTTTCAGAAGTCTGTCATCTTGCATGAGAACTGGGAGGCTGGGAGAGGGGTTGTGTTCCGGGTTGGCTGATGATACATGGACTTCTGAGACATGCACCTAGGCTGACTCAACAAATATTAAGCATCTGGTCGGTCAGACCCTCTGCTCAACTCTGCACATGCAAAAGACGATGAGGTGCGGAATGGCGGCTGCCAGGGGCTGGAAGGTGGCGGGTCACAGAGTCAGTGTTTACCGGGTACAGAGTTTCATCTGGGGAGGATGGAGTAGTTCTGGAGATGGATGGTGGTTACAGTTGCACAACAGTGTGAATGTACTTAATGCCACAGAACTGTACACTTAAAAATGGTTATAATGATAAGTCTTATATATACTTAATCACATTAAACAAAACAAAACAAAACACATTTTTAAAGGGTGGGGGGAAATGAGACAGCCTTCCTCTCCTCCCTCTGAAGAGGCTTTCTTTTGAATGATTCGACTGTCTTTCCTCCAGACCAAATATTCTGAATTCTTCTGCATGTCCTTCTTGTCATCACAGTGATCTGCCCAGCAGCTCTACATTTAGAAATCTCTATCGGTTCTGGGTACGAGCCCCATGTAGCTCTGTATTCCCAACATGTGCTCCCCAGTGCCAACCCACCAGCAGTTCAGCTCAGGCTCAGGTCACTTACTCTCCCCACCTCAGAAAGACCCAGGTATACGAATAAAAGGTGTCCTCCATTAAGACACAGATCTAGAGGCCACGCGCTCCTGGAGGGCGGTAACTATCTTTCATACTGGCTGTCTCCAGCCCACGAAACTGGCCATATTCCAAAAGTCTCCAAAAACTTTACTGAGAAACATTATGAATAATGTTATAGTCCTCAGTAAGCCCACAAAGCCTATTTACCACAGGTCACAGGAATATCACACATTTACAATTAAAACAGGCGGCCGGGCACGGTGGCTCACACTCGTAATCCCAGCACTTTGGAAGGCCGAGGTGGGTGGATCACCTGAGGTCAGGAGTTCGAGACCAGCCTGATCAACATGGTGAAATCCCGTCTCTACTAAAAATACAAAAATTAGCCAGGTGTGGTGGTGTGCACCTGTAATCCCAGCTACCTGGGAGACTGAGACATAAGGATCGCTTGAACCTGGGAGGTGGAGGTTGCAGTGAGCCTAGATCGCGCCACTGCACTCCAGCTTAGGCAAAAGAGCAAGATTTCAGCTCAAAAAAAGCGAAAACAAACCAAAAACAGGCAGAAGACAATACTAGTTGCATGTAGTCTAGAGTGCCAGCTATACACTGCCCTCCTGTCCTCCCCTCAGTGCCCACCCCCAAATATACCCCACCACGTGGGAGCAGACCTCCCTCCAACAGCATGGCAGCCCAGGTTTTGGAGACAGACTTGAGTCTGAATGTGGGCTCTGCTGCTTCCTGGCTGTCCAACCTCAGGCAAGTTACTTAACTTCCAGGTTAATTTCTGTAAGCTTTGGTTTCTTCATCTTGCAAACGAGGATAAATCCTCCACCTCAAAGGGTTATTGTGAGGGACAATGAGATTACAGAAGGAAAGAAGCTACTGCACAGTAAGTGTTCCTTACCGTTCTTATTTCAACCCCAAACACCCCCTTCTGAAATGAATCCACATTGTAATATAAATAACTTCTATCAGAGCAACCTTCATTCCAAACAGAAGACAGACAGAAAAGGGACCTACTAGAACCAACCAACTTCTTTTTTTGTGTGTGTGTGTGACGGGGTCTCGTTCTGTCGCCCAGGCTGGAGTGCAGTGATGCAATCTTGGCTCACTGCAACCTCCACTTCCCGGGTTCAAGGGATTCTCCGGCTCAGCCTCCCCAATAGTTGGGATTCCAGGTGCCTGCCACCATGCCTAGCTAATTTTTTGTATTTTTAGTAGAGACGGGGTTTCACTATGTTGGCCAGGCTGGTGTTGAACTCCTGACCTCAAGTGATCTGCCTGCCTCGGCCTCCCAAAGTGCTGGGATTACAGGCGTGAGCCACCGTGCCCGGCCCCAACCAACTTCTGATTCACATCCTGCCTGTCCCCCTACCGTGCTTCAACACGTGGGGTTCAGGTAGTTTCCACTGTGAGGAATGACCTTGTTAAGGTTAGGCGGACTCTCTCCAGCTCCTACAAACCTTGGCTACCCAAGGCCAGGAGCCTGTCAAGTTCTGCTCTCCTGACTGGGGGTGGGAAGCAGCGAGTTGTGGAAGGCAGCTCTGCGGCACAGCTCCAGCTCCTCCTGCTCAGCTGTGCTGCTTCCTAGCCACTCGCCCACCCTGAAAGGATACACTACGGCAAGGGGTCTTCTTCTTCTTTTTTTTTTTTTTTTGAGACGAAGGCTCGCACTGTTACCCAGGCTGGAGTGCAGTGGCATGATCTCAGCTCACTGCAAGCTCCGCCTCCCAGGTTCAAGCAATTCTCCTGCCTCAGCCTCCCGAGTAGCTGGGACTACAGGCGCCCGCCACCTCGCCCGGCTAATTTTTTGTATTTTTCGTACAGACGGGGTTTCACCATGTTAGCCAGGATGGTCTCGATCTCCTGACCTCGTGATCTGCCCACCTCGGCCTCCCAAAGTGCTGGGATTACAGGCGTGAGCCACCGCGCTCGGCCCAAGGGCAAGGTGTCTTCTACTCTCTCTGGTCACTCCCTGAGATGTGAGTAATGACATTCATTCACCACACCTCTGTCTTCAAAAAGACAAGTATAGGATGAAAAGATCCCAGAGAAGAGACGATGTGCTGGCCCCTCTCTCAGATGCTGCATGCACCTGCCTGTCTTTGCCTCACACTGCTTAGGCTTTGGGGCACTCTGTCCAACTGTTTTCTTGAAGACTCTTTCCTCAGTCACTTAGAATTAAAGACTAACTATTGCAAGCTTCAGCCACTTTCTTAAAAATGTGCCTTGAAAGAAAGAGTGGGTGGGTGGTGAAAAGAGAACATGAAAATCTTCCTTACAGTCTGGCTGGGAGCCTACCCATTTTACCTCCAGAGGTATGCTGGCAGACAAAAGCTGCTAGATATGTGCCATGCACAGGGGTAATTTAGAGCCCGCATTCCTCTCTCTACCTGGAAAGAAGTACACAGGGGACTTAGGAACTTTCTACTTCATGGAAGAAACCTATCCAGTCCTTCCCTGGGTCTCTCCCGTGTCCATAACAAGTTCATGAGAGGTACCAGTGGCAATCTGGGTGGAAAAACAGTTCTTCGATGCACTGTCCCAGACTCTGCCAGATGGTTAATATCCCCAATCCCCATGTGCTAAATGCCGTTAGTGCTCCCAAGACATCAAATGCCATTAGTGCTCCCAAGACTTTTTTTTTTTTTTTTTTCTTTTTAAAGACAGAGTCTGGCTCTGTCGCCCAGGCTGGAGTGCAGTGGCCCAATCTCGGCTCACTGCAAGCTCCACCTCCTGGGTTCACACCATTCTCCTGCCTCAGCCTCCCGAGTAGCTGGGACTACAGGCGCCCGCCACCATGCCTGGCTAGTTTTTTTTTAATTTTTAGTAGAGACGGGGTTTCACCATGTTAGCCAGGAGGGTCTCAATCTCCTGACCTCATGATCTGCCCGCCTCGGCCTCCCAAAGTGCTGGGATTACAGATGTGAGCCACCACACCCGGCGCTCCCAAGACAGTTAATCCTCCCTCCTCAACATTTCCAAACACTCCCTGGAGGCCAGCGGTGCCCTGGCTGAGAACCACTGAGTCAGCACCTGTATTGCTTTGAATCCCACGGTGCCCAGCACATACTGGGCACCCTGTACTGCTTGTGGATTGAATCTAGTAGGAAAGGAGCAGTCACAGACATACTTAGATCCATGTCTCTTACCAAGTAATTTCTGAACCCCTACTGTGTGCTCAGCATCTTTATATGGATCAAGAGGAGATATGGATCACAGTCTCTACACATAAGGAAGTGGTAGGAAAAACAAGACCATAACACATTATTCAATATAAGGCAATATATAAGCCAATGCTAAATCGTAAGGTCTGTGAGAAAGTGGATGACGTGATTAGTAAAGGCGGGCAAAATTCGGGGAGGCTTTCTGGGAAAAATCATAAGTTGAGGTGGCTTTTGAAGGAGGTGGGCTTGTCTTCATTCAGCCCTACTGATCCTCAGCCTGTCCCCGCCAGGACCGCTGTTCATGGAAAACTCCTCTAAGCCTGTGACTCTAGGAGCAACGCGGCAACCCAAGCCCTTCAAATCCCCAGGTGGCTCCTGGAACAAGAGGGTGTGAGGAATTTCCCATTCTTTGTCAGAAGACCAGCAAATATCAGGCCTGCTTTTAGGAGGCCTGCTCATCCCAAAGGCAATGGAAGAAACCACTGGCGGAAGTGCCAATGGTGGAGGTGCCCAAGACAGAAGCAAAAAGCATTTGGTGCTCTGTGTACATACGGAGTCATGGGCTCCAAGTGGTGGGGCTCCCAGTTGTAACCACAGATACTCCCCACATTGCCTGTCCCCTGTGGCCCTGGAATTCTCCTGCTGTGGATGAACCTGAGGTCTCAGCTATCTCCTCTGTCAAAGGTCTTCTTGCCGCCTCACTCGCCAACCATCACCATTTTTCTTAGGCAGCTCATCCCCATTTCCTCCATTCATCTCTCTCTAGTCACCCAGGCTCCTCCCACAGGCTGTGCCACCAAACTCAGGATCCTCACAGCCCATCCCACCGTCTTCTCCACTGCCATCCTCCTGACATTCAAGCTGGTCCCAGAGTCTGGCTCCTCCAGGAAGCCCAAAACTCGTGGCTTCCCCAACCCTGTTTCCTTTCAAACATGTAAAACCAGTAACACTCCCCCTCCACACCCCACTCATCCTTTACTTGTATACAATGTAAATCGAGAGTCTTGTCTATTTATATACACTATCTATCTAATGTTAGAAAGAATCCCACTTCCCACAGACCACAGGAGCTAAGCTGAGGGCTGGGCCTACTTGTTCTTATTTCTGTGAGACTTACCTACCTTCCACACCCCAGGCACCCCTTAGGCTAATAACATCTAGGGATATACCCTCCTCTCTCATACACCCTACTTTGAGGAGCCACATCTAAGTCCACAGATCCAGGACCCAGAGTCCCTCCCCCAGTAAGTAAAAATGAGGATTATATGAGTCATAAGCTCTTTCCATATACATGCTCTTAACTTTTGAGACAAACAAATAAACCATTTCTTCCCCTCCCACAGGAAGATTCAGAAGAAATCCTTTTGGAACGAAGCCTGGAGTTTCCACCCCCTCCTCAGGCTTCTTGCCCTCGATTGTTGACCAAATGCTTCACCATAAGAATGGCCCCATTCCAGAGTCTCCCAATTCTTGCCATCACCAAACTCTACCTGCTGGTTCAACTCTATCTAATCTTTCTGCAGCAATGCCAGTTTAGCTTTCTGATGTGATTTACGTCTCTCTCAATCAACTAGATATTTTTGTCTTATAAAAGTTTCGTCTTGTAAAAGCAATTTTTTTTCCACGACACAGCCCTCAGGAGATCCTGAGAATATATAATCAAAATCATTCTTGTTATATGTGCCCATGGCATGTTAAAGTTTTCTGCTACAGGCCTTACCATGGCTTGCAATCACACACACACACACACACACACACACACACACACACACACACATTAATAATTACTTGATTAATGTCTCTCCCTACTACTAGACTGTAGGAGAACCATATCGGTCTTGTTCACCACTGTGTCCTCTGTGCCTAGTTCTAGATCTTTCCTCAAACAGAACATGAAATCCTACCCACACATAGCACGTACAACCTCAGGCTGTCTAGCCACTGGACAAAATCTCCAGGGGCTCTCTTGGGTCACTACAATTCCATCCCTCTTTTCTCTCCTCCCTCTACTATTCCCGCCCTTAGTAAGAACAAAGCGCCTCAAAACCCTTTTTCCATTACCCCCTAGAAGAGCTTCCTATAACTATGAGAGGCCCAGACTCAAGTCAAGGACTGGCTGGTTGGGAGGAGAATGGCAAAAGAACTGGAGAGAGAAGAGAATGGCCGTGAGCTGTGGACAGGATCCAACTCTTCTACCAAGTCATGTTTTTGTATCTTACTATACTCTGTGTGCACTCAAGAAATGCTTTAAGAGTTGACTTATTAACCTGATCACTTTTGTTCTGTCTTCAATCCAGGAAAGAGAACATTGTGACACACAGTAGTAAAAAGTAGGTGTTGAGGGGAGTGGGGCTGAAGACCAGGTTTCACGATGACTTCCCACTGACCACAGAAAATGAGTGTAATTCATGGAATAAGGTTTAACAAAAACGTCTCAATCTTGAAGGTTGTAGGATATTGAGGAAAACAGTAACAGTCACAAAAAAGAGTCTAGGCCGGGCACGGAGGCTCACGCCTGTAATCCCAACACTTTGGGAGGCCGAGGTGGGTGGATCACGAGGTCAGGAGATTGAGACCATCCTGGCTAACACGGTGAAACCCCGTCTCTACTAAAAATACAAAAAATTAGCCAGGCGTGGTGGCGGGTGCCTGTGATCCCAGCTACTCGGGAGGCTGAGACGGGAGAACGGCCTGAACCTGGGAGGCGGAGCTTGTAGTGAGCGGAGATCCGGACACTGCACTCCAGCCTGGGCGACAGTGAGAGACTTCATCTCAAAAAAAAAATTGGCCGGGCGCGGTGGCTCACGCCTGTAATCCCAGCACTTTGGGAGGCCAAGACGGGTGGATCACGAGGTCAGGAGATCGAGACCATCCTGGCTAACACAGTGAAACCCCGTCTCTACTAAAAAAAGAAAATACAAAAACTAGCTGGGCGAGGTGGCGGGTGCCTGTAGTCCCAGCTCCTCCGGAGGCTGAGGCAGGAGAATGGCGGGAACCCGGGAAGCGGAGCTTGCAGTGAGCTGAGATCCGGCCACTGCACTCCAGTCCGGGCGACAGAGCGAGACTCCACCTCAAAAAAAAAACAAAAAAAAAGAGTGTAGGCTTGGAAAGGCATTGCTTGGGTGGATGTCCCCAGAGATCTGGTTAAATAGCTTAGTAGAGGACTGAGTACTATATTACATCCTTCCCATAGAATTTGGAACCTGCTTCTCAACACAGTAGATTGCCAATGCTTGGCGACTGGTGCAGTAAAGGAGATTATTGATAACTTTCTCTGATTCAACTTTGTCTGGAGACAGATTTGACAGGCAGACCCTCACAGGTTCTGGAGATGCTCTTCAGTCCAGAATTGCTCTGTGTTTCTGGGTTGAGAGGTTACTGCATGCCTTCTCTACAGACCTACGCCAAAACACAAGCTTGGCAAGAGCGGTTGCACACTTCCTGCCATCGTGTCCCCTACATGACAAACAAAGGTGGTTTACATGTGCAAGTCGTGTGTGTGACCCTGTCTGAGGCACACAGTTCAATGCGGAAAGGAATGGAGGCCAGATTTGAAGTCAGGATTCTGTACGGCACAGTTTTAATTGAGCACCTGAGGCAAGAGTGAGGGGCTGGGCCAGCTGGCTCCCTTGCTGACCTTACCGTTATCTTACCCGTCAAAACCTCCCGCTATGTATATCCCTAAGGACTGTGGCAGTCTGTCCTGTCCCATAGCATAAAGGGTGGTGATGTCTCTGTCTCTGTTTGGGGAATGACTGGTCACCTAGTTTCGTCCAAGTTCTCAGGAATCTTCCTTCTGTCATTTTGCCAAAGCGGCATTTCACTTCACTCTAAATGCCTCGAGTTCTCCAAACAGCCCCATCCTCCTTTTGCAATTTTCTAGGGGAAAAAAGTCACTATTGAATGTCCTTACTTCTGCAGCAGGAGGTCACTCTTCCTCCTCTCCTGCCTAAGGCATCAGTCATCAACATTTGGACAGCTAGCACATCAGAACACAGTGGCAGTCCCACGTTGCTCAGCAGCCTAGAAATACATGCCCAGAACTGCCAGCTTTCCGAGTGGTGCTGGCTCCACAGCCGCACGAAGAGAGGAGGAAGGCGAAGACACTTCTCCAAAGAACAGACACAACACCACAGAATCATCTGAAAAAGAACATCTCTGTCAGCAGCTACCACCGAGCAACAAGTCCTTCTTGAATATGTTCCATGCTATGATTTCAATCCAGCCATGCTAAGCATAGCTCCACAGTTTCAAGGACACTGCAGTCGAAAACTTCGAGCTGGACGGTAAAAAGAAGCTGTTTGATTTATGAAGTGGGTCAACCAAAAGGAGCAATGCAAAAGGAAAGAGGTCAGGCCGGGGTCTGCCCCCTCCTTGTCCCATCTACTTCCGCTGATATTTATCCTTTGTGAGAAGCCAAGAGTTCCAAGTCAGAAGGTTCTCCTGGAATATAACCAAGCTTAGACACAGAGGCCCACATTTTCTGTTGGATGATCCTAACTTTACTTCAAGGGCATCGCTCAGCTGGAGGCTTCCAGAACTGTTTACCCCAGACAAGGTCTGATTCTAAAAACATCCCAGAAAAAATATATTCTTAATTGTGCATAAATAAAAGAGGGGCAAAAGGAAGCCTAAGAAGCCTGAGGTTTATTGAATACTTTCTCTAAGCAAGCACTGTGCTGCGCTTTCACTTGTTATAACAGGCACTTCTTCAATAAACATTTGAGCCCCTATTATGTGCAAAACACTGTTACAGCCACTGGGGATACAAAAATGAACAAAATAGTCAAAATCTTAGCTTTCACTGAACTGTTTTTTTTTTTTTTTGAGACAGAGTCTGGCTTTGTTGCCCATGTTGGAGTGCAGTGGTGCAGTCTCAGCTTACTGCAACCTCCACCTCCCAGGTTCAAGTGATTCTCCTGCCTCAGGCTCCTGAGTAACCGGGAGCTGGGATTACAGGCGTGCACCACCACACCTGGCTAATATTTTTTTTTTTTTTTTTTTAGTAGAGATGGGGTTTTACCATGTTGGCCAGGTTGGTCTAGAACTTCTTTTTTTTTTTTTTTTGAGACAGAGTCTCGCTCTGTCACCCAGGCTGGAGTGCAGTGGTGCCATCTCTATTCACTGCAAGCTCCACCTCCCGGGTTCACACCATTCTCCTGCCTCAGCCTCCTGAGCAGCTGGGACTACAGGCACCCGCCACCACGCCCGGCTAATTTTTTGTATTTTTAGTACAGACGGGGTTTCACCGTGTTGGCCAGGATGGTCTCGATCTCCTGACCTCGTGATCCACTCACCTTGGCCTCCCAAAGTGCTGGAATTACAGGCGTGAGCTGCCGCGCCCGGCCCTGGTCTCGAACTTCTGACCTCAGGTGATCCATCTGCCTTGGCCTCCCAAAGTGCTGGGATTACAGTCGTGAGCCACCACACCCGGCCACTGAACTGACATTTTAGTGGAGCTGACAGAAATACATATGTCAGCTGGTGATAAATACTATGAGGAAGGATAAAGCAGACTAAGGGAATGCTATATAAAATTTTATACAAAAATAAAGCAGAGGAGGGAGTGCTATTTTAGATAAAGTTGTCCTGGAAGGCTTCTCTGATTGCCATTTGATAAAAATAACTACAAAAAGGGCTATCACGTATGATCACTATGTGCTGGGAACTGTACTGAGTACTTCATGTGCATTTAATCCTAAGCAACTCTGCATTCAGTACTATCACCATGTCCACGATACAGGACTGAACGGAGCTTACAGAGGGTAAGGCTCTTGGCAGAATCTGCAGTAAGGGGAGCAGGGCCAGGGTTACATAGTAAGCGAGGAAGCTAGGACTTGAACTCAGGACTGTAACTCCAAACCCCATGCTTTTCCTCACCACACAATGCAGCCAGGCGGGTGGAGAAAAGGAGCCTCAAAGAGGTCAAGTGTGGCTGTGGCTACAAAGTAGCAGGTCCATCTGGCCTCCCCACACATGGCTAAGAGATTAACGCAATTCAATCTTCCCTAATATCAGGCGATTACTCTCATCACCAGCTGAAAACCAAGCCTTATCTTGAAACAAGAGGAGAAATACACCTTGGGCTCTTTAAGGCCAGCGAATAAATACTGAATATGTTCCTCTCCCATCCCTCTCCCCAGCCCCCAACACAAGATGGTGTAGTAAAGGGAGACACCATTTCTCACTGGAAAACAGACAGGAATAGCGCAAGAGATGACCACGCTAGCTGCTTGACAGTGCCACAGCTCTCTGAGGTGGAGTCAGGGGGACAGGCAATGAGAAAAGGTCAGCAGCAAGGAGAAGGTAGGCCCTCGCTAGTCCCATTTCAAAGGAGGTACAGCTCCTCCTCAAGCCCTCGCATTCTGGGGTGGAAAGGGGGAAGCAGAATGCTTTCTTAAACAGCGTAAGGCAGGCCAGACAGAAGCACTGGTAGCAGGTCACCAGGTCTCCTGAGGGGAGGGAGAGGAGAATAAGGCTGGAGGCAACTGAGGAAGGCTAACATTGCTTCAAGCCGAGAAGTCCAGAAGCGAAATACCACATCTAAGGTCAGAGGGTGTTTGTGGAATTGCTGGAAATCCCAGGTTGAGGGTCCAAGCCAAACTACCAGCTAAGAGGCTACAAGAGAAACCCAAGCAGAGTCCCACAAGGTTCAAAGCAAAGGTCGTGGTTTGGATCCACCCTTTTTTTTTTTTTTTTTTAAAGATAAGGTCTTGCTTTGTCACCCAGGCTGGAGTGCAGTGGCGCGCAATCTTGGCTCACTGCAACCTCCCCCTCCCCGGTTCAAGCGATTCTCCTGCCTCAGCCTCCTGAGTAGCTGGGATCACAGGAGTGTGCCACCACGCACGGCTAATTTTTGTATTTTTAGTAGAGACCGGGTTTCACAGTGTTGGCCAGACTGGTCTCGAACTCCTGACCTCAGATGATGCCCCTGCCTCGGCCTCCCAAAGTGCTGGGATTACAGGTGTGAGCACCTCGCCCGGCCTGACCCACCCATTTTTTATTGTATTTCAGTCACCCCAGCCACAGGAACCTGTGGCCAGTTAATCAATAACCAAGGTAGGAAGGATAGGTGGAAGTTCATCCCAGAATGGAGCACATTAAGAGACTTTTACTTAGAATCGGGATTTCCACCTTATATCCCAACTGACTCGGGCACCCCAGTTTAAACCCTGGCTTACCTGACCTTAAGAATCTCCCTCCTAAAGCCTTCAGACCCTCTCCCCATCAACACACACACGCGCCTGCGCACACAGAGAAATTCAACGTTCAGCCCCTCTCCCCAGAGATGTATCACCTTATCTCCAGCAAGTCAGGTCTCATAGCCCAACATTGCACCACACAAATTATGACCTGAAAATGGCAAGAAAAAAACTGTGTCACCTAGAGAAACCCAATTAACAACATGACTCTGCTCTCTTCAATTCCCCTCTCCCCTCCAGCCATATCCGGGGCACCTGCGTGGCTGACCGCCTTTTCCCACTACTGGCCATGTTCCCCGGCTGACTCAAAAGCCAGAAGACAGTCTGAGCGGGGGCCTCCAGAGAAGCGAACCTAGAGATGGGAAGTCCTGCTCTCCCCACACCTCGGCCTGGTGAGAGCGCTGGAAGGGCACAGGATCAAAACACCACCTGGCTGATAGTCTGGAGCGTTCACCTTGAAATCACTAAGTTGCCCCTTAAGCCAAAGCTCCCTGCTGAAGAAAAACATAAATGCTATAGAAAGCTCCTCCACCAGAGTGTGTAAGTGCCCCACAAGGGACAATGAACGGGTATTTCCAAGAAATTCCTGCAGCATTTGCTTCCTCTCAACCCCTTTCCTTATGAGCCCCTACCTTGAGAGGTCTCCATTGCTTCCAGCCTTCAGCTAACATAAATACCCACTGCCTTTCCAAACCTTCTGCCTGACCACATGTAGCATGTGTCGTGTGTGCGTGTGTGTGTGTGTAAACATCCTCTTCCCAGCCCGTGCTACAGTTTCCAAAGAGAAGAAATGCCTCCCCTCCTCCCCGAGGGCTCCCAGCCCCACGCTGCTGCAGAGTTGGTCATGTAATATTCAGGGACCCTGAGACCGGAAATGCCTGGTTCTGAACTGCTGCACTTGAAACGGGAGAGAAGGGATAGGGAAAACCGAACATGGGATTGAGGGTGACGGTAGGAGGGGTGCGGTGGCTGAAATTCTGACCAGGGAAAGGATGCAATTCAAGGGTGGGCAAGGCAGAGAAAGAGGGATGAGAGAGAGGCTGTCGAGACAGTTGCAAAGTCAAAATTCGAGGAGCCAAGGAAGAGCAGGGGAAGAAGATAGAAGTTAGGGCAAAGGTGGAAAGAGGGCCGAGAGGAGGTGAGGAGCCACAATAAAGATTCTCCAGGTGATGGGTGAGGCCAAGTTTAGGGGAACCAGTGGGTCCCGAACCCCAGAGTAAAGGTAGGGTGGCAGGGAAGTGTGGGGGCGGGGCACCACAGGGTGGGGACCGAACTGGCTCCCAGCATCTGCAGCCAGTGTAGAGAGAAGGGAGCAGAGGGCGGGGGCCCAGCCGCGGCGGGAGCCCGGGAAAGGGGCACAGGTCGCCAAGAGGACCCAGGCTGATGGAGGGGGCGCCCGGGAGCACGTGAGGCGTGCAGCCACCCCGCTCCCTCCCCTGCGGCGGGGACAGGAATCAGGGCGAGGCTGGGGGACGGCGCGCTCACCCGCAGGGCGGACAGGTCGATGTCGTCCAGGCTGCGGGCGGGGGCTGGGTCGCCCATGGCCTCCGCGGGGAACGGGGCACTGGGGCCGCTCACGCTCCGGCTCGGTTACTCCACTGCCGCCGTCGCCGCTTCTCCCCCATCGGAGGACCCCGGGGGCGGACTCCACCGCGCCTCCCCCGGAGACCGGGGAGGGGGAGGGCCGGCGCGAGGACCGACCCACGGACTGACAGGCGCTATCTCCCCGGAGCCAGCCACCCGAGCCTCCCGCCTCTCCTGCGCAGGCGCCGAGCGGCCGCGCACTGGGAGGGTGGAAGCGGGAGCGTGACGCGAGCGCGCCGGGGCCCCCTCCCCCTAGGCGCCGACACCTGCGCGCAGGCGCAGGCGAGCAGGCGAAAGGCGCGCGCGAGGACGGAGCGACCGCGCGAGCCTGGCGTGAAAGAAGTGGGCGGCGGCCGAGGCGGCCGCGGAGCGCGCCCACCAGCTGGCGCGCGTGCGCACACGCGTTTCCTTTTCTCTCCCTATTTTTTTGCCCTTTCTCTCCCTTATTTCCTTCTCAGATCTCCTTTGACGCCTTTCCTTCCCTTTCCCTCCTTTCGTGTGCGCAGCTGCCAATCAAGCCACCCACCTCTCCATTTGCGGGGGAAGGGGGCGGTACCCAACCCCCCTCTATTACTAGGGGGTTGTTATGGTAACTCCCCACGCGAGGGCTGGGTGGCCTCTAGATAGGACGGGCTGTCCACCCACCCAATTGCTATGGCAACAGTGGAGCCGCTGAAGGAGGGGCCACTCCGTGAGAACTTGGCTGGAGAAACCACGTGGGAGTTGGGGGGCAGAGGAGGGGCACCGGCTGCCTCAGGAATGCCCTTTCCACCCTCACCTAGCAGGTTGGGGAAGCATCGAGGAGCTCTCAGATCTCAGGATAAGGAATCCTATCGCAGACGTGTATCTCTGCACCTCTTTTAACAAAGTGTTCTGCACAAAGGAACTGTTTCGACAATTATTCATTGACTGATCACTGGAGTCGCGCGTGGAGGAAGGGGTGGCGAAGGGGAAGAGAGGGAATCTGCGTTCAATCCCTTCACATATTGCTTGGGTCACCTTAGATCTAGTCATGTTGGCACAGCGCCTACAGCCATTAGCCTCAGTGGAGGCTGGGTAATGCTATCTAAGAACCAAGAGTCATGTTCTACCACTGACATGCTGTGTGACCTTGAGCAAGTTGCTTTGCTTCTCTGAGGTTTCCTTTCACTGTGAAATTGAGGGGGTAGGCTGTATGATCCTCAGGAGCTCTTCTAGCACCAACACTGTTTCTGAAAGACTCCACCACCAGCCTTAATATAAATCATTTAAGAGAGTTTAAATTAGAAGTCCTTGGAAAATAGCTGAACACATTCCTTTCTGGACCCTTCTTCTTATCATTTGGATGCATGGCCAGTCGGCCCCCTTCCCTAAACCCTAGCCCATTCTCCTTGCCACTGCCCTTATTCAAGCCACTATCCCCATTCATCTCCTATTTGGCCTTCCTGCCTGACTCCTTCAAGTCAATTCTATTTTTTTTTTTTAAAGACAAAGTCTTGCTCTGTCGCCCAGGCTGGAGTACAATGGCGTGATCTCTGCTTACTGCAACCTCAAGCTCCTGGGTTCAAGCGATCCTCCAGCCTCAGCCTCCCAAGTAGCCGGGACTACAGGCAGCATATGCCACTACGCCTGGCTAATTTTTGTATGTTTTGTAGAGATGGGGCTTTGCCATGTTGCCCAATCTGGTTTCAAACTCCTGGCCTCAAGTGATCTGCCCGCCTCGGCCTCCCAAATTGCTGAGATTATAGGATCCCTTGAGGCCAGGAGTTGGAGGCCAGCCTGGGCAACATGGTGGATTTTTGTTTTTTGAGACGGTTTTTGTTTTGTTTTATTGTGAATTTGTTTTTATTGGGGAACAGGACACAGGGTGGAAAATGTCATCTTGGTGGAGACAGAGTTTTGCTCTTGTTGCCCAGGCTGGAGTGCAGTGGCACGATCTTGGCTCACTGCAACCTCCGCCTCCCAGGTTCAAGCAATTCTCCTATCTCAGCCTCCTGAGTAGCTGGGATTACAGGTGCACGCCACCATGCCCAGCTAATTTTTTGTATTTTCAGTTGAGACGGGGGTTTCATCGTGTTGGCCAGGTGGTCTCGAACTCCTGACCTCAGGTGATCCACCTGCCTGGGCCTCCCAAAGTGCAGGGATTACAGGCATGAACCACCACAACCGGCCAAGCCTGGCAAACATGGTGAAACTCCATCTCTATTAAAAATACAAAAAATTGGCCGGGCACGGTGGCTCACACCTGTAATCCCAGCACTTTTTGGGAGGCCGAGACGGGTGGATCACCTGAGGTCAGGAGTTTGAGACCAGCCCAGACAACATGGTGAAACCACGTCTCTACTAAAAATACAAAAATTAGCCAGGTGTGGTGGCAGGCGCCTGTAATCCCAGCTACTTGGGATGCCGAAGTAGGAGAATCGCTTGAACCCAGGAGGCAGAGGTTGCAGTGAACCAAGAACATGCCACTGCACTCTAGCCTGGGTGACAGAGCAAGACTCTGTCTCAAAAAAAAAAAAAAAAAAAAATTGGCTGAGTGTGGTGGCTCATGCCTGCAGTCCCAGCACTTGGGGAGGCCAAGGCGGGTGACTGCACTCCAGCCTGGGCAACAGAATGAGATTCTGTCTCAAAAAAAAAAAAAAAAAAAAAAAAAAAAGGCCAAACACGGTGGCTCATGCCTGTAATCCCAGCACTTTGGGAGGCCAAGGTGGGTGGATCACAAGGTCAAGAGATCGAGACCATCCTGACAAACATGGAGAAACCCTGTCTCTACTAAAAATACAAAACTGGCCGGGTGTGGTGGCGCATGCCTGTAATCCTAGCTACTTGGGAAGCTGGGCCAGGAGAATCACTTGAACTTGGGAGGAGAGGTTGTGGTGAGCCGAGATCATGCCATTGTACTCCAGCCTGGGCAACAAGAGTGAAACTTCGTCTCAGAACAAAACAAAACAAAACAAAAAATAAGATTGGCTGGGCGTGGTGGCTCACACCTGTAATCCCCACACTTTGGGAGGCTGAAGCAGGTGGATCACCTGACGTCGGGATTTCGAGACCAGCCTGGCCAACATGGTGAAATGCCATCTCTACTAAAAATACAAAAAATTAGCCAGATGTGGTGGTATGTGCCTGTAATCCCAGCTACTTGGGAGGCTGAGGCAAAAGGATTGCTTGAACCCAGCAGGCGGAGGTTGCAGTGAGCTGAGATTGCACCACTGTACTCCAGCCTGGGCAACAGCGTGAGACTCTGTCTCAAAAAAAAAAAAAAAAAAAAGCAGATAAAGTGTGGCATCAAAGACCCTTCAAGATTCTGCTGGCTTTTCTTGCCTTTTCTTTTTTAACGGTTTGTTTCTTTAGGAGTTGGGGTCCTGCTCTGTCACCCAGGCTAGAGTGCAGTGGCATGATCATGGCTTATGGCAGCCTCCAACTCCTGGGCTCAAGTGATAATCCTGCCTCAGGCTCCTGAGTTGCTGGGATTATAGGCATGAGCCACCCTGCTTGGTGCCTGCCTTATTTTTCAGTACTCAACTATTACACCTCACATTTTCCAGCCATACTGAAACACTCTACTTCCCAGAACCCAACCTTTGCATGTACTCTTTTTTCTCCTTGGAATATTCCCTAGCCTCTTGACCATGCCCACTCTCACCGTGTTTTGCTTTGTCCTACATGTCTAAATCACCTCCTCCATGAAGCCTTCCTTGACTCACCAAGACTAAGTTTGGTTCTTCTGTTTCAGCTGCCTGGCTTTAGTTCATGGTAACATTTAATGATTTGAATTGTAAATGTCTTTTGAATCTCCTTAAAGGCAGGAATAATATTAGTCTTGTTCAGCACATGGCCTGGCACCCACTAGAAAATCAGTAACGCTTAAAAAAAAAAAAAAAACAAAAGAAAGAAAATCACTAACACTTAAGCAATGAAAGTGGCCAGGCGCCGTGGCTCACGCCTGTAATCCCAGCACTTTGGGAGGCTGAGGCGGGCGGATCACCTGAGGTCAGAAGTTTGAGACCACCCTGACCAATATCGTGAAACCCCATCTCTACGAAAAATACAAAAATTATCCGGGCGTGGTGGTGTGCACCTGTAATCCCAGCTACTTGGGAGGCTGAGGCAGGAGAATCGCTTGAACCTGGGAGGCGGAGCTTGCAGTGAGCTGAGATCTGGCCACTGCACTCCAGCCTGGGCGACAGAGCGAGACGCTGTCTCAAAAAAAATAAAATAAAATAAGCCGGGCGCGGTGGCTCAAGCCTGTAATCCCAGCACTTTGGGAGGCCGAGACGGGCGGATCACAAGGTCAGGAGATCGAGACCATCCTGGCGAACACAGTGAAACCCCGTCTCTACTAAAAATACAAAAAACTAGCCGGGTGACGAGGCGGGCGCCTGTAGTCCCAGCTACTTGGGAGGCTGAGGCAGGAGAATGGCGGGAACCCGGGAGGCGGAGCTTGCAGTGAGCTGAGATCCGGCCACTGCACTCCAGCCTGGGCGACAGAGCAAGACTCCGCCTCAAAAAAAAATAAATAAAATAAAATAAAATAAAATAAAATAAAATAAAAGTAATGAAGGCATCTGTTGTCTGGGCGGGCACTGCAGCAGTTCAAGGTCAAGACCATGGATAGCAAGAAAAAGCATAGAAAGTGTAGGTAGTGCTTTAGGCAAATCACTAACCTCTCTGAGGCTCAACTCTGTCATCTGTAAAATGGAGATGATAATAATAGGGAGGTTAGGATAAAATAATACATGTAAAGCACTTAGCATATACTAGGTCCTCTAAATTTACTAATGCCTCAGTCATAGAGGCTACTCTTTCCATTCTGGGTTTAGAGCCAACTCTTCTGATTCTAAGCCCTCTGCTTCCACCGCCCACCCCCCTCACTACGGTTGGTCTCCATTTAAAAAACTCCAGGACTAGCCCGGGCACAGTGTCTCATGCCTGCAATCCCAGCACTTTGGGAGGCCAAGGCGGGTGGATCACAAGGTCAGGAGTTCCAGACCAGCCTGGCCAACATGGTGAAACCCTGTGTCTACTAAAAATACAAAAATTAGCCAGGCACAGTGGGGGGCACCTGTAATCCCAGCTACTCAGGAGGCTGAGGCAGGAGAATTGCTTGAACCAGAGAGGGGGAGGTTGCAGTGAGCCAAGATGGTGCCACTGCAGTCCAACCTGGGTGACAGAGCAAGACTGAGGCCGGGCGTGGTGCCTCACGCCTGTAATCCCAGCTCTCAGGGAGGCAGAGGCGGGAGGATAGCTTGAGCCCAGGAGTTCGAGACCTGCCTGGGTAATACAGCGAGACCCCGTTCTCCACAAAAAGGGAAAAAAAAAAAAAAAAAAAAAAGACTCCATCTCAAAAAAAAATACCAAAACAAACAAACAAAAGCCTCCAGGACTAAGGAGGGGAAGGCAGAGACTTTAAAGCAGAATCCCTCGGCACCCCTGGCCCAGCCTGGGGCAACTGCTGCCTCTATCTCACTCCACAGTGAATGAGGTAATGGTCCCCCTGGGGAAAGAGGCAGTTAGTGCTGACAATGAGGCTAATTAACAAGATGCCAATTAGTACTAGGAGACCCCTATATGTAGGAGGGGGGAATTCTGGCACAGAAGTAGCTTCTTGTGAGGACTGAGGGCTGAACTCGAAGGAGAGGTTGAGGCAGAGCAATACCATCCCCTCTTCATGCCTCCCCAGAAAATCTCTCTTCCAGGAAGGCTTCCTAATCTCCATACTTCACTCCGCTCGGTTTCCTCCTGCATCTGCGGTCAGTTCTGAGACTGGAGCGTGAGGCTGTAGGAACAAAGGGCGAGGGCCAGGACTTGTGCTACGCTTTTTTCTTTTCTTTTTTTTTTTTTTTTTGAGACGCAGTCTCGCTCTGTCACCCAGGCTGGAGTGCAGTGGTGCGATCTCAGCTCACTGCAACCTTCACCTCCCGGGTTCAAGTGATTCTCCTGCCTCAGCCTCCAGAGTAGCTGGGACTACAGGTGCGTGCCACTACGCCCGGCTCTTTTTGTATTTTCAGTAGAGACAGGGTTTCACCGTGTTAGCCAGGATGGTCTCGATCTCCTGATCTTGTGATCCACCCACCTTGGCCTCCCAAAGTGCTGGGATTACAGGCATGAGCCACCGTGCCCAACCTACATTTTTTAATATTGAAAATATTTTGGACCAGGCATGGTGGCTTACGCCTCTAATCCTAGCACTTTGAGAGGCCGAGGTGGGTGGATCATGAGGTCAGGAGTTTGAGACCAGCTTGGCCAACATGGTGAAACCCCGTCTCTACAAAAAAATACAAAAATTAGCCAGGCACGGTGGCACCTGCCTGTAATCCCAGCTACTCAGGAGGCTGAGGTGGAAAGATCAATTGAGCCCAGGAGGTCCAGGCTGCAGTGAGCCATGATTACACCACTGCACTGCACTCCAGCCTCAGCAACAGAGTGAGAGACTATCTCAAAAATGAAAAAATAAATAAGCCGGGCACCATGGCACGCACCTGTAGTCCCAGCTACTCTAGAGGCTGAAGTGGATTGCTTGAGCCCAGGAAGTTGAAGCTGCAGTGAGCTGTGATCGTACCACTGCGGTCCAGCCTGGGCCACAAAGCAAGACCCTGTCTCTAAAAAATAAAAAGAAACAAAAATAAAATATTTCAGACATACAAAAAGTTATGAATATATACGTGTGTTTATATTTTTTTAATTAAGAAATTTTTAGAGATGGGGGTCTTGCTATGTTGCCCAGGCTGAGCTTGAACTCTTGGCCCTCCTGCCTCAGCCTCCTAAATAGCTGGGATTACAGGCTTTAGCCACCATGCCCAGCTTTTATATACACTCAGTTTAAGAAATAAAAGGGGCCAGGTGCTGTGGCTTGCGCCTGTAATCCCAGCACTTTGGGAGGCCGAGGCGGGTGGTAATGATTACCTGAGGTCAGGAGTTCAAGACCAGCCTGGCCAACATGGTGAAACTCCATTCTACTAAAAATACAAAAAAAATAGCCAGATGTGGTGGTGGATGCCTGTAGTCCCAGCTACTCAGGAAGCTGAGACAGGAGAATTGCTTGAACCTGGGAGGCGGAGGTTGCAGTGAGCTGAGATTGCACCTCTGTACTCCAGCCTGGGCAACAGAGCAAAAAAAAAAAAAAAAAAAAAAAAAAAAAGAAAAGAAATAAAAGAGGCCAGGTGCTACAGCTTATGCCTGTAATCTCAGCACTTCAGGAGGCTGAGGTGGGAAAATCACTTAAGCCAGGAGCTTAAGACCAATCTGGGCAACATAGCAAGACCCCATCTCTACAAAAAATAAAAACATTAGCAGGTGTGGTGGCACATGCTTGTAGTGCATCTATTCAGGAGGCTGAGGCAGGAGGATCTCGAGTCCAGGAGTTCAACACTGCAATGAGCTATGATTGTGCCATTACACTCCAGCCTGAGGGACAGAACAAGACTCTGTCTGTCCCTCCCCGTCAAAAAAAAAAAGTTACCATTGTTACCAGTGACATTCTGTCTATATACCTCTCCTGGAAGGTAACCATTCCCAGTTTGGTATGTGCAATATGCTTCCATAGACCTTGCCATATTTTCTGCCTCTTCCCTCTGGGGCAGGGCTGTCCAGTAGAATCCTGTACAGTGATGGAAATGGTATATACTTGCACTGTCCAATATGTTAGTTACTAGCAGCAAATGGCTACTAAGCACTTGAAATGCAATTAGTGTAAGGGACTAAGTTTTTATTTTTATTTTTTGAGACGGAGTCTTGCTCTGTCGCCCAGGCTGGAGTGCAGTGGCGTGATCTCAGCTCACTGCAACCTCCGCCTCCCAGGTTCACGCCATTCTCCTGCCTCAGCCTCCCGAGTAGCTGGGACTACAGGCACCCGCCACCATGCCAGGATAATTTTGTTTCTGTATTTCTTGAACAAGAAGCAGCCTCTCCAGGTCCTTCTCGGAGCATCTCCCTCACCTGTGGTTGTGACAGCAGCTCCACAGTTCTCCACGTGCCCTGGCTGGGCCCTGCCCATCCTTTTACCCAGGCATCACTGTGTCAACACCTTCTCCTCTAAGGAGCCAGGTGACCGAACTCCCGAAGCCATGGATAGGTAGAACAGAGGTAGAGAGAAAGAAGAAAGGTGGAGGGTGGAGATAAGATGAAGGGGACTGGTGCCCCATGTGGGCAGGGACGGGAGGCTGGACCGAGCGCTTAGTTCCTCCAAGGAAGACGCATTAACCTTTTCTACACTTTTATTTATGAAATGCTTATTGAACAGATACAAAGTTAGTGTCAGCAGGCTGGTGGAGGGACTTAATATGCACTCCATCCTTCCCCTGGTGGGGGCTGAAGCCAGAAGTGGCTTTATCCTTCCCTCCACCTTGGCAGCAATGGGCTGGGAGAGGTCCTGGGACAGGGAGAGGGTTCAAGGGCAGGAGGAGGAAGGGAACAATGAGTACTAGGGCCTGGGGCAGAGCCCCCTTCTCCTGGAATAAGAGGCTTGACCCTGCTCACCCTGGCAGGAGCTGTGCTTCTCCTCTGCAGCATGGAGAAGTGGTTTGCACTGGGCAGCAGGGGTGTGAGCTTCTCTGGGACTCTCTCCTGCCTCCCCAGCCCAAGGTTGCGAGTGTCCTCTTCGGCTATTTCTCATGTAAGGGTCCTCTGTGACACCTCTAATCCCGTTCAGGGATGCCTGCCTTCCCAGATCTCACAGGGCACTGCCCTCAGTCCCTGGGCTTAAGGGGCAGGGAGCCAGACCTGGTGGGGCACAGCAGCTGGTGACCTCTCCCCGACAGGGGCCTCAACTATGTCCACACTTCTAGGGGGACCATGCCCTCCTTGCTACCCAGCGGGGGCAGTAAAGACTCATCCTCTAGGAACTTGAGGGGGAAGTGGACCAGGTGGCCCTGGACCTGGGTGAGCTCAGACCGAGCCAAGGGAGGACTGACTGTGGCCAAGGGCTCCACGGCCACATACTCCCGGAGTGTCCGCAGGGAACGCGTGGCATTGGTCGGTAGGCAGCGGAAGATCTGTGGGCGGGGGCACGGATGCCAATAAGGCTTGGGGAGACTCTCCCAACAATCTAAGTCCGACTAGGCTCGACCCCTTCCCCCATACCATCTCTCCATACCCCCACTGACCCTGGGCCTCTCTCTCTTTTTTTTTTTTTGAGACGGAGTTTCACTCTTGTCGCCCAGGCTGGAATGCAATGGTGCGATCTCAGCTCACTACAAGCTCCACCTCCTGGGTGCAAGTGATGCTCCTGCCTCAGCCTCCTGAATAGCTGGGATGACAGGCACCCACCTTCATGCCCGGCTAACTTTTGTACTTTTTTTTTTTTTCAGACAGAGTTTCGCTCTTATTGCCCAGGCTGGAGTGCAATGGCATGATCTCGGCTCACTGCAACGTCCGCCTCCTGAGTTCAAGAGATTCTCCTGCCTCAGGCTCCCAGTCACACCCAGCTAATTTTTTTGTATTTTTAGTAGAGAAGGGGTTTCTCCATGTTGGTCAGGCCGATCTCGAACTCCTGACCTCAGGTGATCCGCCCGCCTTGGCCTCCCAAAGTGCTGGGATTACAGGCGTGAGCCACTGCGCCCGGCCAATTTTTGTACTTTTAGTAGAGATGGAGTTTCGCCATGTTGGTCAGGTTGATCTCGAACTCCTGACCTCAGGTGATCCGCCCGCCTCGACCTCCCAGAGTGCTGGGATTACAGGCATAAGCCACTGCACCCAGCCTGGGCCACTAAATCTCTTGATAGCAAATGCCCCCAGGCCCTCATCCCCCTTCCGAGAATGACTGTGTGGTGGGGCTTCTCTCCAGCCTACCCTGAGCAGGATAATGCACACATTTCCCCAGGCCACTGTCCCCCTCCTCTCCCAAGTTCCCACCTGCTCATAGATATTAGCGTTGCTCTCAGCTGTGTCTTGCCACAGCTGGAAGAAGTCATCACAGACGGGGTCTCGGAGGTCCAAGTCTGGCCGGGTATTTGCTCCAAGAATGACACTATGGGAGAAAGGGGTCCCAGCAGAGCCAGATTAAGATCCTTAGAGAACCTGAATGCCAGAAAAGTTACATCGTCCCTACTCAGGTAATTCAAAATAGGCTGGGTGCAGCGGCTCATGCCTGTATTCCCAGCACTTTGGGAGGACGAAGCCGATGGATTGCTTGAGCTCAGGAATTCAAGACCAGCCTGGGCAATATGGCAAAACCCCATCTCTACAAAAAAATACAAAAATTAGCCAGGCGTGGTGGCATGTGCCTGTAGTCCCAGCTACTTGGGAGGCTGAAGTGGGAGGATCACTTGAGCCAGAGAAGTCGAGGCTGCAGTGAGCTGTGGTCACGCCACTAAACTCCAGCTGGATGACAGAGCAAGATCTGATCTCAAAACAAATAACAAACAAACAAAAACAAAACAAAACAAATGCAATATAAAATAGTAAAATAAGTATAAAAGAAGCCAACAGAGTTCTGATTTGTCTTGACTTTGATGACTACATTGGTGTTTTAAAAATTATTTTTATTTAAAATTTTCTTATTTTTCTGTTCTTTCCCCAGTCCTCAGAACCTGTGAAAATAATTACTTTTTTTTTTTTTTGAGACGAAGTCTAGCTTTGTCTCCCAGGCTGGAGTGCAGTGGCGCCATCTCCACTCATTGTAAACTCCGTCTCCCGGGTTCACGCCATTCTCCTGCCTCAGCCTCCCGAGTAGCTGGGACTACAGGCACCCACCACCATGCCCATCTAATTTTTTGTATTTTTAGCAGAGACGGGGTTTCACTGTGTTAGCCAGGATGGTCTCGATCTCCTGAATTCAGTGATCCACCTGCCTCAGCCTCCCAAAGTGCTGGGATTACAGGCGTGAGCCACTGCGCCCGGCCAAAAATTACTTTTAAAAGATTTTTTTTTTTTTTTTTGGTGGGATGCGGTGGTTCACAGCTGTAATCCCAGCTATTCGGGAGGCTGAGGCAGGAGAATCACTTGAACCCAGGAGGCAGAGGTTGCGGTGAGCCAAGATCGAGCCATTGCACTTCAGCCTGGGTGACAAGAGTGAAACTACGTCTTAATGACAACAACAACCACAACAACAACAAAAAGATTTTTTTCATGGCCAGGTGCAGTGGCTCACACCTGTAATTCTAGCACTTTGGGAGGCTGAAGTGGGCAGATCACCTGAGGTCGAGGAGTTCAAGACCAGCCTGACCAACATGGCGAAACCTCGTCTCTACTAAAAATACAAAATTAGCCAGGCGTGAAGGCACATGCCTGTAATCCCAGCTACTCAGGAGGCTGAGGCAGGAGAATCGCTTGAACCTGGGAGGCAGAGGTTGTGGTGAGCTGAGATCTCGCCATTGCACTCCAGCCTGGGCAACAAGAGCGAAACTCCGTCTCAAAAAAAAAAAAAAAAAAAGATTTTTTCTCATTTTTTTTTTTGGTGTTCCTGCTTCACTGATACTCTAAACTGATCAGTCTGTCTATTGATTTTTTTGTTTGTTTGTTTTTTCTGGAGGCAGAGTCTCGCTCTGTCACCCAGGCTGGAGTGCAGTGGTGTGATCTTGGCTCACTGCATCCTCTGCCTCCTGGGTTCAAGCAATTCTCCTGCCTCAGCCTCCCAAGTAGCTGGGATCACAGGCGTCCGCCACCACGCCCAGCTGATTTTTTGTATTTTTAGTAGAGACAGGTTTCATTATGTTGGCCAGGCTGGTCTTGAACTCCTGACCTCAGGCAATCCACCTGCCTTGGCCTCGCCAAAGTGCTGGGAAGTGCTGGGATTAGAGGCGTGAGCTGCCGCGCCCAGCCTTGCCTATTGAGAATCTAGCACTACCTCTACCTCTGGCTCCGGGAATACCTATGCGGTGCTACCTCTTGTCCTGCTCAAAAGGCAGACGCCCCCGTCTCGCTCCCACCCTGTGGCACCCCGCCCCAGCTCTACCTGAAGCAGTGCTTCCTCAGACTCAAGGCAAAGCTGCCTGCCTGATACTCCACCCCATTCATGAGGGATGGTTCCGTCTCTGTGTCCTCGATCAGCACGGCCAGCTCACTGTCCCGCTTCCCCAGCAAGCTCCGGTCATTGATGTTTGCAGAACCTGGGGTGGATATGGGGCACGCTGTCTGCTTGGGGCCAGGGCACTCCCCCCACTACCCCATCCCCTCTACCAAAGCACTGGCCTGCAACACTCCTTCTTGGACCCTCCACCCCTACATGAGCCTGAGCTGCAGTCTCTGTCATCCCGGCCTCTCATCTCTTTGCCTGTCGCCACACCCTCTCCCTGCCAGGGGCCCAGATCCGGCACTGACCGATGATGACCGTCCGGTCATCTGCGATGAGCATCTTGCTGTGGATGTAGATGAGCTCCGTGACGGGGTGCCCGCCCAGCTCTCCATGTGTACGAAGCCCACAGATGGAAATATAGTCCCGCCATGCTGTCCCCACTGCACACAAGAGACGGGGTGACAGGAGGGGAAGTGAGGGGAGAGGTGGCTCTGTGTGCAGACAGGGCCCTGTCCCACCTCCTCTCACTCCAGAAGCTCTTCCTACAAAGAGTCTTGTCTCTCTGCTTCTCCCTGCAGTGAAAGGCCAGCTATGGTCTGCGTAGCCTCAGAGGCTCACAGGAATGACAGCCTCCTTCCCCTACCCCCAGGCCTCCAGCGCCCCAATCTCCCTCTCCCAGGGGTCCAGGGCTTGAGCCCCCAGCCCCCAGCACTCACTGGCTGCTTTGAGGCGATGCAGGATTGAATACTCCCCACGACACAGGGTCCTGAGAGAAAAGACAGAGGGAGAGAAGTGGAGGCTGGCAGAGGGGAGGGGAGGTCGGGAGAGGTGGCCCTCCTTTAAGGCCCCGGAAGAAGGGATCGGGACAGAATCAGGAGGGGGACACGGGTGGGGCCATTGAGAGCTCTGGGGGGTCACCTGTAAGTAAAATGCAGAATAGCCTGAATGGAGTTGCCACCACCCGTGGAGATGTCGCCCTCGAAGCCAGGGAGTAAGGGCAAAAGCACGTAGACTCGGAAACACTGCCCCTGTCTGGGGAGAGGGTGGAGTCAGAGGTGCGACTGGTCCCTCAAACCCCACCCCCTTCAACTGGGCTCAAACCACACCCACAGTCCCCACCTTCCTGACAGTCCACCTTACTTGTGGGCCTTCAGGATTCTGTCCACAATCTCATCGCCCACCTTGTTCAGAACCGTCCGCCCATCTGAGCAGCTAATGAAGAACTGATTCTGGGGCAAGAACCAGAGACAGACATCAGCAGCCTGGCCCCTGGCGCTGTCCTTGGCCTCCAGCCCTGGTCCCAGGCTCCAGGCGTCTGCTTCTGCTCCGGGCCTAGCTCCACCAACCCTCGATGACTGACTCCACTCATTCCCCAGGTGTCTCTCCTGCAACATCCCTTCCATGCTCTCCCCCACCTCCTCCCAGTCAGACCTCAATGTAGAGGAAGTGCCGGCTCTCCTTGATGGTGTGGAGGTAGGCATTGAGGATGGAGTTCTCCAGAGTCCCTGCTGACCAGCGGTCCACTGACCGCAAGACCTAGGGAATGGTGAATGCGATGTGCTTCTTTTCATTTTTTTATTTTATGTTTTTTTTTTTTCAGAGTCTCGCTCCCTTGCCCAGACTGGAGTGCAGTGGTGTGATCTCAGCTCACTACAACATCCGCCTCCTGGGTTCAAGCGATTCTCCTGCCTCAGCCTCTCTAGTAGCTGGGACTACAGGCACACACTACCAGGCCCAGCTAATTTTTTGTATTTTTAGTAAAGATGGGGTTTCACCATGTTAGCCAGGATGGTCTCGATCTCCTGACCTCGTGATCCGCCTGCCTCAGCCTCCCAAAGTGCTGGGATTACAGGTGTGAGCCACTGCGCCCGGCCGTGATGTGCTTCTTAACCCCAGGAGAGGACAGTGTAGGGGGCTCTCATACCAGGGAGAGTGGGTTGGGGTGTTGGGCTGAAGGAGACAAAGGTGGGGGCTGGCTGAAGTGGGGGGCCTCACCTGCACAGTGGTGCACTGCCCCCCTGGGAGCGTGAAGGGGAGCTGGTTGGCAGTGCTGGTAGACTTGGGAAGCAGGTAGGGGTACGTGGGAATCTTGTACTTGGCCTTGGTGGTCTGAAGTGGAGGGATGGCAGAGTCAGCAGGAGGTGCCAAGCTGTCCCTGGCTCCCTCCCTACCTCCAGCCCCCACCAGAGGGAACGAGCACCTTGGTGAAGTTCCAGCGCTGGATGAAGTGCCGGGCGAGGTCCCGGGCAGGTAGGCCATGGACGACCACCCCAACATCCCGCCATGGCATCCGAGGGGTCGTCTCCCTGTCAATGAAATCTGCGAGGTCCCGGAAGAGTCAGGGAAGATGTCAGGCCTGGACTCCTGGGGACACTTGGGGCAGGGAGGAGGAGCCTGCCAGAGGGAGGGCTGTACCACCCTTGACCCCTCTCATCCCATCCTCAGTACCAGTCCCCGCTTCTGACCCTGCTCTCAGCTCTCTGGGGGTTTGGCGGGTGGGAGGCTTCACCTTCGAAAGGCCGGTCGAGCTGCACCCAGTCCTTGGTGATAAGATTGCTGTAGTCCTTGCCCAGCCAGAAGAATTGGTTGTGAGAGAGGTCTGGGGTGGCCGGCGAGTCTGGGCACGGGGTGGGAGGCTGTAGGGGGAACACACCCAAGCCAGGGGCAAGGGGAAGTCATGGGGCTGTACAGAACCAGGGCCAAAGAGAGGAGCACTGAAAGAGTGAGAGAGACGGAGAGGAAGAATGAAACAGAGCATCTGATTCCCCAGCCCTCCCCTCCAGCCGCCTTTGACACTTTTAGAGGAATGGGGTGATGGTCAGTGAAATGGGGAAAGGACTGGGTTACAGCCCTTTTGTTTTTTTCAGACGGAGTCTCGCTCTTGTCACCCAGGCTGGAGTGTAGTGGCATGATGCTGGCTCACTACAATCTCCGCCTCCTAGGTTCAAGCGATTCTCCTACCTCAGCCTCCCGAGTAGCTCAGATGACAGGCACCCGCCACCATGCCTGGCTAGTTTTTTGTATTTTTAGTAGACATGGGGTTTCACCATGTTGGTCAGGCTGGTCTCGAACTCCAGACCTCAGGTGATCTGCCTGCCTCGGCCTCCCAAAGTGCTGGGATTACAGGCATGAGCCACGGCACCTGGCCGGTTACAGCACTTTTTTTTTTTTACAGAGTCTCGCTCTGTCGCCCGGGCTGGAGTGCAGTGGCCGGATCTCAGCTCACTGCAAGCTCCGCCTCCCGGGTTTACACCATTCTCCTGCCTCAGCCTCCCGAGTAGCTGGGACTACAGGCGCCCGCCACCTCACCCGGCTAGTTTTTTGTATTTTTTTTAGTAGAGACGGGGTTTCACTATGTTAGCCAGGATGGTCTCGATCTCCTGACCTCGTGATCCGCCCATCTCGGCCTCCCAGAGTGCTGGGATTACAGGCTTGAGCCACCATGCCCGGCCCAGTTACAGCACTTTCAAAGTGGGTTCTTGGGGTCCCAGAAAGTTTGAGGAACCCTGAGGTGGGCAGGGCCTGGAATGACTGAGGAGGTAAGGCTGGAGCTGGGAAAAGGTGTGGATTGAGCTTATCTGAGTTTGGGGGTGCTCAGGAAGGCCTCGGGGGGATTACCTGGGAGACAGCTGATTCAGAGGAGTCTCCAAGGTCAGTCAGTCGGTAGTGCAGGTCATCCCAGCGGCCATAGGCAAGGTCCAGTCCCCCCAGGAATGCTACCACTTGGTCCACCACCAGGAGCTTCTCATGGTGAGCCCACAGTGTCACTTGGTCTGGGTGACGCATCACCTGGAGCAGGCATGGAGGGTTCATGAGCTGGGTTTAGGTGAAGGAAAACAGGAGGTACTGGGAGGGAGAGAGGAAAGATGGAAAGATGAGACCGTCAGGAAGCGGGAGCACTGGGGGCAGGGACAGTGTGGGGAGGAGGGCTGTCATGTGGGAGGGTCTCTGAGGCCCAGAGTCACCTTTATATTGGGGTGCAGCAGCATCAGTGCCCTCTTGCTATAGCCACTGTTGATGCCCAAGGCCAATTCCACTTCCTTAAACAGCAGAATGGACACGCGGACACCCTCCTCCTGGTGGTGAGTTGGGGAATTAGACCCCAGTGCCTCTCCCAGAGTTGCCCCTTTCCACACTCCCAAACCCTTCCTACGTGTGTCCCTCCAGCCTGTCTGGAGATCCTAGAGGCTCTGCCACATATGCCCTGCTTTGCTGCTTGCAGCAGACTTAGACTAAATGTCATCTGTGTGCTCTCCCACTCACCCATCCACATATCTATCCACCTACCCTTCATCATCCATCTATCCATCTTCCCAAGCATTTACTCATTCCTTTATCTACCGTCTATCATTCATCCATCTACCCGCCTACCCTCCTAGCCCTCCACCTTTCCAACTCACATCCTTCCATCCATCACCCTTTCTGTCCTCTATCCATCCACCCGCCCACCCACCCTGCAACATCCATGCATCCTTCTTCCTGTCCATCAACACCACACATGCCCCCTCCATGGCAGGTACTGTGCCTTGTAGGGGAACAATGATATTAACTAGTCCAGTGAAAGAGATAGACATGTACACCCCCAGATAACACAATAAAGTATTATGTTTACTGGGAGAGAAGTCTCTGCCAGGTGGAGGGAGCATGAAGAGGAAGGTGTCAGTTCTCCTTAGGGCAGAGGGAGAGGGCGGAGCTGATGTCTGACAGGCGCTGGGCCAGGATGGGCACATTTCCCTCCCCTGAAGCCTCAGA
This sequence comes from Rhinopithecus roxellana, assembly GCF_007565055.1. Taxonomy (NCBI): domain Eukaryota; kingdom Metazoa; phylum Chordata; class Mammalia; order Primates; family Cercopithecidae; genus Rhinopithecus; species Rhinopithecus roxellana. Next base: position 45,962,843 of record NC_044567.1, read on the forward strand.
CTCCCTACCTTCTCCCAGCCCTGCTAATCAACCTCCACCCACAGGCAACCCCCTCCCCCTGCAGCCTGACGGCTGTCCTCACCGCCTTCCTCTTGAGCATAATGTCCAGTCTCCAGTCATCTGAATGGGCCGGACGCTTCAGGTAAACCTCAGGACTCAACCTGGGATTCAGGGCAGTGGATTAGGGGCAACCAAAGGCCCAGACCACCAGCCGCACCCCCCTTCTCCTCCTTCCTCCGAGGAATATGCTGACCTGCCCCAGGCTCTATCCTGCCCAGTCTTGTTGGGGCCTCTTTCCACTCACCACCAGTCTGTGATGAAAATCTCCTCTTGAGCTCGAAGGATGGCATCTGCCACAGCAGCAAAGTAACCTGCCCCATTCACAAACCTGGGGGGAGGCCAAGCCAAGGAGGTCAGTGGAGTCAGAAGCCAGAAAGCTCTGGAGAGTGAAGACCGGAGGACAGTCATGGGTCAGAGGTGACAGCAAGGTCAAGATCAGGAATGATCAGAGAGCACAAGTGGTATCAGACACATCAAAATAGTGTTTGCCCATATACACTAAATACAAATAAAAATTACAAAAAGACACAATGACCTAATCAACTAAAGAATGGGAGGATTAATACATCATACATAAAGAACACCAATAAGTTGACAAGAAAAAGTCACATGAGCCAACTGAAAAATGAGCAAATCGTAAGAACTGACAGTTCACAGAGAAATTAAAATGGCCAGTTGTGGCAAATGATGTTCAGTTTCACTAGTAAACGAAGAAGTTAAAATGAAATTACATTGAAAAAATCCATTAGATGGGTAATAATTAAAATCATTGGTAACATTCAATATCAGCATGTTAGCATATCAGAATGTTATTCAATATGCCGGGGAATATTCAGTATGCTGGGGAAGTGGGTATTCTCATAGACTATGGGAATATAACGTTTAGGAGACAATTTGGCAGTACCAAAAAAAAAAATATATATATATATATATAGCTTTTTTGAGATGGTGTCCCGTTCTGTCACCCAGGCTGGAGTCCAATGGCACGATCTTGGCCCACTGCAACCTCCACCTCTTGGGTTCAAGTAATTTTCCTGTCTCAGCCTCCCAAGTAACTGAAATTACAGGCGCCCGCCACCATGCCTGGCTAATTTTTGTATTTTTAGTAGAGACAGTTTTTGCGATGTTGGCCAGGCTCGTCTTGAACTCCTGACCCCAGTGATCTACTCGCCTCGGCCTCCCAAAGTGCTGGGATTATAGGCAAGAGCCACAGCGACTGGCCAGCAGTATCAAAATATTAAATGCACATAGCCTTTAACATCATTAAATATGCACAGTAATTTTACATCTAGGAATACATCCTACACAATGCTTAGGCAAAGATCGTGTTCATCGCATTGTGTGTAAGAATGAAAAATGGGAAATAATCCAAGAGTCTAATCTCTCACACATGTATTAAGTGAAAAAATAAGTCACAGAAGAGAGTGCACGATCTCATGTATGTTGAAACAAAAGTAACACGTGCCTGCACATGTGAAAATATGTAGGAAGGCCAGGCGAGGTGGCTCATGCCTGTAATCCCAGCACTTTGGGAGGCCGAAGCGGGTGGATCACTTGAGGTCAGGAGTTCGTGACCAGCCTGGCCAACATGGTGAAATCCCATCTGTACTAAAAATACGAAAATTAACTGAGCATGGTGGTGCATGCCTGTAATCCCAGCTATTCAGGAGGCTGGAGGCAGGAGAATCCCTTGAACCAGGGGGGCGGAGACTGCAGTAAGCCGGTATCGTGCCACTGCACTCCAGCCTGGGTGACAGAGCCAGACTCCATCTCAAGAAAAAAAAAAAAGGCCGGGCGCGGTGGCTTAAGCCTGTAATCCCAGCACTTTGGGAGGCCGAGACGGGTGGATCACGAGGTCAGGAGATGGAGACCATCCTGGCTAACACAGTGAAACCCCGTCTCTACTAAAAAAATACAAAAAACCAGCCGGGCAAGGTGGCGGGCGCCTGTAGTCCCAGCTACTCGGGAGGCTGAGGCAGGAGAATGGCGTAAGCCCGGGAGGCGGAGCTTGCAGGGAGCTGAGATCCGGCCACCGCACTCCAGCCTGGGCGACAGAGCGAGACTCTGTCTCAACAACAACAACAACAAAAAAAACAAAAACCAACCAACCAAACAAAAACAACCTCTGTCCATGACTGCCCTGTGCCTGTGATATTAGCACACGGGACCCTGTGAAATCAGCTGCCACTGACTCCCAGCCTCTCCTCTGACTGCTCCACCTCACTCAGTAACAATATGTCCTGGCGGTTCCCAAATGCCCGGAGCTATTTCTGTCTTCTCTGCCTGGACTGTTCTGCATTTTATCTATCTCGTAGAGTTCCAGGAGGATCAGCAAGTGTACGCTGTTCCCATGCAATCACCAGTCCTATCAAAATACAGGACATTTTCATCTTCCTGGAATGTTCCCTCGTGTGCCCCGTTTGATCGCCCAGACAATCTTTTCCCCACACCCTGCCACAGGCAACTGCTGATCTGATTTCCATCACTGTGGATTGGTTTTGGCTGTTTTAGAAGTTTATAGCTGGGCGCGGCGGCTCACGCCTGTAATCCCAGCACTTTGGGAGGCCGAGGCAGGTGGATCACAAGGTCAGGAGTTTTAGACCAGCCTGGCCAACATAGTGAAACCCCGTCTCTACTAGAAATACAAAAATTAGGCCGGGCGCTGTGGTTCACGCCTGTTATCCCAGCACTTTGGGAGGCCGAGGCAGGTGGATCACGAGGTCAGGATATTGAGACCAGCCTAGCCAACATGGTGAAACCCTGGCTCTCCTAAAAATACAAAAATTAGCTGGATGTGGTGGTGTATGCCTGTAATCCTAGCTACTCGGGAGGCTGAGGCAGGAGAATCACTTGAACCAGGGAGTCAGAGGTTGCAGTGAGCCAGGATCGTGCCACTGCACTCCAGCCTGGCGACAAAGAGAGACTTCGTCTCAAAAAACAAACAAATAAACAAAAAAAAATTAGCTGGGTGTGGTGGCACGCACCTGTGATCCCAGCTACTTGGGAGGCTGAGGCAGGAGAATCGCTTGCACCTGGGAGGTAGAGGTTGCAGTGAGCCGAGATTGTGCCACTGCACTCTAGCCTGGGCAGCAGGAGCGAAACTCTATCTTTAAAAAAAAAAAAAAAGTTTATATAGGCGAGGCACTGTCCCTCATGCCTGCAATTCCAGTGCTTTGGGGAGGCCGAGGCAAGAGGATCCCTTGAACCCAGGAGTTCAAGACCACACCTGGCTAATTAAAAAAAAAATTATTTTACAAAAAATTTAAAAAATTAGCCTGTTGTGGTGGCATGTGCCTGTAGTCTCAGCTACTTGGGAGGCTGAGGCAGGAGGATTATTTGAGCCTGGGAGGTCGAGGCTGCAGTGAGCCACGATCACACTACTGTACTCCAGCCTGGGTAACAGAGCAAGACACTGTCTCAAACAAAAACCATAACAAAATTAATATTGCGTCAGTCTGTGATTTAAAGCAAAACTACTTCAGGCTCACCACCTCCTGGAAACCTTCCTGATATCCCTGCTGGGTCAGGTACCCCCTGTCTGTGCTTGTTACCTTCTACCTGTCACCAGTATGGCAAGTTCACATTGTTTTATGATTTGATCACCTACTTCCCTAACCCAGAGAGGCCTGTGTCATACTGCCAGCACTGCTAGGTGCTTAGAAAATGTTTATTAAGGCCGGGCGTGGTGGCTCATGCCTATAATCCCAGCACTTTGGGAGGCCGAGGCGGGCGGATCACCTGAGGTCAGGAGTTTGAGACCAGCCTGGCCAACATGGTAAAACCCCATCTGTACTAAAAATACAAAGATTAGCTGGGTGTGGTGGTGGGTGCCTGTAGTCCCAGCTACTTGGGAGGCTGAGGCAGGAGAATCACTTGAACCTCGGAGGCAGAGGTTGCAGTGAGCTGAGATCAATAGAGCAAAACTCTCAAAAAAAAAAAAAAAAAAAAAGGAAAATGTTTATTAAATGAAGGACTAAATCAGATTTGAAAAGATCATAGAGAACAGAGAGGGTCAGTATGGTAGAGGGGGCTTTAAAAAGTTATAGGAGGTTACAGACGTCAAGGGTCAGAAGAGATGACCAAGTCTGAGGGTCAGAAAGGTCAGAGCGAAATCAGAGAGATCAATGTGGTTGAAGATATCAAAGGTCAAGAAGATTAAGGAAGTCACAGGGTGGATCGCTGAGGTCAGAAGGATTCAGAGGAGATCAAAGAGAAGGTGAAGGACTCAGAGACTACACAGGGGGTCAAGAAGGCCACAGAAGGGATGTCAGTGTCTCACCACCGGGCCATGGTCCCAGGCCGGGGTGGGGCATAGCTGTCATGCTGGTGCAGCTGTAGGAAGTCTCGGCCTGGGCCCCGCGCCAGCTCAGTGATCTCTTGGGCCCACCACCGTGCCTGCCGGTAGCTGCTGCACTTGAGAATCAAGGACCTGGATGGGAACGATGAGATGGACCATAAATCCTCGCCCTCCATACATATGATCTTGCCCAGAGACCTCCCCTTTCTTTCTCACTTCCTCCCTTGGTCCCTAATCACAACTCCACAGAGACAGGGTGTGTATGTATCTGCCTTATTTGTTTATTTATTTTTGACACAGAGTTTAGCTCTTGTCCCCCAGGTTGGAATGCAGTGGTGCGATCTCTGCTTACTGCAACCTCTGCACCCTGGCTTCAAGCGATTCTCCTGCCTCAGCCTCCCAAATAGCTGAGATTACAGGCCAGCACCACCACACCTGGCTAATTTTTGCATTTTTAGTAGAGACAGGGTTTTACCATGTTGGCCAGGCTGGTCTCGAACTCCTGACCTCAGGTGATCCGCCCACCTCGGCCTCCCGAAGTGCTGGGATTACAGGCATGAGAAACCGTGCCTGGCCGTATCCACCTTACTAACAGTTGGAGCCTAGTATTTTATCAGCAACCAGTATTATACCAGGCACTCAGGTTTGTTGAATGAACAAACGAACAAATGGAATTTCCTTTATGTCAGCAGTTCCTTTCCTGGGCTTCTACTAATCCCCTTTCTCTGGGCCCAGTCTCTAAGAGCAGTCCCAAGCATCTGGCTAGACCAGTTCCCTGGTTCAAAACTATGTCCGGATCCAGGGAGGTGGGAAAGCTTTCCTCTCTACTGTGGTCTCTCTTACTCAACTCCCAGCAGGGCTGTAGGCTGGCTCACCACTCAGCTGGTGTCTCCCACCCCAGGGAGGCCTCACCTGTGGGAGGTGTCGATCCGCACGCCGTACCGTGCCTCCGTGCTCCTTTTCCCCACCTGCACCTCAAAGCCAGGGTCAAAGAGCTGAACAAATGAGATGGCACCCGTCTCGAGGCACATGTACAGCAGGAAGGAGTCCTTCACCACCAGCCACCTAGAGCAGAAAGGCTCCCTGTGTTCCTCTCTGCCCTCGCAATTTTATTCCTCACCCCCACCCACTGCCCAGCTGCTCGGCCATAGCCCTTACCTCTTGGACCAGCGATAACAAACTTGGTCTCGGCCACAGCAGGTGAGACCAGGAACGCGGTGGCCACCTGAGCGCTTCCGGATCGTCCCCTCCCTGTGGGACAATCAGGAAGACAGGCTGGATGAGGACTCCAGACCCCCAGCCCACCTTGCACTGCTTGCCCCATTCTCAGGCAGGGAGAAATTAAGAGTGATGTCTACGGATGCCTGGGTGAAGGGGGCCAGACACTCACAGTCCTTTGCAGCCCAGGTCTGGGATAAAGGACAGCTGACTGACTTCCAGGAATTCTGTCTGCAAAGGAAAACAAAAGGCCAGAGAAGACACCTGGCTTTCAGCTCCTCAGACCCTGGGGCCCCTGGCCCTCCTTCCCCTGAGGGTCTGATGATCCTGCTCCACATCTAAAATCAGTTCCTGGACCTTACCAAAGCATGGTAGTTGCGATAGAAAGACATGGTCAAGAGGCGGTTGAGGTAATTCTCCAGGTATTTCTAAAGTGGAGATGAGAGAGAGAGAGACAGATGGGACCAGAGCCATTTGCACATCCAATCCCTTCCCAGAGGACCTGGCATCTGGTCCCACCTGTTTGCTGGCTGCATGTCTGGTGGAGCCCTCAGGACCTGCCCGGGGTAGAGAGGGCATCTCTCTGTTGGCTGCATCTTGGGCTGGAGAATAGGCAACGGCAAAACTGTGGAAAGGATGGATGAGGTTCAGGTAAGAGCTGGGAGGCTGGGTGCTCTGGTTCCTGAAAACACTGGAGATGGGGCTTGGAGGAAAAGAGGAGGCCTGGAGATGGCCAGGTGTGGTGGCTCATGCCTGGAATCCCAGCACTTGGGGAGGCTGCAGCAGGCGGATCACTTGAGCTCAGGAATTTAAGACCAGCCTGGGCAACACAACAGCACCCCATCTCTACAAAATACACAAAAATTAGTTAGGTATGGTGGCTGTGGTCCCAGCTACTCGGGAGGCTGAGGTGGGAGGATTGCTTGAGCCCAGGAGGTTGACGTGAGCCAAGATCATACCAGTGCACTCTAGCCTGGGTGACAGAGGGAGACCTTGTCCAAAACAAAAACAAAAACCAAGCAAAAGTCCTAGAGTCTGGCAAAAGGAAGGCCCCCTACCCTGGGAATGGAGAGTAGAAAAGGGTGAGGCTGCCAAGAGCATTTTGGGCATCCCGCCCAGCTGAGATGCTGGCACAGAACCATGGACAGGGAAAGCTGAGCAGGGAAAGTTTCCTGGTAACTGGGGTCAGGGGAGGAGCCCAGTGGCCAGAGTTGCAGGGAGGAAAGATTGTGGCCTGGGGGTGAGACAGGCAGAAAGGAGGGTGGGGGGAACCTGCCCTCTACAGAAATCAGTCTGATCCCCCTCACCGAGCCAGAGGGAGCAGACTCATCAAGACTTTGTGTCTCAGGAGGTCCCGATGCAGCTCCTGAAAATGACGAAACTTCTTCTTGGTTGTCCAGGTAAAGTCGCCGTGAGTCAAGCGGACAGAATACAGAGTGCAGGTTCCCACCTAGGGTTGTGAGGAACTGAATGGATGACCCCTGTGTTGAGTCCCCGCCTCCCCACTCTGGCCAGCCCTCCCTTTCCCTCTTCCCTGGGGCCAGCACAGCCACTTTGGATCCATTCCGGGCCGCTCTCCCTTTCCCCCTCCCTGGGGCCAGTCTGGCCACCTTGGATCCGCTGGTGTATCTTTCGGTGCCCACCACCCGGGCTGTGACAGGGACCCCAGTTGCGAACACCAAGGGGTGCACTTTCAGAGGCTGAAGCTCATAGATGGCCAGAAACGGGTGCATCCGGTCGGCTAGGAGGAAAGAAAGTCGAGGAGTGTAGACCCCCACAGGCCCCAGCCCCCTGGCTCCCCACGCCTCTCCTCCCTGAGGGCCATTCATATTCTCTGTGTACCTGGGTCCTCTCCCTCCCTCAGAGTGTCCACCTCATCGGACTCCATCTGGAGCTGGCTGGAGTCCAGCTCGCCCCCAGTGGGGAAGAGGCTCTCAGGGGTCGCCATCATCCTAGGAATATAGGGAATCCTCAGGGAGGCGAGTTGCCCTGCAGGACCCGCCCACCATCCTAACTCCCACAGGTCCTCCTCTTCCCCCACGGACTCCTGACCGCCCGCTGATGACGCCCGACCAGTTTGCAACGCCCCACCGACCCCTTCGAGCCCCCATCCCCTACCTTAGTCCTTCATCCACAATCCCAGTCCCAGTCCCGCTCCCCGACCCCCGCCCCGTCCCGTAACCAGAGACCCGGGGAACACCCAGCCAGGCCCGGAAGGCTCCGACCTGGGGCGGCACAGCAGCTGCGCGGGGAAGCGGCCCCGGGTGGTCGGGAGAGCGCGGGGCTACGGGGCTTACGCCAGGCCAGGCGGGCCGGGGACAGGGGTCCAGGCAGGAATGAGGAAGTTACGCGATCCCCGCCGGGGGGAGAAACCCCGAAATCTGAGCGTGCGACTGAGTCTGGAGGCTCTGCAGCCCGAGCCCTTTCCGTCCCCGCCCGATTTCCGGGACCGGGGACCCCCGCGCGCCCCTTCCCGGCCCCCTCACCCTGGCAGACGGAGCCAGCGCCCACGCGGGTTCCCGAGCCAAGCGAGCAGAGCGGAGCCGGAGCCGGAGCCCACGCCCCAGCAGGCCGGGGCGGGGCTGGGGCTCAGGGCCTGCCTTCGGGGGCGGGACGGCGCCCGGCCTCACCTCCGCGGGATTCTCGTCTGTCCTGTCCCGCCCCCGCCGCCCTCGGCCCGCCCGGCCGCCCTCGGCCTGCCCCGCTGCCCCGCTGCCCCGCTGCCCCGCCGGCCCGCGCACCACCGGGAGTCCGGGGGGCTGCCCTGTGCCCTGCAGGGCGCGGGGCGTGAGCCTCTCGGTAGACCGGCAAGTGCTGCAAGGCTTCGGGGCGTCCCGCGCCGTCGGTCCTAGCGTGCCCGGCTTCCGCCCGCCGCCCGCCGGGGCACCCCGCGCTTCGCGCATTCTTCTGCTCGGCGTCCGCCCCGGGCCCCTCCAGCCGCGGGCGCTGCCTCGGCCCCCAGGGGCACGCGCCTCCGCTGCGGGAGCTGCAGGTGGGTGCCCCGCTCCCAGACCCGCTGCGAGCCACATTCGGCCTAGCCCAGGTAGCGTTTGTACCTGGAAGGAATGAGGGCGTAAAAGGCCCGAGGGGTGGTGGCTATAAACCCATTAGTGTATGAAAGCGGGCATTCTTTCATTCATTCACCAAACATTTATTGCGCGCTTACTCCTTGCTAGACACTGAGCGAATGGTAGTAAATAAGATGGTTACAGAGCCTGCTGAGCTGGAATTGACAGTCTAGGGGGAAATAAAATTTTTTCGGGTATTAAAATACAAGATATTTCAATCTTTTTTAAAAAGCAGATTTATTTTTCTCTTCTTTTGATAGACATGTGTGTTTCCAGTTTTGCCCATTGTTTTAGCTCCTGTAAACATTCCTGTCTTTGTGTGGATAGTTTTCCTTTATCTTGGGTAACTAGGGAGTGGAGTTGTTCGATCATGTAAGTGTATGTTTAACTTATAAGAAACTATCACACGATTTTTTTTGAAATGGTTGTTCCATTCTAGATTTCCAAAATCAGTGTATGGTGGTTCCAGTTATTCTATGGCATGGCCAACATTTGATATTCTAAATCTTTAGCGTTGGCCGTTGAATGGATGTCATAGGCACACCATTGCAATTTGATTTACATTTCTCTGGAGATAATGTATTGACCATGTTTCACGCGCTGATTGGCCATTTGTATGCATTCTTTTATAAAGTGCCTATTCAGTCTTTTGCTAATATTTATTTATTTATTTATTTTTTGAGATGGAGTCTCGCTCTTGTTGCCCATGCTGTAGAGCAGTGGCGTGATCTCGGCTCACTGCAACCTCCCCCTTCCGGGTTCAAGGGCTTTCTGGCTAATTTTTGTATTTTTAGTAGAGACGGGTTTCACCATGTTGGCCAGGCTGGTCTCAAACTCCAGACCTCAAGTGATCCGCCCTCCTTGGCTTCCTAAAGTGCTGTGATTACAGGCGTGAGCCACCATCCCCGGACTTTTGCTAATTTTTTCTTTTCTTTTCTTTTTTTTTTGAGACGGAGTTTCGCTCTTGTTGCCCAGTCTGGAGTGCAATGGCGGGATCTTGGCTCACTGCAACCTCCGCCTCCCGGGTTCAAGCAATTCTCCTGCCTCAGCCTCCTGAGTAGCTGGAATTACAGCCACCGACCACCACGCCTAGCTAAATTTTTGTATTTTTAGTAGAGATGGGGTTTCACAATGTTGGCCAGGCTGGTCTGGAACTCCTGACCTCAGATGATCCACCCTCCTTGGCCTCCCAAAGTGCTGGGATTACAGGCGTGAGCCACCGTGCCTGGTCAAAAACTTCTAAAACAGGGAAAAACAATCTATAGTGATGGAAATCAGATCAGTAGTTGCCTGTGGCAGGGTGTAAGGAAAAGATTGCCTGTAAAGGGAGGGAACATTTCAGGATGATGAGAATGCCCTATATTTTGATAGGAGTGGTGATTGCATGGGAGCATACACTTGTTAATACTCATGGAACTGTACGTTAAGATGTGTGCATTAAATTGTATGTACATTTTTGCTTCAATAAAGTTCATTGAAAGAAAAACAAGGCCCGGCGTGGTGGCTCATGCCTGTAATCCCGATACTTTGGGAGGCCGAGGTGGGTGGATCACAAGGTCAGGAGATCGAGACCATCTTGGCCAACGTGGTGAAACCCCATCTCTACTAAAAATACAAAAAATTAGCTGAGCATGGTGACGCGTGCTACTCGGGAGGCTGAGACAGGAGAATTGCTTGAACCAGGGAGTCGGTGGTTTCAGTGAGCTGGGATAGTGCCACTACACTCCAGCCTGGTGACAGAGTGAGACTCCGTCTCAAAAAAAAGAAAGACTGTGTAACTCAGGCAGTATGTGTCATCAGCAACCTAACGTTTCCCACATTGTGGTACCTTCACGGAATGATGAAACAGCCCTTGTACAGCTTTACTTACGAGCACTTAGAGTCCTTGGCTAGGATGCTCTTGACTAGAGGGTCTCTGACTAGAGGGCCAGAGCCTCGGCTCTGGCCACCCTAAACTGGCTGAGGGCATCGATGCTTGGGGACATGCTTCAGAAGCTCAGTGTACTGGTTAAAAGAGTAGATTCTGGCTGGGTGTGGTGGCTGATGCCTGTAATCCCAGCACTTTGGGAGGCTGAGCCAGGCGGATCACTTGAGGTCAGGAGTCTGAAACTAGTCTAGACAACATGGTGAAAGCCCATCTCTACTAAAAATACAAATATGACTGGGGATGGTGGCGGGTGCCTGTAATCCCAGCTAATTGGGAGGCTGAGGCAAGAGAATCGCTTGAGCCCTGGAGGCAGAGGTTGCAGTGAGACAAGACTGCACCACTGTAATCCAGCCTGGACAACAGAGCAAGACTCCATCTCAAAAAGAAAAAAAAAGAAAGTAGATTTTGGGGGATAGACTGACTCAAGGTGAGGGTTGTGAGGTGGGCATGGTTCCTACTCTGCTACTAACTGCGTGTGTGACCTTGGGCAAATTACCTTGCCTCCTTTTTCTCATCTGTAAAACCAGGATAGACTTACCAGCAAGGGACTTACCGCAAAAGATCTTTGAGGCTAGGTGTGGTGGCTCACGCCTGTAATCCCAGCACTTTGGGAGGACGAGGCAGGCGGATTGCCTGAGGTCAGGAGTTTGAGACCAGCCTGGCTAACGTGGTGAAACCCCGTCTCTACTAAAAATACAAAAAAATTAGCCAGGCATGGGGGTGCACACCTGTAGTCCCAGCTATTCCGGAGGCTGAGGTAGGAGAATTGCTTCAACCCGGGAGGCGGAGTTGCAGTGAACCGAGATCGCGCCACTGAACTCCAGCCTAGGCGACAGAGTGAGACTCTGTCTCAAAAAAAAAAAAAAGATCTTTGACATGATTAAGTGAAATGAGATAACATGTAAAAGTTCCTAGCATTTACCTGACAGCATAATTAATCAATTACAACCATCTTCGTAACAGGGGACAGGAACTATCAGATCATTTAATGAGAATCTAACATTTCCCTGTATAATAAAGTTTCTTAGTCTAAAAAAATAGAGTATTCTTTAAAAGTCTACATCTTGGGCACTCCAATTCTCATTCTAAAATACAAACGAATCCCCAGCAGTGTCCAGCCTGGTGCCAAGTTGTCGGGCATTGCTATAGTGAAATTTTACTGTATCTGTCTGTCACAGCACCTCTGCATCTGTCCCTGCCATGCCACCTCTCCCAACCACCTCCTGCTTCTCCATGGGGATTAGAAAGGACCCCCAAATTAATGGGGCATAAAAATAGGTGTCTGAATGGGAGTATACCCCCACCCCTTTCTTCCTCCCTCCTCTCCCCATTCCATCCCTGGCGCCTATAATCACCAGGCGGTCTGAAGCTAAGTAGTAGTTTTGCCCATGGTGGGGGGGCTTGGAAACCACACCCCTCTCCCGGGGGCCCTCCTCGCCATTCCCAGCTCCAGTCGCCTCCACTGTTGAGATGGGTCTGAAGGGGGCATGGTGTTTCCCATGGTGCGGGTGCCGGAGACAGCGGGGGACTGAAAGAGGAGCAGGTATGGGGTAGACTGAGGGTAAAGCGGGGCTGTCGGGCAGTCAGACAGACAACTGCATCGCAGGGAGAAAGAAATGCTCAAACCAGCAAAAGGAAAAGGCACATTTGTCTCCCTGGGTGGGAGGTGGGTCACCAAAGTCCTCACAGGACTGGCTAAATAGTTTGTGGGGTCCAGTTCGAAATGACTAAGAGGGGCCCCTCGTTAACAATTTAAGAATTTCGGCTGGGCGCGGTGGCTCATGCCTGTAATCCCAGCACTTTGGGAGCCCGAGGTTGGTGGATCACGAGGTCAGGAGATGGAGACCATCCTTGCTAACACAGTGAAACCCCATTGCTACTAAAAATACAAAAAATTAGCCGGGCATGGTGGCGGGCGCCTGTAGTCCAGCTACTCGGGAGGCTGAGGCAGGAGAATTGCTTGAACCCGGGAGGCGGAGGTTGCAGTGAGCCGAGATAGTGCCATTGCACTCCAGCCTGGGCAACAGAGTGAGACTCTGTCTCAAAAAAAAAAAAAAAAAAAAGAAGAATTTCAAGATGGTGATAGCAGAACCCTATGCCAAGCACGGTAGCCCTTTTGAGTCTGGGGATCCTATGCAACTGCACAGGTCACATGCGTGTGAGCCAGCTCTGCTTGCTCTGCAACAGTCCCTCTCTTCCCCTGCTGCCGTCACCAATGCTCCACCGGCCCCCAGGCCCCAGGTGTCTTCCCTTCTTCCCTCCTCAACCCTGGGTTGGGGGTGAGGGAGGAGGTGAACCTGACCTAAAACTTCCTCTTCCCTTCCAATCTTTTAGGCCTGAGTCCTGCTGCCCCTCCAGATCCTAGTCCAGCTAGCCCCATCATGGCTGAGGGAGGGGTACCCTCGCCAGGGCCTGGGGTCTACTTCAGCAGGAAAGCCCGACTCTCATTCCGCACCAGCTGCATGACATAGCATCGGCCAATGACTCCACCATTTGAAGGGGACAAGGAGCTGAACCTCCACGAAGGCTTAGCAAGCTTCCTTCCCCAGACTTCTCAGCGATCCTAATGTCCACCTCCCCAAGTCCTTTCTAACCTTCTCATTAAATATGTTCGTAGTTGCTAAGTGCTGTGCGTGTGTGCAGGGGAAGTAGATGGGGCCAAGGCTGCAGGGCTGGGTTATGGGGCTGAGATGGGAAGTGTTACCTATGGTGGGAGTGAGACACAGGAATGATGAATATGAGGCAGCTCATCTCATGCAGAGCCCAGGTGTGACAAGTGGGAAAGTAAGAATTGGCTGACATCAAGCTTCAGAGTTGAGTGTGCTGAAGACAGTCTGGGGTGGCTGGGGGCTGGGCAGGATGGCAGATGGGATGAGAAAGCATATTCATTCGGTAAATGCCGAGTATCTACCCCTGCCAGGCATGGAGGAGATATCAATAAACCAGGAAGAAAGAATTCTCTCTTCTCACTGAGCTGACTTTCTAGTAGAGGGAGGGAGACAATCATACACAGGTAAACAACTAAGAACCCAAGACAGTGATGTGTGCTGCTGTGAAGAAAATGAAACAGGGTCATGTGAGAGTGGGACTGGGGGTGGTGGTTCTTCAGTTTCAGGTGGTCGGGAAAGGCCTTTCTGATGAGGTGACATTTGAGCTGAGAGCTGAATGAGTAGCAGCCACGTGGAAATTGGGGAGTCATGTGTCAGCGTAGGTTTACTAGTTCCAACAAATGGCCATCTCTGGTGCAGAATGTTGACAGTGAGGGAGGCTGCCCACGTGGGGAGAGGAGCACATGGGAAATATCTGTATTTTCTACTCCATTTTGCTGTGAACCTAAAACTGCTCTAAAAAATGAATTTTAGGCCGGGTGCGGTGGCTCACACCCATAATCCCAACACTTTGGGAGGCCCAGGCAGGAGATCGAGACCAGCCTGGCCAACATGGTGAAACCCGGTCTCTATTAAAAATACAAAAAAATTAGCCAGGCGTGGTGGTGGACGCCTGTAATCCCAGCTACTCAGGAGGCTGAGGCAGGAGAATCGCTTGAACCCAGGAGGTAGAGGTTGCAGGAGAGTGAGATCGCACCATTGATCCAGCCTGGGGGACAGAGTCAGACTCCGTCTTTTTTTAATTTTTTTTTTGAGATGGAGTCTCGCTCTGTCGCCCAGGCTGGAGTATAGTGGCCGATCTTGGCTCACTGCAAGCTCCGCCTCCCGGGTTTACGCCATTCTCCTGCCTCAGCCTCCCCAGTAGCTGGGACTACAGGCGCACGCCACCTCGCCCGGCTGGTTTTGATTTTTTAGTAGAGACGGGGTTTCACCGGGTTAGCAGGTGGTCTCGATCTCCTGACCTCGTGATCCGCCCGTCTCGGCCTCCCAAAGCGCTGGGATTACAGGCTTAAGCCACTGCGCCCGGCCCAGACTCCGTCTTAAAAAAAAAAAATTGCAAGGCTGAGGAGGGTGGATCACCTGAGGTTGGGAGTTTGAGACCAGCCTGACCAACGTGGAGAAACTCTGTCTCTACTAAAAATACAAAATTAGCTGGGCATGGTGGTGCATGCCTGTAATCCCAGCTACTTAGGAGGCTGAGACAGGAGAATCACTTGAACCCGGGATGTGCAGGTTGTGGTGAGCTGAGATCACGCCATTGCATTCCAGTCTGGGCAATAAGAATGAAACCCTGTCTCAAAAAAAAAAAAAAAATAAAAGGCCAGCTGTGGTGGCTCACGCCTGTAATCCCAGCACTTTGGGAGGCCGAGGCAGGTAGATCACAAGGTCAGAAGTTCCAGACCAGCCTGGGCAATATGGTGAAATCCCATCTCTACTAAAAATACAAAAACTAGCTGGGTACGGTGGCACGCGCCTGTAATCCCACCTACTTGGGAGGCCGAGACAGGAGAATCGCTGGAAACCAGGTGGCGGAGGTTGTAGTGAACTGAGACCAGGCCACTGCACTCCAGCCTGGGCAACAGAGCAAAACTCCGTCTCAAAAAAAAAAAAAAAAAAAAGGCTAGACACAGTGGCTCACGCCTGTAATCCCAGCACATTGGTAGGCTGAGGCAGGAGAATCACTTAAGCCCAGGAGTTTGAGGTTACAGTGAGCTATGACAGTGACACTGCTGCCTGGGTGACAGAGTGAGACTCTGTCTCTAAAAAATACATAATAAAATTAGGCCTGAGGTGAGGTGGCACATACCCGTAGTCCCAGCTATCAGGCTCCTTTATGTCCCTGGCTTGAATGGGACCAGCTTCGGAGGGGCCAGAGTTCATTTTTAGCCTCTCATCCAAGGGGCTGATCACACCCCCCACCATGGGAATGGTGGCTTCCAGAGCTGGCCAAAAGCACTCCTGGTGGCTGTGTTCTCCCACTCAACAGTCATCCTGAATTCCATTTGCAAACAAGGCCCACCTTTCTCCCAAAAGCCAAGGAAGTCACAGTGCTCCCGCTGATCACAAGGTGAGGTGATAGAGGTTCAGTGTGGAGAGAGGGGACCATGAGGCTGGGCTGGAGGAAGCTGCTCTTTGTGGACTTAGGAGCAGTAGTCACCCATGGTGACTGGCAGGAAGCAGGCTGAGGAAGGTGACTCCAGTTTTAGTCAGAATTCCGAGTTCCACCTTGGGGTTGAACAGGGAACGGGTGTTGCTGGTACCCCCAACACCAACCACAATCCAGTGGTTCAAGGACCTGGATATGGTGGGAGAAATAAAGTTTGGGGGAAGGTGGTTTGGAGAAGAGGTTTGAAAACCACCCATGTAAAAGCTTATTGGGGAATCAAGCATTCATAAACTCCTTTCATTTCCTCTCCAACTCGCTCTGAGTTCAGTGCAATGGTTTATACAAATAGGAATGGGCCAAATTCAAGCTTGAAGTCAAAAAAAAAGAACCCCAAAGTATAAAGATTCTCTGTGACAAACTTTATTAAATTTTGCATCAGTACGGGGTATCTCTTATTGCATACTAGAATCCCAGGATTCAGGGGGGCGGTAAAGTGGCAATGGCGAATTTGGGTATCTGGTCTCCCAAAAGTACTTGCCGCTCTACCCCTGACTCTGCAATGGCTGCCAGGCGGATCACTCCTCCACTGGAGCCATCCCGCTCCATGGCCAAAGCGAGAGCTGTGGATAAAAGGAGAAAGCTGGGTTCAGAGTCAGATGCTGGGATCACTGCAAGGAAGAGGAACGTTGGCCTAGTTGGTAGTTGGGGTTGAAGATCAC